>NW_022631094.1:2169477-2641548 GCF_010015895.1 Lontra canadensis | reverse complement strand
GAAAGAAAGAAAGAAAGAAAGAAAGAAAGAAAGAAAGAAAGAAAGAAAGAGAAAACTAGCAAACTCTGAGATAGAGGGAGAAAGAGAATCTGATTTCCAGAGTTACTACTAAGGGATACAAAGAAACAGGAACACAAGGCTAATTCAAAGGAACAAAATTAACTGACAGAAGCTGTCCCTGAGGAAACCCAAACATCAGAATTACTAGAAAAAAGACTTCAAGCTGATGATACTAGATATATGTTTTACCCTTATATACCAAGGGAAACAAATCAAGAAAACCATATATGAAAAAAATGATAATATCAATAAAAGGAAAAAATTATAAAAAGGAACTAAGCAGAAATTTTATAGCTGAAAAGCACAATAACTTAAATAAATTTATTAGAGGGGTTTGATTTCAATTTCGAGCAAGAAGAAGAAATCGGAGAACAATAAGATACAGTGATTGAAAATATTGAGTCTAAGGAGAAGGAGGGAGAAATAGTGAAGAAAAATGAACACATCTTAAAGGACTTATGGAACACTATTAAATGGACAAACATATGCATTATGGGAATTTGAGGAGAGAAGAGCAAAGGAGGTAGAAAATTATATGGAGAAATAATGACTGAAAATTTCTCAAATTTGAGAAAAAACATGAATCTACAAATCCAAGAAACTCAATAAACTCCAAAGAGGATAAACATAAAGAGACTGAGAACAAGGTATATATTAAACTGTCAACAGCCAAAGACAAAGAGGAAAATCTTGAAAATAGCAAGAGAAAAGTAACTTTTCACATATAAGGGATTCTCAGCTGATTTCTCATCAGAAACCATGGAGGCCAGAAAGCAATGGTATGATTTATTTAACATACTGAAAGAAAAGCACCTGTCAACCAAAAATTCTGTATCTGGTAAAACTGTCTTTAAAGAAAGTGAGAAATTAAGACAGTCTCAAAATAAGTAAAAATAAACAAAACCTGAGAGTTTACTACTATTACCCTTGCTCTCTAAGAAATTCTAAAAGGGGTTCTTCAGTTTGAAATGAAAGACTTTAGACAGTAGTTTGATGTGATATGAGATCTCTAGTAAAGGGAAATATATGGACAAATCCAGTATTGGGGGGCCTGGGTGACTCAATCAGTTAGGTGTCTGCCTTTGGCTCAGGTAATGATTTCAGGGTTCTGGTATTGAGCCCTGTGTAGGGCTGTCTGCTCAGTAGGGAACCTGCCTCTCCTTCTCCTTTCCTCCCCACCGCCTCTGTCTCAAATAAATAAATAAAAACGTTAAAGAAAAGAAAAGAATTAATTCAAATCAAATCCAGTATTATTGTAATTTTGGTTTGCAACTCCATTTCGAATTTTCTATTATATCTAAAAGACAAGTGTATAAAATGATTATAAGCCTGTTTGGGGGGAGACAATGTATAAAGATGTAATTTGTGACATCAATAGCATAAGGAGGAATGATGAAGCTGAATCAGAGTAGTTTTGTATGTGGTCGAAATTGATATCAATTCAAATTAGTAAGTAATCCCCATGATAATTACAAACAAAATATAAACATACACAAAGGAAATGAGAAGGGATTCACAACATGTCACTACAAAAAAAAAAATCAAGTAAACACAGAAGTAGGTCTTAACAGAAAAAAATGAAGAAGAAAAGATCTATAAGGCATATAGAAAAAAATATATAGCAAAGTGGCAGAAGTATTTCCTTGTTGACAATTACTTTATTTTTTTTAAGATTTCATTTATTTATCTGATAGAGGGAGAGAAAGCAAGTGAGCATAAGCAGGGGGATGAGCAGAAGGAGAGAAAGAAGAAGGCTCTCCACTGACCAGGGAACCCGATGTGGTGGGGCTTGATCCCAGGACTCTGGGATCATGACCTGAGCCGAAGGCAGCCACTTAACCAACTGATCCACCCAGATACCCCTCCTTGTGGGTGATTACTTTAAATGTAAATGTATTAAACTGCCCAAAGGCATATATTGTGCTACACAATAAAGGACTGGGAAAAATCTGCCATGCACTTACTACAGTATGTCTGCAATCTTATACTGCAAAGATCCTAAGAATGAAAATAAAATGTAACTATTAGAAACATGATAAAATGTTAAAATTAAAGAGACTTCTTTTTGTAGACAAAGCATAGGTTGACAGATTGGACAAAATAGATACAAACTATATGCTATCCACAAGGTACTCCTTTTAGATTTAAAGATGCAAATATGTTGAAAGTGAAAGAATGGGGAAAAAAAATCCCATGCAAATAGTAAACAGAAGAGACTGGGGTGGCCATACTATGATTATAAAAAGTAAACTTTGAGTCAAAAACTGTTATAAGAGACAAAAAAAGTCAGTTCACAAAGATGATATGCAATTATAAACATACATGAACCAAGCATCAGAGCCCCAAAATATATAAAACAAACTTTGGCAGATTGAAAATAGAAAGCTCTACAGTAACAGATTTTAATATCTCATTTTCAATAACAGATGGAGCATCCAGACAGAAGATCAATAAGGAAAGACAGGAATTAAACAAAAAAATGGACCAACCAGACCTAACGGCTATGTACAGAACACTCCACTGAGTAACAACAGAATTCACGTTTTTCTTAAGAGTTCATGGAACATTCTCCAGGACAGACTATGTGTTAAACCACAAAATAAATATTAATAAATTTTAAAAGATTGAAATAATACAAAGTACCTTTTCTGACCATAATGGAATAAAACTAAAACTCAGTGACAGAAGGAAAACTGAAAAATCTGCCAATATATGGAAACCAAATAACATACTCTCAAACAATCAATGGATCAAAAAAGAAATCACAAAGGAAACTAGAAAATACTCTGGGATGAGTGAAAATAAGAACACAATATTCTTAAACTTATGGGAGGCAGTAAAAGAAGTATTTAAAGTGAAATTTATACAAGGTACCTGGGTGGCTCAGTGGGTTGTGTCTGCTTTCCACTCAGGTCATGATCTCAGGGTCCTGGGATTGAGCCCCACATTAGGCTCCTTGCTCAGCAGGAAATCTTCTTCTTTCCCTCTCTCCCTCTGCTCTCCCCTGCTCTCTCTCCCTCTCTCTTTCTCTCTCAACAAAATAAAATATTTAAAATAATAAAAGGGAAATTTAAAGTATTAAACATATAAGTCAGAAGAGAAGACAGATCTCAAATCAATAACCTAACTGCACACCATGAGGAGCTAGAAAAAGAAGAGCAAACTAACCTCAAAACTAGCGGAAGGAAAGAAATAATAAAGATTAGGTCAGAAGTAAATAAAATAGAGATATAAGAAAAACAATGGAGAAAGCCAACAAAATCAAAGTTTGGCTATTTGAAAAGATCAACAATATTGATAAAATTTTAACTAGACTGACCAAGAAAAAAAAGAAAATAGACCCCAGTTATAAAAATCAAAACTGAAACTGGGAATATTACTACTGATTTTACAGAAATAAAAAGAATTATAAGAGAATACCATGAAAAATCATAAACCAACAAACTTGGATAACCTAGATGAATCGGACACATTCTCAGAAACACACATATACCAAAATGGAATCATGAAAAAAATAAAAAATCTGATTAGACCTATAACTAGTTGGAGATGGAATCAGTAATCAAAACCTCCTGACAAATAGAAGCCCTGGGCCAGACAGCTTCACTGGAACATTAGGCCAAACATTAAAAGAAGAATTAACACCAATCCTTCTCGAACTCTTCCAAAAACTGAAGAGAAGGGAACATTTCCTAAGTCATTCTATAAGGTCAGCTCTACCCTGACACCAAAGCTAGACAGAGAGACTACAATAAAGGAAAACTACAAACCAATATCTTTTATAAAATGCAAAATCTTCAAACCCTTCTTTTATGGATGCAAAATCTTCAACAAAATATTGGCAAACTAAATTCAACAATATATTAAAAGAGTTACACACCATGAACAAATAAGATTTATTCCCAGATTACAAGGAAGGTACAATCTGAAAATCAGTTTAATGCATGACATATGTACAATAAAGAGGGAGAAACACAGTCATTTCAATCAACTGAGGCAGAAAAGGTGACAAAATGCAAAATCCTTTCATGATAAAAATAGTAAGTGTGACTAGAAAGAAGCTTCCTCAACATGACAAAGACCATATATGAAAAACCATCAGCTAACATTATGGTGAGAAGCTGAAAGCATTCCTTTAAGATTAGGAACAAAGCAAGAATGTCTACTCTCACCACCTCTATTCAACATCTTGTTGGAAGTTCCAGAGAGAGCAATGAGCCAAGAAGAAAAAAGGGCATTTAAACTGGAAAGTAAAAAGTACAATTATCTCTATTTCAGATGACTTGACTTTACATGTAGAAAAGTCTAAATGTTACACACACACACATACACACACACACATGACCTGTTAGAGCTAATAAATAAATTCAGCAAAATTACAAGATATGAAATTACCACTTAAAAAATTAGTTGCATTTCCATTCACCAACAATGAGCAATCCAAAAAGAATATTAGAAAAATGGTTGTGTTTATAAAAATACAAAAAATAATAAAATACATAGAAAAACATTAAGCGCAGGAGGCAAAAAAAACCTTTGCATTGAAAATTACAAAACACTGCTACAAGAAATAAGCAAAGAAAAATAAATGCGAAGATATCCCATGTTTATGGGTTAGAAGACAATATTGACAAGATGAAAATACTACCCAAAGGAAACTATAGATTCAATGAAATTGCTATCAAGATTTCAACAGTTTTCTTTACAAAAATAGAAAAACCTATCCTAAAATTCATACAGAATCTCAGGGTTCCCCAAATGTCAAAGCAGCTTGAAAAAGATCAAAGCTGGATGACTCACACTTCCTGATTTCAAAACTTTCTATAAAGCTACTGAAATCACCACAGTGGAGCATCAGCATAAGGCCAGATATAGAGACCAAGGGTATAGAATAGGGAGGCTGGAAATAAATCCTTGCATGTATGGTCAGTTGATTTTCAACAAGAGTGCTGAGACCATTCACTGGGGAAGGGACAATATTTCAACATACATGGCTGGGAAAACTGGATATCCTCATGGGAAAGTAAGCTGGACCCTTACCTTACACCATACACAAAACTTAATTCTGAATGGATCAAGGACCTAAATGTAAGATCTAAAACAATAAAACTCTTAGAAGAAAACATAGAACAAAGTCTTCACAACATTGGTTTTGACAATGATTTCCTGGGTATGACAGCAAAAGCACCTGTCACAAAAACAAAGTAGACAAATGGAACTACATAAAACTTACAAACTTCTCCTTGTTAAAGGAAATAATCAAGAGTGAAAAGACAACCCACAGAATGGGAGAAAATACTTCCAGATTCTGTAATTGATTAGGAATTTACATGCAAAATACAGAAAGAACTTGTACAACACAACAACCAGAACAAACTTCACTGAACAGGATACTTAAGTGGTTAAAACAATACATTTTATGTCTTGTATATTTCACTACAATAAAAAGTCATATAGCAGCTTCTTCACTGCTCCCCCTACTTTCAGGGGTTTTTCTTCTTCCCTTTTTAGTGCAGCTTAAATGCCTCGATTGGTCTTTGGAATGAGGCAGCTTATAAATAAGAAAATAAATAATAATTCTGTCTATGGCCAAATTAATTGTCCCAAAGTAAACCCTTCATAATATTGTTATCCTAGTTGTGATATTTCAGTGGTTAGAGGGTAAAATCTAAGTTCTTTTTGATGTATAATCTGATTTCTATTTATCCTTTCTCCACCACGTCCCACGGTTTCCATTGTGGCCAAATAATGTGCCCAATAGGCACTCCCATGCTGCTGTCCTTCTCTTCCTCTCCTGTCTCAATCTTAATCCGACCTCCTAGGGCTATCTTGAACTCCATCTCCTTCAAGAAGCTCTCCCTGAAATTCCTAACACTGACAAGTCATCTCATGGTTTAGTCCTTCACACGGACTTCCTGCCTGGACTTTGAGCATCGTGCTCTGTACATTTGTATTTCTCACACTTCCTAACTTCCCATCTTGTTATCTGATCCCCCAACTTCCAGGGAAGTGTTTTCACTGGACTTTCTGGGAATGCCATTTGCCAAATTTCAAAACGAGGATACTGAAGTAGGATGATAATGAAGGTCTCTTGAGCTCTAAGAGTCCCTGCTTATTCACATGAAAAACAGGTCAAGACCTTAATCCACCCGAGCCACTCGTCTTGATTTAAATCAGAGTGTCCTGAGCAGGGCTGGGTGGAAGGCGAGTTCTCAGGGTCTTGCAGGCTACCTCTTAGCCCACAGCCTGTGGATGAATAATATCTTCTCACTGGACCCTTCCTCTTTTTTTCCTAGTGTAATCTTTTCCCAAAATGCTACAGGAGTATTTCTATTGACATCACTCAAAAACACGTTCTAAAGACTGGGTGGTGGAGACTTTGGGGTGGCCTTCGTGACCCCTGCCTCTTGGTGTCCTTGACCTTGCATAATCTCCCCATAAGTGCAAGTGGTACTGGTGCTTCTGATAGAATATGACAAAGGCAATGGACTGTCACTCCCATGATTAGGTTACATTACATAAGACTCAGCAAACTGGGGCTAGACTCTCTTTATGAGCTTAAGGAATGATGCAGCCATGTTGGATAAGCTCACATGGGGAACTGTGGGCAGCCTCTAGGACCTAAATATGGCTTCTAGCCAACAGCCAGCTTGGAGCAGTTGGCTATCCAGTCATAGGAAATGCCTTCTGCCAACAACCTGAATGAGCCTGCAAGCCCAGTCTTCCCTACTTGAGCCTTCTGATAAGAACGTGCCTCAGCCATCACCTTGACTGTAGCCTTGTGAAACAAAGGACTCAGTCCAGACTCAGCACCAACAGAAATTGGCATAATAAATGTGTGTTGTTTTAAGCCGTGAAACTTGTGAACCAACACAGACTGGGCTTGGCTAATACACAGTAGCTGAGAAATGGAATGTCCTTAAAGGAATCTGACTGGACTTTCCAGCTTTACCCTGGAATCCAAGAACCCGGAGCAGGTGGGTTGCAATGGGCCATGTTCTCATGGTGTTTGCTTCCTAATCGTGAACTGATCTATCTAAAATTCAAGTATGTAAACACATAGAAAGACAGACTGTGTTGATGGGTACAGCCCAACATGGCAGTTCCTACAGAATGGGATATGACGAAAATCCAGATTCAGTCCTCCCTTCACACCCACAGACAGGCACAGGCACCAGGTTTCCAATGGAGTCTCCAAGGGTGGTGTTATTGAGGAACAGTCTTAATTTCGGTCTCAAATCAGTGATAAAAGCAAATTAAAAAAATTCAAAATAAGTTGTCTTAATACTTTTAAGCAATTAGAAGAAGATGCAGTATTTAATGAATTCTTGTTAAACTTGCTCTTATGATTAGATAAGCACACCTTGCTATTAGGACAGTACTTGCTGATATTCAAATGGGAGCCTGGAGATTTTTTTTTTTTTTAAGATAGACTACACATTATCACAGTCTTCTTCAAATTATTAGTTTGTGTTTCGAGAGACAGATGTGGCCCAATGGTGGGCCCTCTCTAATTAGTCATAAATGTCAAAGAAGTTGGATACAAATGATCAAACTTAGAGTCTGTGCTGGAAGGACAGACATGAACCCCACCGTGCCTCATGGCAGCCCTCCGCAATGCTGCCAGAGGTCACAGAAGAGGGAAAGGCATGAGTGTGTTCTCTCTCTATCTGGAGCCAGGAGGGAGCACTGCCAAACTTGGGCTGCCTGCCTTGATAGGATCTAGCATTTTCTCTTTATTCCCTTGGAAAGCCTTCAATGAGCAGCCCCACAGTCCACGTGGGGCAGAAGTAGGACTTGCGGGTACCAAGTGGCCTTAGGTTAATCAGATCCTTACGAGAGAGCCTTGAAGTTTGACACAAAACCCAAGTCAGTCAGAAAATGTTGGCAATTGGAGTTTCAAGGTCACATTCCTTGACTAAGACAGGTGAGGAGTGAGAGGCTGGGCTCTGGGTCTTGGTTTGTCTGAAGGGCTCCCTTCTTTCACAGTCACTCCAGTCACACCACAAAGACAAGACAGAGTGCCCCAAGAGCTGTCGCTCTCAAGCAGGGAGTAAAACTTTTCCCAGCAGCATCAAGTCAGCACCTTTCCTTGGAAAAGAGTCCATGTCTTCCCCACGGCAGGGGTGAGGAACAGCCGAGAGAGGAGCAAAAGCTCAGTTTTTGCCAAAACTCACTGCAGGACTGCCTTTCCTTCCAGGAGGTCTGGCCTCCAAGACCCAGGCAGTGAAGTGCTGGTAAAATGCTGCACTCTGAGAAGTAAGGGAAGGGAGTTGCTGCCCCATCTAGACTCACGTTGGGAGGACAGAGCTGCCCATTCCTGCCCAGGACTTTTCCAGCACCTGTTCTTGGCCCCCGGCATTCCTGTGGTCACCAAGCCTCTGTTCCAAGGAGGTCCCGCAGTGGGAAGTGAAGGCAGTGCAGCTTAGGGCCGGGTACCGGGTACCATTCCAGCAGAGAGAATCCTGCCTCCCGTGTCCCTGTGCCAGCCGTGTGACCCTGTAGTGGATCTCTGAGCAGCTCGGGTTTGCAAGCTTCTCTCTGTTTCCCACTAGCATGTCAAGATCCTGGATTCGTCCCCATCATGGCAGTGTGACATCATGGCAGGATCTCCATGGATGATAAGTATAGGAGTCTAGTTTTTTCACTTCCTATACTCGGGGGAATTTATTTGGCTGCCTGTGAAAGAGATCCCAAATAACAGTGGCTGAAACAAGATCAGGGTTCTTTCCCTTTGTTGTAAAAGTCTAGATGATGGCACTTGAGGGCAGTGTGGGTGGTACCTGCTCAGCAATCTGGGGGTACGGTCCTGCACCTCCAGGTCCAAGGTCAGTCAATGTCCCTAGAGCAGGATGGAGGACACCAGAAGGAGGGGCATGACTCTTTCTTTAAGGGATCTTGTCCCAGATGTTGCACACATCCCTTCTTCCCACTCCATCGGCTACAAGAAGGCAGAGAAATGTGACCACAAACCCAGGTGACTATGGACAGTTCTATTACTGTGGAATAAAGAGTGAATTATTAGTGAGAGGACAGCAATCAGCCTCTGCCACTTTTTTTTTGTAAAACTTTCTATTTTATCAGTTGCACAAAATTTCAAATACTTGCTAATAACAAATTAAGTGATACAAAGATACGTAAAGAAAGACCTCTAGGCACCCCGCCCCTTGCCCCCCAAACTGAAACTCATGTTAACGTTTTGATGTGCATTCTTCCACATCTTCCTTGAGAGTCATTACAAAATATGCAAAGTTTTCTCTCTCCTTGTCCACTTTTAATTTTTTTTAAATGAGATCATTCTATACACAATTTTTTCTACAATTTGCTTATTTCCAATACACAATGAATCTGTTCATTGGTAAATGTGGCTTTAAACTGTTCTTTTTAGTAACTGCAGATCTCATAACATGGATTTCTTAGTTGGAGGCACTATAATTTCTTCTACCACTCCCCAGTGAGATAGATAGCTTATTTCCTCTTATTGTCACTGTAAATAATGTTGCAAGAAACAACTTTGTGCACACATCCTTGGGTATTCTTTTTGTAGGATACTTAATTCAAGGATATGTACAATTAAAATTGCAATAGATTCTATTCTGTCGCTTTATGGAAAGACTTCGGTAATTTGCAGGCTGATGAGAATGATGGGGCCCTGGACGGCATTCCCCCTTGCAGCTGGAAGGAACAGGAGAGAGAGGGAGAAGGACGGAGAGCAGATAGCATGATTTCCAGGAACAGATGGTTGCCTGGTCTAGTGGCCGAGAAAGTGCTTCCTTCTACCTGCTCTTAGGGAAGAAGCGAGGAGGGCCCCTCTGCTTTTGCCCAGAAGCAGGAGGGATCACCGTGCCTGTGGAATAGAGCCGCCCTGGCCTGGGAAGGACTGTAATGAAGATTAATAGGGGGAGGAGAATGGGTCTGGGCGTCCTACAAGGGACATGAACCCTCACAGCCCTGTGGCCAGGCTGGGGTGGCGGTGCCTCGGGGACATCCCAGCCCCACAGGCACACAGGGTGTGAAGCCTGCAGCCCTAACTAAAAAAGCCATCTTTCATGGGCTGTGCTGACAAAGCCTACTCCCCATGGTCCAGACAAGGAAACTGAGACTCAAGGAAAGCATGTCTTGGCCAAGTTCACTGACGGAGGGTCTGGGGACTAGAACCATGGCCCAGGGACTAGAACCTGGGACTAGAACCAGGATCCCTGAACCATTCCCTTCACCTACGGTCCTGCGCTTGGCCAGCATCTCTGGGTTTTCTTCACTTGGGGTGTCTTTGTTGGTTCCAATTTGCACCTTGGAGATGCTCACAGGGTGGCCACACAGGCTTGCGATTTGAGGGCGCACAAAGGTAGGGGAGGGCAGAGGAGGGCTTTGCAGGATTTGGGGCAGCTGGGGGCCAGCCACAGCTAAGGGTGAAGAAGCAGGAGCTGTTCCTGCTCTTTTCTTCCTCCTCCATCTAGACACAGGGGATGTGTGGGGCCAGACAGGGTGAGAAGCATCACCCATCTCCCAGCTGGCCAAGGCAGGGAGAGGGCTGGCATGTCTGGAGGCTTCAGCCCCATTTACAGTTTGGGGACTGAGAATGGAAGACCTCTAGCTGGTGAACTGCTGAGCCCGGAACTGACTCACCCCCCCCCCCCCCGCCCTTGCCTTCCCCTCCTGTGCCACAGGGGCCCCCGTTTCCCCTTCACAGAAGCCTGGTGTTCACCCCCACCTGTGTTCCTTCTGTCTCAGCAGGGAAAGGGGAAGGATGTTGGGGAAGAGCGGCTAATTCTTGTCCATGCTCAGCACTTTGCAGGGCATCCTGTTTTCCTGCTGGGGGGGCGTTCAGCCCGGGGCCCGGGAGGGTTGGTGCGGAACAATGTCAGATCAGCCCCTGGCAGGCAGCCACCACCCCCCTCCAGAAGTCACTTTGCTTCCTGGATTCCTGGAATCTCCACTTCCGAGGTTTTCCTACCTCCTAGAAGAAGGCAATGCACCCTCCCCGTGCACCTCCCCCCCTCCCCCTTCCACTTCCCCGATGCTTAGAATTGCATCCCGGACATAAGGCACAAACGGACCATTATCGGAGCAATTTTACTCACAGCCAGCAAGAGAAAATGACCCACGCAGCTGGAGAGAGGAGGGCACTTTGTCTCCTCTCGAGGAGTTCTGCGCATCTCGTGTCTTCTAGTGAAATGGCTGCTGTCACTGGGCACAGACAAATCAAAGTCATTCACTCTCCGTAACCGCAATTCAAGAACCTGCCTTCCTCGCTTGGGCCTGTCCGCTCTAGTGGGTTGCTGGCAAGATGGTCAGCCTTGCTCAGCCGGGGTGTCCCCGCCGGCAGGGCTGGGGCTGCAAGCCAGACCCAAATCTTGGGCGTCTCACCTTTTTCTCTGCCTGTGACTTGCGCTGCCTCGGGACACCTCATTCCCACAGATCCACCCTTCGTTCCTCTGGAGCTTATATTCAGCTGTTGTTTTTCTCACATTTTGGGAAGTGCTGACTAGGCAAGAAGCTGTCTTGTATGTTTTGCTGAGCAACTCAGAAAGCTGTTGTATCTAAAGATGTTCTGAATTTGGAAGAGGAAGGGGGCAAAAGCTTCCGGGGTAGTCCTGGATCGTTGTGGGGCGGGAGCAGGGGTATCTTGTCCTTTCTGGTCATTGGAGTTTGAGCTCCCTGAAGGGCAGGGACTGTGTCTCCTTATTTCTGAACTCCAGGCACCTATCAAGGGCTGCCCCAGAAAGTGCTAGATAAATAGCGCTGGGCAAATGTAGAGACACTGTAAGATCACAGACAGGCCAGGGGCCAGAAATAACTGCGCCCAAGAACCGAACATGTTTTGTGATCGGGGATCCAAGAGCGGCCGCAGTTCAAGCAGAAGGGGTCCCCAGGACACCGCATATGCTCCCCTCACCCCCGGATTTGGAGGACTTGGGGGCATTAGCTGTGTGTTTACCCACCTTGGCTTCCTGGGGTGAGGCCTGGAGGGATGAGAAGCCTGTGGGTTGTCCCAGGGGAACAGCTGTGGCCCTGGGGCAGTGGGCTGGAGCCCTGCACCCTGGGAACTCTCTGGGGCCCTTTTATTTCTGTAACATCACAGTTCTGCTCCAGGCGATCATCATCACAAGCCACTGGCTGGCCCTAGCAACTGTCACCAAGATAAACAAACAGCAGAGGACGCCTGGATCACAGCTCCTTCCCTTTTGGGGATGGCCCTAAGGGAGACATGTCGGGGTGGGGGGCCCCCAGATGGTCTCATGGGGGTGGGTGGAGGCCGGGAGCCCACAAAGGACTCTTGGGATTGCTGCACACTCCGGAGATGAGCACAGCCATTCGTTATGTGTAATTAAATTGAGCTAATTTCATTCTGTGGCACAGAGCCGGAGAATCAGCGTTCTCAAAAATGTTATTATCTTATCTCATTTTGTGTAAATGTCATCATGGCGCAGCTGGAACGGGAAGAAAGGATATTTTTGAGATGTTCCTGGTCCCCTAAATGGATTGCGTTCTGTTCCTTCAGCATTGAAGTCAATCTGATGCCAAAGCCTCCAGGAGATGATGTAGATGAAATGTTACATTTATATAATCATTCCACAGACAGACAGGAAAGTGCTTTTTCTGGATAAATCTCAGAACTGAGTGAGGGAGGCTGAGAGATCAGAGGATTGCGAGCCCCCTGGGGCCTCTGGCATTTCTGCTCCCCAACCAGCCCCAGCCACTGTTTTTTTTTTCTAGGTTTGCCCCAGAGGGGAAATGATTGAAAGAAATGGAGACACAAACCCTGGGCGGCCGAGTTCCCCTTTTAGTCATCGACCTCGAGCGGCTCTGTGAAAGTAGGCAGCCCTCAGGGACGTGGCTAGAAAAAAGGTCAGTGCCCAAAACTGAATAACCACACGATTCCTTTCAACATAAAGATATGACCAAACTCACGGCAAGTGCCTCAAGAAGTCATGACTGGACGGATTGAGTTAACTCACTCAGAAAGCTCAAGGGAAAAGGTCCATGTAAACGAAAACAAGATTGAGAGTCTCTTTCCAGGGGGCTAAGAACTTTCTGGGCCTTCTCGCCTCACAGTCTGGCATGGGGGATCTGGGTAGGTGTCCACAGCCTCCCTGTCTTCCCTCGTTAACCACACCCTCAGCCTCAGCCCCTTTTAGAAGTCTCTCTTCTCCACCTGAGGGCACTCACTTTCCCACTGCTGTCTTTATGGAGAGAATGGCCATTGAGGATGACACAGTGTCTGTCCCTCACCGGCCCTGCCTCCTCAGCTGGAGCTCAGCCAGACCCCTGCAATGGCCTCCTCAGAGCCTCCCATTCTTGACTTGCCTGGCCTCAGGCTCTCCATGGCGATGCCGCGTCCCTCAGTGCTGGGAAGTTGGGAGGTTGGTCCCCTTGGTGGTGGTCTCGCTGTGAGAGATGGACAAGCCCAGTGTGTGCTGTGTTCCTGTGGTCCGAGAGTGCTGGCTGCCCTGCAGTCCTTGCATGACGGTAGCCATGATGGACTGTTTTCTGATGTTGCTGGACCAGGAAGATGGAATCCAGTGATGGATTTGGATCTGAGGGGTCAATGAGCCAACGGGAAAATATCCCCAACTCCTTAAGGATGGGTCTCAGATGCTGAGGACTGTCAGAAGCTGTGATATGCTTCCATTTCTCCACAGTGCCACGTCAGCCACTGGGATGGCCACGTACTTGTGTCAGTGGGAAGATGGCCTGTGGACACCCAGCTCCTTCCTCCTGCTGTGCTGCCTGCTCTTCCTCTGGTGAGTCACCAAGCCACTGGCCTTTCTGAGTCTGGATTTTGCAGAATCATAGAGCTTGGGTCTGGAAGGGACTTCAGAAAATAATTTATATTCTTGTCATGTACTAATTTTAATTGCTTTCAGATACAGGTTCTTGTTTCCTCATAAAGACCGTCCTCCTCCCCATGCAGAGCATGGATGAGGACACCGAGGTCTGGAGAGACTGAGTGGCCTGTTGAGGCTGAGCGGCCTGTTGAAGGTCATGCTGTTCCTACCTGGTGCCCACCTTGGAGTTCTGAATCCCGGTGCCTCTCGATCCAGTTCCTGCTGGGACTCCCTGCAGCCTTTGGTGTTAAGTGGACCCCATCACAGGGTGGTCCGGCTGCGGCCATCCTAGTGGACAGGGCCGCTGGGGGCAGCAATCTGCCCCAAAGCTTCCGAGGCATGAACAGAAGATCCCCGTCCTGGATGGCAAGGCCTCACCATGGGGAACCAGGCCGGGTCAGGCCAAACACAGATGGACATGGGCCACCTGTGGCAAAGCTGGAAACCTGCCTCAGCACAAGCAAAGCCCTCATTACAACCCTGAGTGTGGTGGTTGGTCACTGCACAATTTCATTTCCAATCCTCAGTAGCTCTTTTGGGCCCTGTGTTGCAGAGGCCCTGATGCCTGGAGCCCTTTGTCATGACTTTGATCTTCCTAACGACTTGTGATGTTAAGCATGCTTGCCTCTGCTCACTTGCCATCTATATATTTCCTCTAATAAAACATCTGTTTGGATACATTCTCTATACTTTCCAGTTGGGTGGTTTTGTGAGTTTTGAGTTCTTTGAATATTTTCTGCATCAGACCTTTATCAGATACACGATTTGCAAGTATTTTCTCCCAGTTCATGTTTTGTCCTCTCATTTTCTTAGTGATGTCTTTTAAAGAGCAAAAGCTTTAATTTTGACCAAATCCCATTTACCCATTCTTTTGTTTTTGGATTGGCCTTTTGGTATCATCTTGGAGACATTTTGATCTATCCCAACATCACAAATATTTTTGCCTGTGTTTCCTTCTGAAGTGTGTAGTAGCAATCATTAAAAAAAACCCAAAACATGTAAAACCAAAAAAACCCATGTGAAAACCAAAGGGCTCAATCCTGTGTCCAGGAGTGACAGGGCAAGTCCTCTTTCAGCATAACTGTCACACTTGGTTGCATCCAGGTTTTAGGCTGACAGACAAAGGGTTGAGTTGATCACCTTCAGTTTACAGCATGACTTTTCTCTTCCTTTGTCCACCATCCTAACTCCCAATCTTGCATTGTCATAGGCATGTACATTCCTGTATTTGATATGCCCACAGACATCCTGTGTCTATGAAGTCTGGACACACCATTAAATGCATATGATAAATGGTTTATTGATATTAATAATGCATGGTATGCTCGGTGTGTGACCCCTCGTTAACAAATGCATAGTTCAAGGCAGAATCTCAAGGAATGCATCATCCCAGCATTTTACCATCCCTGCACATATGTCTATCCTATGCTGGTTTTGATGACTTGTGCCTCTGCTTTATACTAAATAAACTTGTGCCTGTATTATACTCTAGGAAAAATAGTTAAGGCAGTTCAATATGCATAACAATAAAATATTATTCATGTTTTCAGATTTTAGGGCCACCATATAAATGCAGCTTTATAAAATATATGATACTGTATGTATTTCTGATTTTCTTTCTTTTCTTTCTTACTTTCTTTTTCCTTTTTTTTGGCTACTCAACCCTGTTTTTAATACCTCCTCCCATTGTGGTAGGCAGATTGATTTTGTAGCTTCTAAACTACGCAGCATTAAAAAATATGACTTCCACATAGTTTCTCGCTTATTCCCATAGAAATCAACAGAGATTTCTGAGCTCCTTGAGACCATAAATGACGCTGTGAACTGATTCCTACCCACCATCAGGAAAGACCTCTACAGGAATTTCTCTGGGTTTTATACTCAGAGGTGGGACTGCTGGGTCAGTAATATGGGCATACCTAACCTGACTACATATTGGCACGTTGGCTGGGCTGACTTACCTTCCCATTAGCAGTATATGAGTATTTCTGTTTTTGTATTTTTTTTCATGTTCTTAGTCTCATTTGATTTGACCTGTTTTGACTTTATCCCCCTCATCTGATGAATGCTCTTTGTGTTTACATTTGCTTTTTTTTGATTGTGAGTTTGTGCATCTCTATATTTTTCCTAGTCACTTGGATTTCCCATTTATAAAGTGCCCATTCATACCCATTTCCAAACTTTTCTTTTTTTAAATTTAAATTTAAATTAAAAATTTTTTTTTCAGTGTTCCAAAATTCATTGTTTATGCACCACACTCAGTGCTCCATGTAATACATGCCCTCCTTAATACCCACCACCAGGCTACCCCAACCCCCCACCACCCTCCCCTCCAAAACCCTCAGTTTGTTTCTCAGAGTCCACAGTCTCTCATGGTTTGTCTCCCCCTCCGGTTTCCCCCAACTCACTTCTCCTCTCCTTCTCCCAATGTCCTCCACGTTATTCCTTATGCTCCACAAGTACGTGAAACCGTATGATAATTGACTCTCTCTGCTTGACTTATTTCACTCAGCGTAATCTCCTCCAGACCTGTCCATGTTGATACAAAAGTTGGGTATTCATCCTTTCTGATGGAGGCATAATACTCCATAATATATATGAACCATATCTTCTATAGGATTTTCAGTTGTTTTTTTCTTGTTGATTTCTGGGGGTTTCTTGCATATTCTGGACATTATTTCCCTAGTGTTGTCTTAGATAGAGAAAATATCTTTTCCTAGTCTGTTATAAGTTAATTAAATCTGATTAGGTTATCTCTTATGATGAAGAAATCTTCAATTCTTTGTAGTCAAATATTTTAATTCTTTTACTTTATGCTTCATTCTTTTTGAGCCTTAAAGGACTTAAGAAGTCCTTTTGGGCCTTAAAGGACTTAGGAAGTCCTTTTCTGTCCCTAAGTCAGAGATACTCTCCTGCATTTTCTTCTATTAGCCTTCTAGTTTTTCCCCACAAAATTCAATTGTCTTTAATTCCTCTGGATCAATTTTTACAAATCATATAAATAGGAATTTAGTTTTATCTTTCCATGTGGTGGTTCAATTTACTCAGCTCCACCTCCTAAATCATCTGCCCTCTTCCCATTCACTTGTGGTGCCAAGTTTATTTTATATCAAACATGCACACATACACACTGTTAAAAGAAAATAAGGCATGTTAACATTTTTTATTTATTTGAGCAAAAGTCGATTTGAATAGGGCAGCACCAAGCCAAAAATGTTAGGGTCCTGATAGGAGATGGGAGAAGGGCATAGGTTCAGAAGCAAAGAATGGAAATTATTTGATGGGTTGTAGCTTAAAGACTAGTTGGCTCTTTGTGATTGGTCATCCCTAGCATTTCAGTTTCATGACCTTGAGGTATTTATAGGCTTAGGTGTTGGTTCCCTAAGTAGGATGCTAAGGCATCAGATCCACCTCAGGCTAACGGACTCCCTGTTTCATTAATATAACAACACACACACAGTCAGATTCTCATTACTCACTGTAGTTATCCTCTGGTGCTGAATTAGTGAATAGTATTAAACTGATACAAAATCAGTGAATGGGGAACCATTGTTCCTAGGGAAATACAAGGTCATGTTTCTTTGTGCCTCTGATCACAAGGTTTTCAACAACCCATCCACACAGAACCTTGTTCTGAAGGTGTTTCTGTTTAGAAACAACTTGTTTAAGATCTATTTCTCACAAATAATTAAATTTGCTATCTTTGAATGATTTACAACCAGGGGCTTTGGAGGCCACTCACATTCTATAGGTTCATTTGCTAACATCCATAAAACAGGATGGTCTCGTCTATGTTGAGAACCTGCTCTTCCACGAAGAACTCTTCCTGCATAATACTTAGCAGGTATTTTAAAAATTCCTCTGCAGCCTTTTGGTATGCGAACCTTTCCTCCTGCACGTTCAACATTTTTCAGACGGTATTGCTTTTTGAAACTTGCAAGCCATCCAGTACCAGTCAAGAAGGATTCAGCATCCTCTGCCCCTGGGTAAAATGTGATAGTAAACGTCTTTGGCTTTAATGTCTCACAACAGTGCTGTCTACCTGATTTTCTTATAGGTGGTCATCTAGTGAGTCCACAAATATAACTGCCTTCCCGCTCACCATCACTTCATCATGCAGTCTAGCTGTTACTGTAATACATTCCTGAGCGGCCTCATGTACAGTTTAGCAAATTTCCTTGCCTTTTTTGTGGACATATTGTATTGTTGGATCCTTAACATTGAAATCATCATGGCCAACAGCATCCTCACAAATACTTGAAAAAAATTTATCAAAAAAAAATATCTATCTATCTATATATATATATACACACACACACGTGTATATATATTGATATATATATACACACACGTCTGTGTATATATATATATATCTGTATATATTTCATAAAACACAACACAACTTTCTTGCTTAGGACCACTAGATAGTACTTCAGCACTACACCTATGGACCATTTTAAACATTGGTATCAACCAAAAAAGCCCACAGAAATGTGAAAAATGTGGCACTGAATAGACCACAGGACATTTGCTTAGAATATGAAGGCTGAAATGAGAAGACAGAGCATTGCCTTGTTTGCCATGGCTATTAACATGTACATCCAGTGACTCAAATGACCAATGAGACATTGAGAATATTGATTTTGGGGTTACAAATAGATTTTAGTGAGTGGGCAGATTTAAGAATATGGGATCCACCATTAATGAGGATCAGTTGTATTTGTTTCGGAGCCACTTTTCTGTTCCGTTTGTCTATGAGCATGTATCTCTACCACTGCCAAAGTTTTATTAGTTGTTTTGGATTGTGTCAGTGTCCAATAGGATGGATTCCTCAACTTTTTGTTCTTCCTTTTCAAAATTGACTTTTCTTTCTGTGCATCTTAATTTTTCTGTAAATAATTTATAGTAGAATTTTTGAACGCCTCAAATAATACAGCTGGAATTTTATCAGGCATTCAATTTATAGATTAATTAGAGAACAAGTGATTTTAATGTTAACTCATCCATCCATGAGCATCGTATATCTCACCATTTATTTGGATTTTCTTTTATAACAATTAAAAATATATTTTTTACATCATTTACTATTTTAATTCCTATGTACATTATAGTCTTTGTAACTATTGTGAATTCTATCTTCTTTTCTATTTTATTTTTAGGTTGGCTATCATAGTTGAAGAACAAGATTCATTTTTGGGAGTTGATATTTTACCTTACAATATTGGTAAACTCTCTTATTATGATTCATCTAATTTAGGTATTGTTGGATTTTCTATGTAGATTATCAAATTTGCAAATAAAGACTCTTTTATCTCTCCTTTTTGGAGTCTCTTAGTTCTTATTTCTTTCATTTATTTATTTACTTATTTTTGGTCTCAGAATGATTACCAGTATCTGAGAATTTATATTAGGTAGTAAGGATGATGGTGGCCATTTTCAATCCTTAAGGGAATGTTTAGGCTTTCCTCTTAAGTTAGATGTTTTTGTTGACTAAATATGTCTTCTTTTTCTATTTAGATTTTGTCAAAATAAGAAGATATTCTTTTTTTAAAACTTTATTTATTTATTTGATAGACAGAGATCACAAGTAGGCGGAGAGGCAGGCAGAGAGAGGGGAAGCGGGCTCCTGGCTGAGCAGAGAGCCCAAAGCGGGGCTTGATCCCAGGACCCTGGGATCATGACCTGAGCCAAAGGCAGAGGTTTAACCCACTGGGCCACCCAGGTCTCCGAGATTCTTACATTCATAGCTTTCTGAGTTCGTTTTTGAATAAAAATCATTGACAGGTGTTGAATGTTACCTAGTACTAACCTGCAAGTAGTGTTATAATAATGATTTACCTTAGCCAGTAAGGTGGCTGCTTTCCTGATGCTAACTCATGCCTAAATTTCCAGGATAACCTTTTATTGATGCTGTCACATTGCCAATACTCATTGGTTAGCTAATATTTTGTTCAGGTTCATGGAAAGAAAGAACAGTTATTTTTCTTGTGCTCTCATTATTCAATTTCAAAATCAAGCAGACCAGAGGGATTATCTATTCCTTTGGTAGAATGCACGCATAATACCTGTCTTAATTCAGGTTGCTATAGCAAAAATACCATAGACTGGGTGACATAAACAACAAACACTTATTTCTCATAGTGCTGGCGGCTTGGAAGTCCAAGATCAAGGTGCCAATAGATTCGCTGTCTGATGAAGATCTGCTACCTGGTTCATGAAGAGCCATTTTCATGCTGTACTCTCCCCATGGAAGAAAGAGAGTAAGGGAGCTCTCTGGGAGTCTTTTTTATAAGGACACTAATTTCTTCATGAAGGCTCCACCCTCATGATCTAACCACCTTCCAAAGACCCCGTCTCTAAATACCATCACATTGGGAATTAGGCTTCAACACGTGAATTTTGGGAGGATACAAACATTCAATCCATAGCAATACCCTTTAGGTCTGGGTACTTTTTAGAAACCTTAATTTCCCTAATAATTACTGGTCTACTCAATATTTCTTTCTTCTTGCACCTTTTTTTTTTTTTGGATATTTTATATCTTTCCAGAATTTATTCATTTCGTCTAGATTTTCTACACTTGTTAATGGTTGGGTTCTTAATATTTTTACTTCTGTTTTGTCTCTGTTGTGTCATAGTTAATCTTCCTTTAATTCAGGATTTGATTTACATCATCCCTTTTTATCTTGGATAGTTGTGACAGAGGTATGTTTCTCTGATTAGGCAGATTCATCTAATTTGTTTGTATTGGCCAAAGCAGATTCAATTTTCTTTAAAAATCAGCAAAACCTTTCCCAATTTTTGGTAATTCTTGTCCTCTTTTCAATTTTCTTTGGGACTTTTCCAAACCAGACAACTTCTTGGGGTTCATATTAAAGGTTTTAAAGTATGTAAGTTAAATACAATTTCATGTCATATATGATAGAAGAAAGAGTCCAGATCCCTTTATCTCAGGGAGATTAGGATCTAGGGGAAATCAGGCTACTATCAAATGATCACATAAACACAAAAACTACACCTGTGGTAAGTTCTAAGAAGTGGAGAATGGCTATGGGAAATGATACAAGGAGCACTGACTTGATGGTTGACAAGGAAATTTTCTCTTTGCAAATGATGAGACTTCATCTGGTGAGGAGGAGAAAGAATGGCATTTTATATGGTGGGAGGGGGAGGGGAGTGCAGCATGAACAAAGGTCCTAGAGCAGGGAGCCAGAGTGACTGACTGAAGAGAAAGAAAAATAAATACATCCAGGAATTCCTCTAGTCAAGTCTCTAACACTGGGGTTGGTTGTATGTTTAGATAGTGTTGAGAATGAGCACTAGGTTATTAACTAAAAGGGGTATGAATTACAGCTGGAAAAAAATAAAAGACAAATTGCAAGATATAAATCTTATTTGCATCCGGAAAAAAACTACGGAGACAGATTTTAATAAGTGAACGTACCCTCAGGAAATACTTCTCCCTTACTGCAAGTGCCATAACAAATTTTGTCTTTGGAAGAGTTTGAAATTGTTCCTACATTGATTTGAAATAATTAAAACTCAAAATGTTGCAGTTTAAAATAGAAAAAATTAAATTTGAAATAATTCTTTGGATGAAGGGAGTCAAAAGGTACAAACTTATAAGTTATAAATGTCATGGAGATGTAATGTACGGTATTGTGGTTATAGTTAATAGTACTGTATTATATATTTGAAAGTGGCTAAGAGAATAAAACTTTTTGTGCATGTGCATGAATAAACACTTAATTTTATTTTTTATGAAATTATTTTGTAATGGAATTTTAAATTCCAGTATAGTTAATGCCCTGTGTTTTTTGAGTTTCAGGTGTACAATATAGTGATTCACCAATTTCATACAACACCCAGCACTCATCACAAGTGCACTCTTTAATCCCAGCATTTATCTCACCACCCCCACCCACCTCCCTGCTGGCATCCATCAGTTTGTTAAGAGTAATAAGTCTTAAAAAGTCCTTATCACAAGAAAAAAAAATGGTTCTTTGGGATGATGATATAATCCAAGGGAAAATGTTAGATCTGGACCAAAATTTGTTCAACTTTCCCATTATTTAATAATGAAGATTAATACATTTTTCATTTAATTTGAGTGAAAAGGTGCTGATTAGGAAATTTCCGATCTACAATCAACCAGTCTTTTTTTTTAAATTTTTTAAATTTATTTTCAGCGTAACAGTATTCATTGTTTTTGCACCACACTCAGTGCTCCATGCAATCCGTGCCCTCTCCAATACCCACCACCTGGTTCCCCCAACTTCCCACCCCCCCGCCCCTTCAAAACCCTCAGATTGTTTTTCAGAGTCCATAGTCTCTCATGGTTCACCTCCCCTCAACCAGTCTTTCTTAAGAGCCAAACTCAGCAGCAACGCAGATGATGGCCTTGATTTAGGGAGGAAATGGTATACACGCATCGGCACTTGTGTCTACATCGTGCCATTTTTGGTTGAAAGATGATATCCACAAGCACTAAATATTTCTTTTTATTTTATTTTATTTCTTTTCAGTGTTTCAGCATTCATTGTTTATGCACCATACCCAGTGCTCCATACAATATGTACCCTCCATAATACCCATCACCTGGCTCACCCAACCCCCTCCCCTCCAAAACCCTTAGTTTGTTGAAGTGAATAAGCTTCAGGTTTGCTTAAAAGATACAAACTTCAGCTGCCCCAAACTTGTGCATGTAGGCTGCAATTCTGAGCCAAGAAATTGAAAGGAAGTGATTTATAGCTTCTGTTCTGAAGAAGTTGAAAAAAATAATTTGTTCATCCTAATAGGGTCTTGATAGATTCTTTCCCATGACACTTATTGCAAGCTAGAACATTAAGCATGACAGAAGCCTTATTATGACTATAGATTTAGTAATGTGACAAACAAATCACTTTGGTTATAAAACCTGAGATTGCTTCATTTGGTTTTGCAGCATATGGACTTCTTCTTGGCAAACCATTACACAAGTAGCATGCTTTTATAATTAAAACCAGTGATTCCTTTGTCACCATTTATTCCTTCAGTTCTGGGTTCTGAAACCTTCATAGCATCATATAATAAAGGCCAAGTATCCCAGTCTGCAATGCAACTCTCCCACAACCTTCCTTCCTGGCCCTGTCATCCTTCAGGCTCTTATAAGAACCTTAGAGATAAGCAATTTTCATGCTTTTCTCTGTACCTTCCTGTCTCTGTAGTTTATGAAAAGCTGTCTGGAACGTTCTTTCTTCCATCTTGGTCTACTGAAATCCTTGCAATTCTTTGAGAATCAGCTCATTTGCCCCATGTCTCCTGGAAAATTTATGTGCTCTCATAATTATGTTTCCCAACCTCAGAACACCATCTTGGGATCATAAGGACTCTGCTCTTTGGAGAGTCACAAAACAAAAGTAGCACCTTAAATGCTCTGAGAAGTCATACATTAAAGACATCTGTTAATTTTGTTCAGCTCAGCACTTCCTAAACTTATTTGACCATGGAATTCCTCCCCTGCCCCCAACAACATTCATTAATATCACAGAGAGCATACTTGGAAAAAATGTTTCCCTGCTGTGCTGTATTCCCTGTTCTCGCTTCTTTATTTATTCATGCATTCAGTTAAGATGGTCAAACAGGAATGGGTCAGACATGGAATCAGAGTTGTCCTTAAGGAAGATAATAGGGCAGCATGTGAAGATGAACAGTCAAAAGAGGAAATCCATTTATTAAGCATCTACTGTGTGCAGCACATGCTCAAAACACTTGTACACATTTTCTCATTTAATTCTCATGACAGAGCATATTCAATACATTTTATGAATGTAGAAGCTGAGTAATGATTCCTCACATTCTGAGAGTTAAACCTAGGTCTATCCAATTGGGAGAAACCAAAGGTTTCTTTGTGATAGGATAAGAGATAACAAAATGAGATTTGATTGTAAGAATGGAGAAAAAGACCCAAATGATAGAGAAGCATGGGGGGGGGGAAAGGAGGGACCCTATGCTCCATAGGTTTCCTTGTGTTCTCCTGGATGGACTTGTGTATGATCATATCCTGTACATACAAGGTATTCCACACATGCTTCACCCTCACAAGACATACCTCAATGTAGACGATCAACATAGATGTTCACTAGCTCTCAGTGTATGAATTCATGTAATCACCACAACAACCTTTTAAAGTGGGTTCTTTTAACACCATCTCCATTTTACCAGGAAGGAAATAGGTTCTGAGATATTAGGTAACTTGCCAAGGATCATGGAGCTGTTAGGTGCATCACTGTCCAAGTTGGGATGTGAACATGGCAATCTTGTCTCTCCTTAATATTGTGCATACTGCCTTCCAACTCAATTCCACTACATACTGAGTGAATTAACCACTTATCTATTGATAGACATCTGGGCTCTTTCCACAGTTTGGCTATTGTGGACATTGCTGCTGTAAACACTGGGGTACAGGTACTCCTTCGAATCCCTATGTTTGTATCCTTTGGGTAAATTCCTAGTAGTGCATTTCTAGATCATAGAATAGTTCTATTTTCAACTTTTTTGAGGAACCTCTATACTGTTTTCCAGAGTGGTTGCACCAGCTGGCATTCCCACCACCAGTTTAAGAGGGTTCCCTTTCTTCTGCATACTCACCAACATCTGTTGTTTCCTAAAGATGTCATATTATATATATACCATGGAATATTAGTCATCAAAAAGAATGAAATCTTGCAATTTGCAATGACATGATGGAACTACAGGGTATTGCATTAAGCAAAATAAATTAGTCAAAGAAAGACAAATACTATAAGATTTCATTCGTATGTGGAATTTAAGAAGCAAAACAGATGAACATGGAGAAGGGAAGGTAAAAAAAAAATAAGATAGAAATGGAGAGGAAGACAAATCATAAGAGACTCTTAACTATGGGAAAGGAACTGAAGGTTGCTGGTGGGGAGATGGGTAGTGGGGTGAGGTAACTGGGTGATAGATGTTAAGGAGGGCACTTGATATGGTGACAATTGGGTGTTGTATGCAACTGATGAATCACCGAATTCTACCCCTGAAATTAATAGTAAAAAAATAAAAGAAGAAAAATATTGAGTGAATTAAAAGACAGCTATTCCTTCTCATAGGTCTTGATTTTTACCTTGTTTTTACCTTGCTAAATGTTCGTCTGTAACCAAAATAATGATGCTTATAGCAATCAGAAAAATAAAAACTGCTGTTTTCATTTTCAAAGGGGAGAATAAAAGATAGTTTCTTCCAGAAACATTCCACAGGAAAGAGGCTCCCTCCTTCATGCCTTCTTCTTGATTCTAAAATGTGGCCTGAGCTTCTGGGTGGGTGACAGTGGTTTTTATTGGGATGAGGATGGCTGGGGGAGAAGTATGTTATTGGTAAGGGTGGGGAAGTCAAGAGTCAGTGCAAATCAAAACCACCATAGATACCATCTCATGCCCATTAGAATGGTTATTATAAAAAAATAAAACAAAACAGAAAGAAATGTTGGCAAGGGTGTGGAACAATTGGAATGTTTGTGCAAGCCTAGCAGAACACAAAATGTCTTCCACCGTGGAAGACAGTTGGGCAACTCCTCAAAAGGCTTAACATAGAATCACCATATGATCCAGCAAGTTCCACTTTAGGTATACAGCCCGAAGAATCGAAAGCAGGGACCCTGATACTTGTACACCAATGTTCATAGAAGCATTATTCATAATAATCAAAGGTGGAAACAACCCAATGTCCATCAACAGAGGAGTGGATAAACATGTAGCATAAACATACAATAGAATATATTAGGTTTAAAAAGAAATGAAATTCTGATACAATCTACAGCAAGGATGGACTTTGAGGACTTTATAATAAGTGAAACAAGCCAGACACAAAAGGACAAATATTGTATGATTCCACTTATATGAGGTATCTAGAATCAACAAATTCATTGGAATAAAAAAATATAATGAAAGGTTAACAGGGGTTGGGGAAAATGGGGTGGTGGGGGTTATTGTTTAATGTTTCAGGGTGATGAAAAATAGATAACGGTGATGGCCACACAACATTGTGAATGTCACCGAACTGTACACTTAAAAGTGGTTAAAAAGGTAAATTGTGTATTTTATGTGGTATATTTGATCATAAAAAGGAACATAAAAGCCCAATAAATAATAGAAAATAACATTTGTTGAAGATCCAGATGACTTGGAAGAAGATTTAACTTGTAAGGTAACTTGAATATGTCTGCATTTTCAAAGATATTTCTTTCTACCTTCCAGTATTGGAAGACTTAAAAGAAAAAGAAACTCAATCCAATAACAGAAATATTGAGTCACTGCCCCCAAAAAAAGGCAACACCACCTAAATACATACTTAGAACACAAAACCAGTGCAAATTACCTGTTGTTTTTATCTTCTTTTAATTCATAAAGGAAATAGAGGTTATATGAGGTTGATATCAGAAAAGATAATTTTTATAATTTTTACAAATATATATACCTTTGTAGCCAACAGTCACACTATACTTAGCATATCTGCTTTTGCAATTCATCCATGTTGTTATGAGTTTGTTGTTATTTATTGCTGAGTGGTATTCCATTGTATGAAAACACTTCAATTGTTATTAATTCACTGTTTTATAGACATTAGGGTTACCATTGGTGCAGCTCTCATGAATAAAACTGCTATGAACATCTTAATATGAGTCTTTGAACATAAGTTTTCATTTATCTTGGGTAAATATTAAGGACAGAATTTCTAGGTATGTTAAGCATGCGTTTAACTTTAGAAAACACTGACAAAATATTTTTAAAAGTGGTTGGTACTATTTTAAATTCCCACTATCAATGCCTGGAAAACCTGGTTGCTCTATATCTTGGCCAACATTTGGTATTACTGGATTTTAGTAATTATGAATGTTAGTCTTCTATTGGGTGTGTAATGATACAGATTGTGGTTTTGATTTGCCTTTCTCTAGTCACTAATGATGTTGATGGTTGTTCCTTGTGGTGATTTCTCATCCCTAGACCTTCCTTGGTAAAGTTATCTTTTCAAATATTTTGCTTACTTAAAAAAATTGGGTTGTTGTCTTATTATTGAGTTGTATAGTTCTTTATATATCCAACATTACATATACATATTTTTAACAGTTTTATTGAGATGTAATTCATGTACCATAAAGTTACCCATTTGAAGTGTACAGTTCCATAGTCTTTAGTATATTCACAGACTTGTACAAATATCACCATAATCTAATTTAGAACACTTTCATTATCCCAAAAAGAAACCCATACCATTAGCAGTCACTATCCCTCTCTCTCCACTTCTAGCCCTAGACAACCACTAACCTATTTTACTATTTTGGACATTTCTTAGAGTGCAATAAAAGAACATGTAGTATTTTGTGACTAGCTTCTTTGACTTAGCATAAAGTCCTCAAGGTGAATCCATGCTGTAGCATGCATCAATACTTCATTCCTTTTATTGTCAAATAATATTTAATTCTATGGGTACACCGTATTTACCCATTCATCAGTTGATTGACAATGGGTTTGTTTCCAGTTTTAAGCTATCATAAACAATGTTGCTATAAACATGGTATACAGGTTTTTGTGTGGATATATGTTTTCATCTCCCTTGGGTGTATAGATACATGTTTGCAAATATTTTCTCCCAATCTATGTCTTCTCTTTTGATTTTCTTAACAGTGTCTTTTACAGGGCAAAAGTTTACAACTTTTATGAAGTTCTATTTGTCAACTTTTTCTTTATGATTCATTCATCTTTCTTGTGTCTTATTTTGGAAATCTTTTCTTAACCCAAGGTTACAAAGAATTTGTTTTCAAGATTTACAATTTTAGCTCTTATGTTTAGGTCTATAATCCATTTTAAAACAATTTCTGTGTATGGTATAAGGTAGAGATCAAGTTCATTTTCCTGCATATGTATATTTATATCAGTACTATATTTTGTAAAGATGGGTTATCTTGGCATCTTTGGCAATAATTGACTGCCAGGGTCTCTTCTCAACTCTCAATCCTGTTTTCTCAATTTATATGTTTATTCTCAAGCCAATAATATTCTGTATTGACTACTTTATAGTCACTCTAGCTTTATAAGTAACTCTAGAAATCAGGTAGTGTAAGTCCTCCAACTTTATTCTTTTTAAAAATTGCTTTGCCAAGGTGCCTGGGTGGCTCAGTGGGTTAAGCCGCTGCCTTCGGCTCAGGTCATGATCTGAGGGTCCTGAGATCAAGTCCCGCATTGGGCTCTCTGCTCAGGAGGGAGCCTGTTTCCCTCTCTCTCTCTCTCTGCCTACCTCTCTGTCTACTTGTGATCTCTCTCTGTCAAATAAATAAATAAAATCTTTTAAAACATGTAAAAATTGTTTTGCTTACTTGAAGTCTTTTGCATGTTCATTTCTACCACTGTATGGCTGGGATTTCCACTGAAATTGTATTGAATCAGTAGATAAATCTGGGGAGGATTGACACCATAATATACTGAATTTTCTAACCCATAAAGAAGAAACATCTCTTAATTTCTTTGCATCTTTAGTTTTTTTCAGTAATGTCTTATAGTTTTCAGGGCACAGGGTTTCTTTGGTGTGTGCATGAATTTTGTTAAATTATCCCTAAATATTTCATTTTTTTGATTGTACTGTTTTTTAAATTTTATTTCCATTTTTATCACTACTAAGTAATAGAATATTGAGTTTTGTATAATGACCTTGTATCCTGTAAACTTGCTCAACATTTCTAGTTGATTTTTTGCAAATTCCTTGTTTTCCTCATAGACAACCAAGCTGTCTGCAGATACAGTGTTACTTTTTTTCCCACCTGTGTGCCTTTTATTTTTCTTGTTATGTTGCACCTGGTGTAAACTCTGGTGTAATGTTTAATTAAAGTGTGAGAGCAGACATTCTTGCCTTGTTTATAATTTAAGGAGAAAGAATTAATTTTTTGTAATTGAGTATGATATTAACTATAGGTTTCTTGTGAGATGACTTTTATTAGGTTTAGGAAATATCTTCTATTCCTAGATTGCTGAGAATTTTTATGACTTGATGTTGAGTTTTGTCAGATGCTACTTTTATGCCTATTGAGATGATTATATGAGCTTTGTTTTTTTCCCTATAAATATGATGAAATATGATGCCTTACATTAAGTGAATTTTGAATTCAATTCCAAATCAACCTTGCAATCCTGGGATAAATCTCACTTGGTCATGAGATATTTTCCTTTTGATACACTCTTCAAATTGATTGCCTAATATTTTTGTTAAGGATTTTTGCATCAATATTCATGAGAGATGTTGGTGTGTAGTTTTTGTTTCTTGTAATGTCATTTCCTGGTTTTGATATCAGGTTAATGCTGGCTTCACAGACTAATGTTTTCTCCTTTTGAAATTTTCTCACTGAGTTCATGTAGAATTGGTATGATATCTTCCTTACGTGTTTGGTAGAATTCACCAATGAAGCAGTCTGGGCCTGGACTCTTTGTGGGGGAGATTTTTAACTAGAAATTTAACTTCTTTGACATTGGACTATTGAGGCTATCTATTTCTTCTTCAGTAAGTTTTGGTATTTTGGATCTTTCAAGAAATTGTCATCAAAGTTGTCAAATTCATTGGGATAAAGTTCATGTTTTATTCTTATCCTTAGTCTGTAGGATGTGCAAAGAGATCTCTGTCATTCTTGATATTGGCAATTTGCATCTCCTTTTTTTACTTGGCTGGGGGTTTATCAATTTATTAATCTTTTTGAAGAATCAGATTCTGATTTCATTGATTTTTTTCACTGATTTATGATTTTTCTGTTTCCTATGCCATTAATTTGTCTTTTATTATTGTCTCCTTTCTGCTTGGTTTGGGTTTAATTTTATTCTTTTTCTAGTTTGTAAGGTAGAAGATTAGATACTTGAACCCTCGATTTTTTTTTCATATAAGCATTTAATGCTATAAATTTTCTTATATGCACTGCTTTTGCTGCACACTAGAAGTTTTGATATAGTTCATTTTCATTTTCATTTAGTTCGCTCTATTTTATAATTACTTTTTAACCCATGGATTACTTAAAAATGTTGTGTGTCTTATTTCCAATAATTTTGGGGGATTTTATAGATATATTTCTGTTATGGATTTCTAGTTTATTTACAGTCTGAGAAAACATTTTATTTGCAATTCTTTTGAATTTGAGAGTTGTTTTACGGCCCATAATATGGTTTCTTTTTATGAATGTTCCATGTGCTACTGGAAAAAAAATGTATATTCTGCTGTGTTGACTGGAATGTATTTGTTCATTAAAGCAGAAGGTTCAGAGACAAAGTCCATATTGTGATTGTCCCTTGATCTTAAGAGGAGAAATCTAAGTTACTGTAGCTTCATGTTTTCAAGGTTAATTTTAAGTTTGCACACAGACTTGAAAAATCTGATGCCCCTCTTTTCCTTTTTCATCCCATTATGAAAAGTATATTGGTTTTGCTGACATTTTCTTCTCATACTCTTTAAGGCCAGGTTTGAGTTTAAAGATAGTGTGAGCTATCCTTATATGAGATGTGATACAGGCTAGTTAAGAACATGGATTTAGAGCCAGATAGTCCTGTGTTTAAATCCTTATTCTGCTACTAATATGTGTGTGTGTGTGTGTTTGTGTGTGTTCATAGGAACATTGTTTTTATATATATTTTGTGAAGATTAATTTTGGTAATAGTAGTGAAGCACCTTTGCAAGGCACAAGTAAATAACCTACAGCCCTATTGTTGTTATGTGATTTAAGTAAATACTGGCAAGTGTTCACTTGTCTTCCTTTCCAAAACTCTGATAACGGCTAGCTGCTTTTGTTAGCCATTTATCCATATGTATCAAGCACTGTCTTCTTTGAGCTTCTTATTACAGAGATTGCTGTATAAATGCCTCCTAGGAAAGGCTACTTATTCTTAGTTCCTAACCCTACATGGTGAGTTTGTTCATTGGATAACTATTCTCAGTGACAGAAGAAATGAAGCAACATGACGTTAGGAATGTGGGGTCACAGAAACAGAAGTGAGTCCTAAAATAGAGTCCCCTAGAATTGGTCGCATCATTCATACTAGAAGCAGTCATTTCCATAGGCTTTGAATGCCCGTGTCATGTACCAGGAGGGTAAGCACCAGAAAGACACCTAGAGATAAATTCTACCAGAATCGTAAGGCATTCTATTGAAAAGGGTGGCATAATTTACTGTCTATAATGTCAAATGTTTAATAGGACCTGAGTAAGAAAAATATTAGATTGCTGGAATAATTTAATATGCATATTCCTGGATTAGAGGCAAAAGAGTAGCAAAGACATAGCTGAGCTCTGTTAACATGCAAATAACATTTTCTTTCAATAAAATCTCTTGTACCTCTAGTGCCAGGCACTCTGCTAGGTATTGGGGGGTGTTCGAGTGACTCTGGCAGATACGGTTCATGTTCCTAGTAGGGAGGGAATATAAGTAACTGTGTAAGAGCTATGGCAAGAAAGGTACAAGGAACGTACAGAGGAAAGGCATCTACACCCAGGATTTCCCGAAGTGACCTGAGGATGAGAAGTCACAAGATCATGAGGGGGTGCGGTCAGGGTTTCAGGAAGATGGAACAACCTCTGAGGAAGCATTTAGTTGCCAACTCTGATCTTCCCAGAAACATTTGGCCACAGGGAAGTCCATGGTTTAGTGGTGAACGTCTAAAATGCTTAGTTTGTTACCCACATTCAGCCCAAGATAAACTGAGTGCAAGATGACTGTGCAATATCCCATTTCACAGAGAGATTTCCAAAGAAAATCTCGGTAATAAAGAACAGAATGACAGCAGGTCAGGCTTGTTGATGCATTTTATTGTGAGATGGGGGAGTCTGGTAAAAAACTAGAAAATGACCATGGTGTAACAAGGAACTTAAAAATGAAGAATCAGATTTGTAACTTACATACATGAATACAGGAACAAATTGGCACAAAATGTTAAACATTGTTCCCAACACTGTTTATATAAGGTTATCCTAATTTGGCTTACTAAGGAGATGAGAGTTTGATGGTTAGGCTAATCTCTTAATAAAACTGCAGAGCATCATGCTATTAGTCACACAGTGAATTTCAAAATTTAAGAGTTTTATATTAAAAACTGGGTAAAGGTAAAATGACTTGATTGTAGTTGTAAAACTAATACATTCCCGTTTAAGTTCTGTTCTACAGTCCAAGGCAAGTATAAATGTTAACATAACACTGTTAAATCAAATCTCAATGCAAGAGAACCAATTGCATCTCTACTTTAAATCTTATCAACTTTCCAAATTTTCATACTAAAATATATTATTGTATTAATACAAACTACAGTATTATACACTACACTGTGTAATAAATAAAGAAATATAAAAATAAGACACATAAATATAAAAGTTTTCTAAAACTAAAAGTACATGTCAGTAAGAAGGGTATTAATACTGCCAGGTTTGAAGACATACAGTACAAAAATGTTGCACAGATCTATAAACTAAAAGAAATAAAATAATACTGATAGGTAAAAATCAGCTAATGTTGTTAATAAACTGGGTCCATAATAACTAACATTTGGAAACAGTTATGAGCCAAATAACAAGGGCATGTCCATGTCTGAAATGCAAGTACATGGATAGAGCAGATTAGAAAATTTCCCTTTCATTTCTGTAGAGAAATTTTGAAAGTCAATTAACATAAAATGAATACTGAGGAATTAAAGGATGAAATGTCCCAGTGTTTAGGTTTCTCTGACAGAGTCAGTGGTTTTAAGTTTTATTTGGAATCTTGATACAATAAACAAATCAACAAATGCTAGTTATTGTAGGCCACACATCGAACGAAGGCGGGTTAGGGCCTTGAAAATACTGATAAATGGCACTTACAGCACACAGGTCTTGCTTAAGGCCAAAGGAGATACAAAGCTTCATATCATATCCTTCATATTTGTCACCACATACTCAAACACAATTACGAACACTGATTCTGACGACTCTGCTACCCTTCCCAGGATTAACACTGTTAGTCCCTGCAAGCAGAACTCAATGACAATCTTCTGAACTCCATTTTAAACCACATGAGTAAGAAACTTCAGTTCTTCTATCAGCTGCTTTCTTAAGGCTAACAATACACTTGAAATGATAATACTCCACTACGACGTCTAAATATTAGAAATTACTACCTTCTAGATTGAATTTATAAAAGGTAGTTAGCATGGTTTGGAACTGCATTATACTTCTCTGTGAAGGGAATTTTGTAGTGCAGAAGTTCTCACATTTTAAAAAACATAATAAAATACTGAAGCGGATTTAGCATATGTTTACCAATAAAAAATTATAAAATTTCTCCCAATTGTACAGCTTAAGAATAAACCAACGTAAGAGTGATAATTAATACTGACAAAAAGAAACAATGCCAGATGCTTATCTAATTAATCAGTTTCCTTTAACCTGTTAAATCTTGGCTTTCCCAGTCATTAAAGTTTTCTAATCTGCTTCGTGTTACAAACTTGTTCCTAACTTTGAAAAATGCATGAAAAATTACTAGGTCTGAGATCAGGCACACCCGGATTTTTTTTTTTGTGTGGTTTTTTTTTTTTTTTTTGTATTTTGTATTTTTTTTAAATTTTTACTTTACACAGTAGTGAACAGAAACCACAGTATACAGGTTACTGTGTTTCCATGAAAAGCATGTATAATATAGAACAAACTTCATTACCAATTAGAATGTATTTTCATTCTAGAAAAACTATTAGGCTTCATTTGTTTTTTCTTCAGACACCTGCTCACTCTTCTTGCTCACTTTTTGTTCTAAGCTGCTCGCTTGATTTACAGCTTCATCTTCCTTCATTAGACCTTCAGTTTTTGCCTCTTCTCCCTCATTCTCTGCCTCTTCCCCCTCCTCCATCTCGTCTTCCTCCTCCTCGTCTTCCTCCTCCCCTTGCGGTTTTTCACATTCTTTCTCTTCCTGCAGTTCTTCCATCTCTTTGTCCTCCTCCTCCTCTTCCTCTTTTTCACTGTCTTCATCCTCTTCCCTCGTCAGACTCTCTCTCTCGTCAGAGTCGGCCTGCGAAGGAGACGCCCGAGCCCCAGCATGCTCGCTGGCCAGGACTTCCGGTCCCGCCTCTTCCTGCTCCGTGCTATCGCGCTCCTCGGCCTCTCGCTTGCAGTAGGAGTAGCGATGATTCATGTGTTGAGAATAAGACCCAGAGTGTGAGAAACGCTTCCCACATTTGTCACATTGATAGGGCTTTTCTCCAGAATGCAACCGCATGTGTTCAATCAAATGATGTTTGTGTTTAAATGCCTTTTTACAGATTCCACACTCGTGCGGTCTCTTACCTGCAAAATAAGAACACAGCCATGACACAAAGTCCTCAGAAGGCTTTTGGAAGCACTTCGGTTTGCGGAAAGGGTTACAGAGTCATTTTTCAAAAGTTGTCAGGTTCATCGACATACCTGTGTGTTCGTATTTATGTCTCAATAGTGAGCTACTCTTTTGGAATATCTTATCACACAAATCACAAGCATACATTCCATTTTCTGTCTTCCGCATTTTCTTTTTGGGTGGTGTAGAATCAGAGTCATTCTGGTCTTCTACATTTGATACTCCTTCTGAGCTAGTGTCTTGCCTTTCATCCTAAAGAAAGAAAAGAAGAACATTTAATTTCAGATTAAAAGGTAAACAAGAGACACATGTAAAAAGCACAGGTTAAAAAAACTAATTTGATTTATACTTTCAATAGCTAGAGGAAAGCAAACTCATCGATGCAGACAGGGTCCAAGGGTGGGGAGCCTAGATGCTATGTGGGGGATGATATAGAAAAAAAGTGAGGTTGGGGCAATACAGTCATAATGATGATAAAAACAAGTGATCAACTAATGAAAAGAAAGAATTTAAATGTACAGTAACAAAATTTACCTGGTTTCAAGTGAATCATGACTTAATGAGAAATTTACAGAAATTTTTAACTTATGAGTTTGCTACATCATCACCAATTTCTAACTGCCTCATTTACCTTCATTTTTTTCTTTCTGGGTTTTACTACGCAAAAATGAAGATTCTATTTTTTAAAAGGTGGTCTTTCAATTGTATCCTCCAGAACTTCAGAGGTCTAGGAACTGACCTCCGTGGTTTCTTCAAAAAGAGAGGGCTTTGCTCTACCACTTTTCTAAGGAACAAGATGACAAAACAATGCAGGAGAGTCTATATTTTGAAACAAGAATACCTGCTAGACAAAATAAATCTTCAGAATTTCAGTGGTATAAAAACATTACAAGGCAGCCTCAAGGTGGTAATATTGTGTAGGAAGCTCTCATGTAGGTAAACAGTTACTAGTAGTGGAATTGGGTCCCTCAAGATCCTTATGTCTTTCCTAAAATTTTCCATTCTATTGCTTCTAAACCCACAAACTGTCTAAAAGCTCAAAGGCTTTTTACAACATTTCATATAGTTTGCAAAGTGGGAGAGGAAAGGTGCAGCCATTTGCCTGGGTGGTCTGTGAGCTTCCAGTTTGTGCTAAAGGAACTTGACTACTTTCATTGCTATGGGACGTGGTCATATGATTAAGTGAAATGTTGGTGGGTCCTCCTTTATTATTCAAAGGTGTGCAGTGTTTTATACACTGAGAGTCTAAATGAATTCACTGCAGGTAACCTAATCAGTAGTGATATTTAAGGGGGAAGAAAGCAGCAGATTTATATTTGAATAGGATATTATAATTATTTCAGCTGCACCTACCTATAGCAAATATTTGGATGAAAGATCAAATATATCTCTAGTATTTGGTTGATTCAATAAGAAACCAATGAAAAAAACTGAGGACATCAAGGTTAGTGACCTAAAAAATGTCTGCACAATGAGCCACACAACAGTCACACAAAATGGTTTTATCTAAAACTACATCATGGGTTTGAGGGGGAAGGTAAGGAGGAAAATGCATATATGGACTCATGATTATAAATTGTGACTGAATGCTGTCTTAGTTTACAGCTCATAAAGTGATCAGCAAATTCACTAGATGAGCTCTTTGTATACTTATTGTTTAATTAAAGCCTTTAATAAATATAGGTGCTAACACATAAAAAGTAATAGCTCAGTTTTGCTAGTGTGACGGGTCTGTGAATGGGAATGTATTTCCATGTATTGATGATACAGCAGAAGCTGTTACTCATTTGGGGAATATAACTCTAGAAACAGAAATCTAATTGGTGAATATTCCAATTTTTCTTTTATGTCTCAAGCTTCAGATAGTCAAGTCTTTAGCTGAGACTTCTCATTTCCCCAGGAAAATAGCACAATGGTAGCCGATAACCATACCTGGGATTAGTAAGAAACTGAAGGCGTGATGCTACGAAAGTTAAGGCAAATCTATTTCCTTTCAAAAAAATTTTTAATGACCTGCTTGGCTCCACATAGACTGGTTTTACTAAAAAAATTTCACCAAAAGAAGTCAAACTAGCATGTTAGCAAATAGCTTTGGCATGGAGTCCTTTTCTTTACCTGATTCCCATTTGGCTGGATCACTTTCAAGGGTGGTTCCTGGACCGCAGGGCTGACCGTAGTCGAGTACGTGTAAGCCACCTGGGGAATCAGAATAGTCTGCTTATTGGCAGCTAGTGCTCGCAAGCATGGAACACTGTTCTGGTCAGCAATGGCCACGATCGTTGGTAACTGGGCAGTGACTGTAGGTATAGCAATATTTATGGGGTTGGCACTTGGTGGGATTACATTTACAACTGGTTCTGAGTCTGTAACACAACTGTCCTTTTGTGGCTCCTTTTTTGCGCAAGACAAGTTCAAGGGTTCTTCCTGGACAGAATAAACACTGTTCTGGTAAACACTAGTGATCGTTGACCTTTCCAATAATTCTCCCTGTTGCTTTGGTAGTGAAAGATCAAGAGGTTCTACTTGTGGCTCTTCCTGTGTGGCTTCTGCCGTGTACAAGTAACCCTGTGTGTTTCTGGAGGAGGAAAGGTTTAGAGGTGATGGGGATGACGGGCTACTTCTGGAACCATTGACGGTGGATCCCGCTGGTAAAACTGGAGAGTTAGTCATCTTCAGGGGACTCTGCAGATTTACGCTGCTGTCTGGGGGCTCATTTGTATTTGTAGCTTGAGGCCGCTCATCGTTCTTTGCAGGGATATTTCCTTTGCCGGGTTCAGGAGAAGATGGTTCAGAAGACTGCACTGGAATCTGTCCAGCCTGCATCTTTTCAAACCACTTTTTTACTACATCCAGGGGTAGGTTTACTGAGTCAGCAATCTTTGAGAGCTCTTCTGCACTTGGTTGTGCGTTCAAAGCATAATAAGCTTTCAGAAGAGACAAGAGGTTCTTTAAAGGTGGCTGACTGGGAGACAGATTGCCATCTCCACCCGATGAAACAGAGGACTCGGGCTTCTCAGCTTCTGGGGCAGGGAGCGGAGGCGGCTGAGTAGGCTGCTTTAGGTCATAGTGCTTTAATTCTGGAAGTGCATTAATATCTCCTGGACATTCGTCACACAAAAGGCAAGTGCTATCGTTTGCTCCTCCTTCAAAGCTTTTGTCCTTCTCTGATTTAACAGTCAGATCTTCTGGTAACTTTTCACTTTTGCAGCTGTTTGTGGGGACTGGATTTTCTTTTTTTAAATTCTGAGGAACAACCTGAAGTTGGCTAGGCTGCTCAAGACTGTAGTTAATGATGATTTTGGTTGTTCCATCTTGATCAACCAAAGGAAGACTGATGGCGGAAATAACAGAATGGCCACCTTGCTGTATGGATGAAGCACTGATTGTTTCTTGTTCTTTGGATGCAAGATTGGCTTGATTATTCTCCAAAACTTGCCTTATTACATTACCATCCACTGCCACTTTAAGTACATTCTGAATATCACTTAAATTGATACTTATGGGAGACACCAAACCAACTGTTGGCAGAACAACAGCTTGCACCACACCCTGAGGAGAACTGGTCGCCTGTAACGGGCCACCACCACTAAAAACCCCATTCTGTAAAGGGGCTGAACAGTTGATTCCTGAAGCAACCACTATGGGTTTGAATTCATAATCCACAGGTTCAGTTTTAATTTGGTTTATAGAAAGTTGCTCTTGAAGGGGCTTATTCTCTAACTTTTGCCGTATCTGTGGTCGTGTGGGACTGCCTGGTGATGCCGAAAGAGATGGTGAGGAACACTGAGGCGTCTTGAGTCCTGTTCTTGGTCGCCCATTCACAGGCATCAAGCTGATACATTTCTTACTGCTTATGTGTGAGCTATAGGAACCAGAATGGGAAAAACGTTTCTTGCAGTTTGGGCATTCATATGGCTTCTCTCCTGAACAACAAAAAATTATATTCACTGAATTATTACATACCAGTTATGTGTCCACATTGTCCTTAAAACAAAGTTTCAATTTAAAAAGAGATATCATGTATCTTATGATACAATTTTATTTAGAATATTGATTATAAGTTCAAAACTGACAGAAATGTTATAAAGACTAGCAAAACCTTCATCTGTAGTACACGTGCTAACCCATAAGGGCATCTTCTCAGCATATGTGTATAATATTCCTGCTAACCTTTAAAACTTCAAATAATTCTCAAATGCTAAAAAGAATTAAAGTTGACCCTTGAACAACAGGGTTTGAACTGTATGGGTTGACTTAACCCATAGAAGTTTTTTGATAAATATCCTACAGTACTGTAAATGTATTTACTTTTCCTTATGAGTCTGAATACCCTTTTCTCTTGCTTACTGTATTGTAAGAATGCAGTATGTAATACATATAATATAAAAACATGTATGAATTGACTTTGTGTTACAGGTAAGGCTTATGGTCAGCAGTAGGCTATTAGTAGTTAAGTTTTTGGGGAGTCAAAAGTTTTATGTGGAGTTTTGACTGCATGAAAGGTCGGCTCCCATACCCTGCATTGCTCAAGGGTCACATGTACATCTACTCATTCAAGTTAATTTTTTTTTCTTATCCCATTTTACCTACCTATGTAATTTTTCTACATTTCACTATACTTAACCATCTGCAGGAAAAATTAACGTTACAGGAAAGAAAAGTAAATAAAATCTCCTTTATATAAGACTTAACAAGTATGAATACCTATCCTTCCCATACCCACAAGCTTTTAAGGTTTCCTTGAAAAGATCTTTTTCAGTGGGCAGAAAACTTTCCATATGAGGTATTGCTATCAGCCTTGGCTTATTAAACTGGGAGGTATGCACTCCTGGAGCTAGAAGGCAAAGTTCTAGTGGGTATGCAAAGCTTTCTTGTAGTTTCAGTTTTAGTGAGAGTGATTACAGTAATTTAAAACATTTTAATATTAAAATACAGATTATACCATGGAGAAAAAGACAAAATTCATGTGACTTGTTAGGAAAAATCCACAATGTCAAAGAAGCTCCTTACTTGTAGAGGCTTATGTCAAGTTGCTTCCCTAGACCTGGGAGAGAAGGCGTTTATCCTTGTCAGCTATTAGGGATACTTCGGTAGAAAATTTTGAGAAGCATGGAGCCAAGTGGAATACTTTCAGACAACCCTAATTTCTCATCTTAATTTATATTTATAGTTCATTCATTTGTAATTTATAGGTTAAAGACTATCAGTTTCGATAAGGTAGGAACTTGAGTCTTGTGTCCCATTTATGCCTTCTATCCATTGAAGTGTAGGTTACAAAAATGCTGAATAAGCCTTTTTGGGATGAATGGATGGCTAATTGCAAAATTATGGAATATGGTGACACTATTTATCTACTCAATATCAAGAAAAAGCTCTTTCTTTCCTCTGTTCTTTTTAAGAATGAAAATGAAAGCAGTGAGAAACTCAGTTTAAGTTCTTCTAAAGTAATTTCAGTATTGCACAGTTTTTAAAAGGTGAGTTATATTTTCTCAAAGTATAATCAGATATTAGAACTGGAAGGGATATAAGAGGCCCTCTTGTACAGTAAGAGTTCATTTCATATCATCCTGGACTTTAGCTAGTCTCTTGCTTAAGCTCCTTTATTAAAAGGAGGTTATTACCTGCTGGACAGTCCTATGGAAGATGGTCTAGTTTGGTTCTGCTGGGAATCATGAATTTGGGTTCAAAACCTGGTTCTGCCATGAGTTTTTTTTTAAAGGATTTTATTTACTTATTTATTTTGAGAGAACGGGGGGTAGGAGTGGGGGGAGAGAAGAAGGAGAAAGAGAGTGAATCTTAAGCAGACTTGCGGTGAGCATATGGAGCCCAAAGCAGGGCTCAATCTCATGACTCTGAGATTATGACCTGAGCTGAAATCAAGAGTTAGATGCTCAAATGACTGAGTCCCCCAAGTGCCTCTTACTATTTTCTTAATCTTTCCGAGTCTCAGTGTTTTCGTGTATAAATAAATGTAGATACATCCTCACTGGATTGTTGTAGCAGTTACATGACATAATACAGCAAAACTTTGTGTGGTCTCAATACATGTTAGTGATTCTTTTAAAAAGTAATTCTATGGAGAGATAGGTTGAGTACTAAGCCAGAATTCACCTGTTATTAGGCCCAATTTCCTGCCCTAGCCTGTACTCTGATGCCACACAGAGCAAGCCTAACTTTGCTAAAAGCCAGGCTTTCAGGCTGGTGAAGAGCTGTCATCTGTATCCTTATACTTCCCTTGTGTGGATTAAATATACCCAGGTCCTTCAAAGATTCCTTAATGGACAGAGTTTTTAGAACCCTTCCCACTTACCCACTTGTTAACTCATCTCTGGAAATTCTCCAGCTTATCAGTATCTTTCCAATGGGATGTCTGAAATATGATTCAATACTCAAATGTACCAGGTAAATTTCTGGGGGGAGGGCTGTAAAACAATGGATGTGTTCTAGTATTTCTATTTTAACATTTTAAATTCTTGCATAACATTTTTAGATGAGCTATATGTTTGTTCTCTTGTTAGAGACACTTGGAAAATAAGAATCTATGATATAGATTATTTTTTAAAAAGATTTTATTTATTTGAGAGAGGGAGAGAGAGACAGCAAGAGTGGTGGGGAGAGGGAGAAGCAGACTGCCTGCTGCCCGACATGGGGCTTGATTCAGGACCTGGAGATCATGACCTGAGCAGAAGAAGGCATACGCTTAACCAACCGAGTCACCCAGGGGCCCCACAGATTATTTTTATCTTTACAAACAGGGAGACAGAGGAGCACAGTAGCTAAGGCAACAGCTTTGGAGTCAGGATACCTACACCGAGGCCCTGGCTTTGCCATGGGCTAGCTGAGTGACTCTGGATAGGTTAATTAAGCTCTCTGAGCCTCCATTTTCTCATCAGTAGAAAGGGAGGAAATAATAGCATCTACCTCAGAGGGCTATCGTTGGGACTGTATGAGTTAATGTACACAAATAACTAGAATGGGGCTGTCCATAGTTAAGTACGCAATAAATGCTAGTTGTCAGTATTATGGTTGGGATTACCTGGTATTTTATCATTACCAGAAAGAAGTACAGAGCAGTTGTTCTATAGCCAAATCTACTAAGTTTGTTGGAAAACCCCTTGTTTCTAACTTCATAGCTTAATGGTTTATACATAGAGTACCTCGCCTAATCTGTCTAGCAACTGTTAAATGAGGTGATGATGTGCTGTAAGAAGTCTGATGTCCTATGAAGACTGATTTCTTTTTTGTAATGGCTGAGGTAGACGTTTGGTTGCATCTGATGTAAAAACTTTTCAGGCTAAAGTTCATAGGGCTATGGAACAAACAGGTTATTTTCTGGGGAGGATCAGAGCCGGGGAGCAGGAGCCTTTTTTGCCTCACCTCTGAGTGGAGGTGAGGTGACCTGCTCCTCATCATAGCTCAGGTCCCACATGAGAAATTCAGATGATGGCTAAAACACATGACTCTGTGTCCAGGTAATAATAGCAACAATCCAGGTAATTTTATGGAGTATAATTTGAAGACCCTGATTAGAAACTGAGCTGACAAAGAAAGATTACAGAGGTTTCTTGAAGGATATGAAGCTCATCAATTATTTGAGACTCTAAACAGCTCTTTCAAATCTGTGGTGAAGGACCTTTTTATCTGCACCCCCCCATTTTTTTTGTTTTAAATTTCCAATCTACTGTAAGATCAATATTGTATAAAATATAATAAAATTGTCACAGTATTTTCTTCATCTACTAGTTTCTAAATTACTTGCAATTTCTGTATTTAGCACTTCAAGAACCAGTCTCAAAAAAGCTTACAGACTGGTGCCATCCTGGGATGACACTGAGAAGCCCCAACTCAGAAATCTTCCTTTGGAATAAACCAGGCCATCAGAGAGCTGTATACTTGGATTGTATACAAGCGGCTACTCTGGAGAAATACTTTTTCTGAATTGCATTTTGGTGAAATATCACTGGCTTCCTACTGGAGAATCTTATTTTATTTTTATTTTTTTAAGGATTTTGTTTATTTGTCAGAGAGAGAGGGAGAGAGAGCACAAGCAGGGGGAGAGGAAGGCAGAGGGAGAAGCAGGCTCCCCGATAAATAAGGAGCCTGGTGGGGGACTTGATCCCAGGACCCTGGGATCCTGACCTGATCATTTAAGCCAAAGGCAGCCACTTAACTGACCGAGCCACCCAGGCGTCCACGGAGAATCTTACTTTAAAAAGAAAACCCTATCAATTTTTCTGCTGTACTATTTTAAGTACAGCAGAAGTACTTTGGAAAGTACTTTGGAAAAACGATATAAAATGCATTTTGTTTCTCTATGGGCTTCGTAGTGGGAAGAGTTGTACTTTTCCTAGCGACTAATTCCTTTTACTTGCAGACAGTCTGGGTCATGGTTATTGATCACAGTTTTCTGATTTCCTAAACCTTAAGAGTCTAATGTGTGGTCTGCTCCCAGCATGTGCTTAGCATTTCACAGTATATCCATTTTACTTCACGTTTACTTCATGCCTGTGTTACTTCCTTAACTTTATTTTCCTAATATATTTTAAAATTAAAATTTCTTGCTGTATTAGATGTATACAGCTTCATATTACATATCCTTATGGATAAGACTGCCCCATGGACGGGCAGTGCAGAGTATGGTGATGCCCTGTGTTCCGTGATGTGACCTGATTCGCACCGGCTACTTCAGCAGCAGCGGTGTACTGCTAACGATCTTGGAGCTCTTGTCCACTTTCTGCCTGTACTATAGATAGTAGCTCCCTACTTACTACTTGACTGAGACGGATTTTTGAATATCAACGCAGAATTCTGCAATACCAACTTCCTGTTTCTGCCTTGCATTGTAATCCCTGGAGTGATGCATGCCTCCCAATTCTGTACCCTCTGCAGGTCTGACAGATCCACAGCCTCTAAAACTGCAATAGGACCATATGACTCATTTTGTACATGAATTTTACTCTAAATTTTATTTTCCCTCCTCTACTGCAATCTCAACATTTAAGAAAATGCTCTTGAACTAGCTCTATCTCTATCAACAACTTCAAATCATCTGTAGTAAGAAAGCATTAAAAAGTCATTAAAAATATATCCTTGATGAAAATTTTTTTTGATAGCCCAGAAGCTAAGAAATAGGATTTTGTGGCAGACTGCAAAAGACAGCTTCTCATTTCCAGGAACATTTAAGTGTGCAAATAAATAAATGTTTTTGCAAGGATCTTGGTTTAAGCAAATTGGTAACTTTAACCTTATTAGCCCTCAACAAACAAGACAGTGAAGCGTCTAGAAATGTAGTTCCAAAATAAAACACAGATATTACTAGTCACCCCTCACAAAGCCACCCGTTGTACTCCTTTTGTAGGATATTTGTAAGATGTAAATGTCAATAAAACCATTTCCACAAAATAAGTCATGTGCAGACAGCCATCATTTCTCATTAATTAGAAAAGAGTTATTTTTCACTACTAGTTAATAAATCTAAAATAACAAGGGGCACCCGGGTGGCTCAGTGGGTTAAAGCCTCTGCCTTCTGCTCAGGTCATGATCCCAGGGTCCTGGGATCGAGCCCCACATCGGGCTCTCTGCTCAGTGGGGAGCCTGCTTCCTCCTCTCTCTCTGTCTGCTTCTCTGCCTACTTGTGATCTCTGTCTGTCAAATAAATAAATAAAATCTTTAAAAAAATAAAATAAATCTAAAATAACATACCAAAATTAATCAGATGAATGGATGTCACAGTGCAATGTGAGATGCTACAGATTTTTGTTATAGCTTTTGCAGTAGAGCCCCTAAGACCTGCAAATACAGCTCTTTTTGTTTCTAAGTTTCTAAAACAGACATATTTTTATCATATAATATCATTTTGTAAGTAAAATTTAGAAAAGGATGTGGGATAGAAAGGTGAGATGGTAGGTAAACATATTTTTCTTTAAAATTTTCCATGCTGCCCTGTCTGGGTGACTCCGCATCACCCTGACCACTTCCCATCTGGAGTTCCCACTTCTATTTCTCTCAGGTAAAGAACATCTTGGCCTCCTTACTTTCTTGTGCAAATTGTACCTCTATATCCTTTTTCACTCCGTTAACTGTGCAAAAGAGGCAATGGAATTAGTATTCATCAGAAAGCTCAAGGAGGTTGCACTTATTAAAACATGCTATATTCTGATTAAGAAATTTGGAGTATGTAATATTATATTAGCTTATTATGCTTTAGTTAAAGATCAAGATTCCAATAAAATACGATTTATAAATAAAAAATTTCTCCAGGGGGCACCCGGGTGGCTCAGTGAGTTAAAGCCTCTGCCTTCAGCTCAGGTCATGATCCCAGGGTCCTGGGATTGAGCCCTGCATCGGGCTCTCTGCTCAGCGGGGAGCCTGCTTCTCCCTCTCTCTCTGCCTACCTCTCTGCCTACTTGTGATCTCTGTCAAATAAATAAATAAAATCTTTTAAAAAAATACTTAAAAAAAATTTTCTCCAGGTTAGTCTTCATTCTACAAGAAAAGCAAAGTTTCTGACCATGTGTGTAGACCACAATACAACAGATTTATTTATTACCATATATGCTATGATATTCAAGGTGTAGACAGAAAAGAAATATTTACCACTGTGGATTCTTAAGTGCTCTTTTAGATGATGTTTGTATTTGAAAGCTTTTCCACATTCAGTGCACTTGAATTTACGATTACCACCAGATTGTGTCACATGTCTCTGTAGGAAAGAATTGATACTTTAATTATAAGGCAAAAAAACTTTGGACGTAAAAGAATAGCCAATCTGCTAAAAGCATTTTGATGAATTCTGCTTCTCAAAGGCTTCAAATTGAGGCAGTCACAAAAATCTAACACTTGGAATATTGTACCAAAAAGAAGGGTGATAGTAGGACCAGAATTTTGACATAAAGAAAAATCTCCACTTGCTAATTTAGAGTATTAGAATCATGCTTTATTGAGTAATATAGTATTTAGCACAAGTAAGATAGTATATACATTACTAGAAACTAGAGATTATCTCTTCTGCAGTCAGGCTTTTTCCCAGTAGTTTATCCTATCTTTTAGATGCTTGGTACTTCCAAAATGTACTTTAATCTGATGAATTTAAAAAAAATACCTCCATCTTTTCATCCAAACATGGAGTATTATAACAGCTTTCTGTCTGGTTTATCAAATTCTCACTTTTATGTATTTCAAATATATTCTGCACTCTTAGATATTTTTTTCCAGGTCCCATTACTTTATTTATTTACTTTTCTTTACCCATCATTAAATTTATTTATTATTACGAAATGCTTCCCAGTCAAGTCTAATTGATATACAGTGTTACATTAGTTTCAGCATACAGCACAGTGAGTCAATAAGTCCGTATGTTACGCTATGCTCATCACAAGTGTCTACCATCTGTCACCATAGAACACTATCACAATGCCTTTGACTAGCTTCTCAATGCTGTACCTTTCAACCCCATGAATTACTCATTCTATAACTGGAATCCTGGACCTCCCACTCCCTTTTACCCATTGTGCCCACCTCCCTCCCTCTCCTTTGGCAACCACGAGTATGTTCTCTGTGTTTGAGTCTGTTTCTGATTATTTTTTGTTCATTAGATTAATCATACAAAAGCACTGCTTGAACTGAGTTCTATCATAAACCTCATAAACCATAAATTGCTCATAAACCTCCAAAGGCTCCCCCCATGAGCCCCTAAATACAGATTCTGAGTCTATACATTCTGAGGTTACCTGAGTTTCCAGGCTGATTCTTCACCAGTTCCCTCTAAGAAGTTTATGCCTCAGTCACTTAGTGAGTCTCAGTTTTTTGCACATAGACTACTCTTCTCTATCTCCTTGCTTTAGTTTATACTATTTTTTATTTCTTGGCTATGTTTCCCTGTAATTTTGATTATTAAGATTCTAGTCATACTTCAAAGGCTTAACTCAAGTATGACTTGCTTCATGCTCCTCTAGCTGGAATCTCCCTTCTTTTGTTTTCCATACAGGAAGGAAAGAGAATGAGTACTTACTATGTATCAGGCCCTGCTTCATCCAAACCGATGGCTGTAGGCACCAAATATATGGTGACAACTCCCAGTGGTGTATCTCTAGACCCCTCCCCTTAACTCCAGACTCTCAGAACCAACTGAGTCCTTGATACCACCGTCAGAAAGCAATGGGCATGTGAAACTTAACATGATTAACACCGAGCTCTTAATTTCCCTTTTGAGAGTCAGGTCCTCCTCTGGTGTTTCACCTCCTTTGTGAAGGACACCATCACTTATTTGATTATTGCTTCGGCCCCAAACTATGGAGTAATCCTTGATTCCTCTCTTTAACTCCCTTACTCACTCCTTCAGCAAGCCATCTGAATATACTCTGTATCCAACATTCGTCAGTGTCCTGTCAGTCACTACTAGTGATTTCAAAGCCACCACCACATTTGGCCTGGATTATAGCAATAGCCTCCAAATGGTCTCCCTGCTTCCCTTCTTATCTTTCTTGATCTACTTTCCACCCAACAGCCAGTGTTCCCTTAAAAATAAAAAACAAAAAATAAAGACAAAATTCAGTAACCTTCAAAGGTTTCCCTGTCACACTGTAGAATAAAATAAAAAGTCTCTACCAGGGTCTATACAAGGGGGTATATCATCCAGCCCCAAATACTTCCTGGCCTCACCTATCTTTCTCCCCTTTATTCACACTGGCTTCCTTGCTATCCTTTGGGGATGCGGGGCAGGCTTCTGCCTCAAGGCCTTTTCATGTTTCCCTCTGTTCCCTTTGACTGGAACACCCTACCCTAATCATCCTATGACTGGCTGCTTCCTTTCATTTGGGTCTTTGTTCAGATGTCCCATTCTTAGAAAGTTCTCTCTATCCTTAAAAAAGTAGCAGCTTTCTTCACTTTCTACCTTCTGCTTTTTTTTTTCTTCATACTATCTCTGTTCTTATATTTTATATCATCTGCTAATATATGCTCCCTACTTTTTTGATCTTTGCCTATCTTTTTCACTATTGTGCCTTTTAACACTGAGCAGGTTCTGAACACAGAACAGGTTCTGATGTAATAGAAACACAAATGTTGTTCAATGAATAAATTAATAATACATGGAAATGCTTATCTTTAAGCCATGGCATGTTTTTCAAACTCAAGTTTGTTGCCCCATAACCTAAATTGTTTCTAAGACATCCTGATCATATTTCCTCACATTTTTGGTCCCCATATTAACCACAGCTCCTTTCTGACTTTTGCCTGATCACATACTTTATATAAAACCTACTGCCTTTCACTCATCTGAAAAATCACCACAAAATTGGCTCTTATGCTCATTGTTGATGTTATGATTTGTTTCTATAATGGTATCTCTTGTTTTCACCGTTAGCTCTACATGTGCTTTACAGATCATTTCTGAGACAGGATTTGGGGACAACAGGTGCAGTTGGTGCCTGCTCCCCAAATGTCACACAAATCGGCTCTTTTCCCAAGGCTTGGCTGTACTGTAGTCAGATGGAAAAAGCATCATCCCCAGTAAGACTTGCATAGGGGCAGATGGTCTTTGTCTTCAGGAGTTCCTTCTCTGTATCAATTTCTTCCTTCTTTTGGTATTCTTCCCAACTTCAAGTGTTCCCTCATGGACTTACCCATTAACCTATCTAAGGAAATCCTGGTTCTATACTTCCTGATTGCCACCCTCTCCCCCTTTATTTTGTGATTTTGTGAGTGTTGTTGCCAAGGTCCTGAGAAGATAGGTTGACCCTGCTTGATGATTCTGTTTCTGCTGTAATTTTTTTTGTTTGGCTTAGCCATCATCTTAGAAAGGGTCTAACTTGTGCTCTATGAGATACAGGACTATATGAGGTACATACATAGGGCAGAATTCTCACAGATTCACATTTATAGATAGTCATAATCCTTTGATACAAGAAACTGGACATGTGCCACAACAATAACACATACACTTAAAATACACTGTGCAGCTGAACATTTCTCTAATTTTTAAAGTTAGAATCATGTTGATATTAATCCGATTGTTTAGAGTTGATACTTATCAGGATCTTCCAAAAGAAGGGCAATTGGCAAGAGCTTCTTGGCGTTTAATCTTTAAGTACAGAGCCAACCGTTCAAACATTAACTTCTAGAAGAATAGTCTTATTTTATACACTAGAAATTGAGGCAACGTGACATAGGGATAGAACAAACCATGTGAAAAATGAGTCTTCAGAATAAGAATGTTTAGAATCTAAACTTTAGATTCTTAAAGGAAGCAAATTCCCTTCCTAGAGTAAATAGAACACAGTAACTTATACTGAGAATAAATAAAGTAGTCTTTGGTTCCCAGAAAATTAACTTTTATTATTATTATTTGATTTTCTTCTCAATTTGGTCAGTACTTAGTCATATGGTTTATGAAACCAGTATTTATTTTTCCTACACTGAGCATTTTGGTAGAATGCACTTTGAAATCTAGTTTTAAACTTCAGGGAAATATTTGTTACGGTATAAGCAAAATAATTAAATTTACAAAAAAAGATCTTATCTGAAAAAGAATAAAAAAACTTAGGGACCTCAACAATAATGTTCACATGTACTTTGTAACTCAGAAATGACCAGATAATTCAAATAATCACTAATTCTTGTAAGGCTGCAGATAAGATGCTTTCTACTACATCCTTTTAAGTATATTAAAACCCTTGCCTTCTACGGATGGTTGATTTCACTTACTTGATCTCTTCCTGATTTATGTGATGTCATGTGACGTTCAAGTTGGGTTCTGTATGCAAAGGTGTAACTGCACAGGGAGCAACTAAAATTATCTTCATTCTTTTCATGGCGATATTTAATGTGTTCTTTCAGAGAGGTAAAACGTTTATAGCCTCTATCACAATATGGGCAGGTGAGTAACTGGGAGAATGCATCTGGTGTTCCTGTATAAGAAAGATCATATATTTTGAATTTAAGACATCCAAAAAAATATTACCAAAGCTATCACTGAGTCCCTATGCTTTGTGCCAGATATTATACCACCCACTTTATATTTGATCCATAAAATAATACAATGATACTATCTCTATTTCATAAAAGAGAAAACAGGAGGCTCAAAAGGTTAAATAACTTAAAAGTCACTTGGCCAGTAAATGATGAAGTCAGGATTCAAACATGTGCTGTCTGACTTCAAACTCTCATGTCTTTTCCACTAAACCACAAATCTTCCCTTCTTTTTGTATGGTTAATTAGACAAAGAAAACAAAAACAAAATTAGAAATATACATTACTTTTATAAATATATACATATTGAAGGGGACTTGTACACCATAATAGAATCTTTCCATTGGTAACAATGTGTCATTAATTATTTAATGCTTTCTTTCCAATTTGGAAATGACACTCTAAAGTTATTGCCATCACACAGTGAGTAGTTTATAATTAGATTATGTTTTCAAGACACCCCTGCAGTTAGGTGTAGCCATATGACAGAGGTCAGACCACAAGAACAAGTACTGGGGGAAATGAGTAACAGGAGCCAGATCTAGGTCTGTCCCACAAAGACCTCCCACGCATGCTTCTTTATGTTCTTTTCCTTACTGAATTACATGGATACATTTTCTGTAGAATTTTATATGGATAAGTATAGGATAGAATTCAGAAAATAAAGGAAATACAGAAAAACTGGAGTTCACTGAGTGAACCACATAGTTTTTAAAGATTTATTTATTTGAGACAGAGGGGCGTGTGAGTGGGGGCAAGGGTAAAGGGAGAGAATCTTCAAGCAGACTCCTTGCTGAGCGTGGAGACTGCCACGTGGCTTGACATGGGGCTCGATCCCAGGACCTATGAGATCATGACCTGAGCCAAAACCAAGAGTTGGACACTTAACCAACTGAGCCACCCAGGTGCTCCTGAATGAACCATATTTTTACATATGGAGCCATCTAAGCCTGACAATCCTAAAACTTAATACTATTTTGCCAATTAATATTATTTAACTAAGAGTGCTTTTCCATATTTGGTTTATTTCTTCAAAAAAAAAAGAGTTCTTAAAAGATAACTTATTGTAAGTCATATCTCTACCCTCATTTGAATTTCTTATTGAAAAAGACTATCGGGACGCCTGGGTGGCTCAGTTGATTAAGCCGCTGCCTTCAGCTCAGGTCATGATCCTGGGATTGAGTCCTGCATCGGGCTCCTTGCTCGGCAGGGAGCCTGCTTCTCTCTCCACCTCTGCCTGCCACTCTGCCTGCTTGTGCATACTCTTTCTCTCTCTCTGACAAATAAATAAATAAATAAAATCTTAAAAAGAAAAAGACTACCAAAGAAAATTTTATTACAATCTCAAAATCCTTCATAAACATATATTACCTTTATTGAAATCCAAATCCATATAAATTAAAAGTTTTGCTTGAGAACCAGCCTGCATGTAATAGACTGAGCACCTGATCCCATATGAATAAAGTCAAACAACCAAATCCCCCAAAGTTTATGACGGTGTCTTTATTATCAGCCAGCAAGGCAACTGGAATCAGAGAATTTTCTGCTGGTGATGTCTCTAAAATGACCTACTTCTAATGGGACTAGATTAGCCACATGAAATTGTTTTGGAAATCACATTATGTTTTGTCTGGTATTAATTTCCTATTTGTACAGGTAAGTAGGAAATCAACATTTGGGACATTCTCCTTGCCAGAGTACCTAATCCGTCCTATTGATTTTAGCTGGTTACAGTGGCAGAAGTCCAAGTCAGCCATTGCAGGTGCTTTATTATTGGCACCACAATCGACATGTGATTCCATTACTTAAGCTGCTTATAATCCAAGTGTAATACAGCTGTCTGTTCTCATTATGTTCTATTTTCTTTTTTGCCTTCATCATTAATAAACAAAATACTAGTAATTTTTTAATATGACAGGGTGCTCATAATATTCTACCAGCAAGTTATTATTTTCATAAATCAATCTATATTGAATTTCTCACACAAGGAGATATGAATTTATTCTTTTAGGATACTAGCATAAAACAACAAAAAGTAAACCTGAATATCTGACATAATAAGAGCAAATTATAGAATGAACAAGCTTGAGATTTAAATGAAAATTTTTGTTTCTATTTTTGAAAAATATTGGATGTTTGTTTATTTAAAAGAATCACTTTTTTAAGCAAAGAAGGCTTATCACATAAGGAAAAAATTTTTTCTTTTTAGAATTCTTATAAATAACTTTAGATAGAAATCCAAACTCAGTCTATTTTTTGAGCAGTCTATAATTTCCTTATGTATCTGTGACTATGAATATGCTTTAAAAAAGCCTTTAATTTTTGTATCCTAAACCTCCTTTGCTCGGTAGCATGACATTTCAGACTGATAGTAGTACTGGATATAAAACATTTGCAAAATCTCCTTTAATTGTGCACCACTGATTCAGAGTTTGTGATACTTCAGCCTTCCAGAATAAAGTTTGCCCTTTGACAATTTATGAAGTACAGAGAGCATGTTGAATCCACCAACACTTAAAAAACTGAGGGCTTCTGAGGATAATCTGATGTTACTGGTGTGACAGAATGTCTACTGTGAAATACTTTATTAGCTGTATACCTGAAAGTAATGACTATCTGAATTAAAAACAGATTCTAGAATTCAAATGTTCTACTAATTCAGAATGATTAGGGCCCCAGTTTTTATAGGATTTTACTGTGTTGATCAGTAACAATGGACTTTACAAAGTTTAACTTTATTTGATCTGTGCAATAAAACATTTTTTTAGTTCTCCTCATTTTCTTTCATGAAGATTTTTTTTTAAAGATTTTATTTATTTATTTGACAGACAGAGATCACAAGTAGGCAGAGCAGCAGGCAGAGAGAGAGAGGAGGGTGGGGAAGCAGGCTCCCTGCTGAGCAGAGAGCCTGATGTGGGGCTTCATCCCAGGACCCTGAGATTGTGACCAGAGCCGAAGGCAGAGGCCTAACCCACTGAGCCACCCAGGTGCCCCTTTCATGAGGATTTTTAAAGAACTTTCTGTTACATAAAAGACTTGCATATGTATATTAAAATTTTTAAATTTCCTTTTCTTATTTATTATAACCTATGGCTTCCTCAGGTGAAATTTAACAAATTTCCTTTAAGGAAAAAAAAAACTGGGGCACCTGCGTGGCTCAGTTGGTTAAGAGTCTGACTCTTGCTTTCAGCTCAGGTCATGATCTCAAGGTCGTAACTTTGAGCTCCACATCAGGCTCCATACTCAGCATAGACTCTGCTTGGGATTTTCTCTTCCTTCCTCTGCCACCCGCCCCCCACCCCGCCGTTCTCTCTCTAAACTAACTAAATAAATAGAATCTTAAAAAAAACAAAAACAAAAAAACAAAACCTTGAGAAATCAAAGTACAAATGGTAGGGACCTACAGAAGTTTACAATGCCTATAACTATAGACTCACCAAATATGCAAATAGGTCAACACAACACTATTCATATAACTGTAATGCTGTGTCCCCAGGGGTAATGGTAATAATCTTTGTAATAATAATTGTCTTCAAAAATGCGTCCTTTTGGCACACTGGAGGAATCAGTCTAGAGTGTTTTACTTCTATTTCCTTTGTCACTGATTTAGTTACAGAAAATCCTATCGATTCTGAGATGAAACTTCTATTTCTGCATTTTTCATAATTGATTCCTGATTTAAGGAAGGTACAGGTGATTCTTTGTAATGGAATATATTTTGTTTTCTACACCATTCTCAATTTCCTTCAGAAATTTAAAAGTGGATTGATAAATAACATTAACTTAGCACTAAAAAAGCTGAATACTTATGTATAAATCTAACAAAGTATGTATAAGATTTATACAAGGAAAACTATAAAACTCTGATGAACAAAATCAAAGAAGTAAATAAATGGAGAGATATTCATTGTTTGAGGATAGGAAGACTTATTATTGTCAAGATGCCAGTTCTTCCCAACTTGATTTAGTGGAATTCCAACTCAAATCTGGAGAGTCCTTTTATGGATACTGACAAACATTCTAAAGTTTATATGGAGAGGCAAAAGACACAATGTTACAATATGGGAGGTGAAAAATAAAGTTGGAGGACTGACACTATCAGACTTTAAAACTTATTATAAAGCTATAGTAATCAAAACAGTGTGGTATTGGTGTGAGAATACAGAAATGGACCAGTGGAACAGAGAGCCAGAAATATCTTTATAAATAAAGTCAACTGGTCTTTGACAAAGGAGCAGAGGCAATACAATAGGTAAAGATAGTCTTTTCAACAACAGTAATGGAACAGGAAACAAAAGCAAAAATGAACTACTGGGACTTTGCCAAGATAAAAAGCTTTAGCACCAGCAAAGGAAATAAAATCAACAAAACTAAAAGGCAACCTACAGAATGGGAGAAGATATTTGCAAATGATATACCAGATAAAGGGCTAGTATCCAAATTCCATAAGGAATTTACCAAACTCAATACCCAAAAAACAAAAAATCCAGTCAAGAAATGGGCAGAAGACATGAGCAGACATTTCTCCAAAGAAGACATACAAATGGCTAACAGACGCATGAAAAAATGCTCAATATCACTTGGCATCAAGGAAATACAAATCAAAACCACAATGAGATACCACCTCACACCAGTCAGAATGGCTAAAATTATCAAGTCGGGAAAAAACAGATGTTGGCGAGGATATGGAGAAAGGGAACCCTCTCTTACACTGTGGGTGGGAATGCAAACTGTTGCAGCGACTCTGGAAAACAGGATGGAGGTTCCTCAAAAAGTTAAAGATAGAACTACCCTATGGCCCAGCAATTGCACTACTAGGTTTTTACCCAAAGGATACAAAAATAGTGATTTGAAGGGGCACCTGCACCCCAATGTATATAGCAGCAATGTCCCCAATAGCCAAACTATGGAAGAAGCCCAGATGACTACTGACAAACAAATGGATAAAGAAGATACAGTGTATATAAATACAATGGACTATGACTCATCCCTCAAGAAGAGTGAAATCTTGTCATTTGCAATGTCATGGATGGAAATAGAGGGTATTATGTTAAGCAAAACAAGGCAGTCAGAGAAAGACAAATACCATGATTTCACATATGTGGAATTTAAGAAACAAAATAGATGAACACAGGGTAAGGGAAGGAAAAATAAAATAAGATTGAAACAGAGAGGGAGGCAAAGCATAAGGGACTCTTAGCTCTAGAAACAAACAGAGGGTTGCTGGACGGGAGGTGGATGGGTAGATGGGGTAATGGGGTGATGGGCATTAAGGAGAGCACTTGATAGAATGAACACTGGGTGTTATGTGGAACTACTCAATCACTAAATTCTACCCCTGAAATAATAATAACATTATATGTTAACTAAAATGAATTTAAACACCAAATTAAAAAAAAAAAGTAATCGAACAAATGAACATTCAGGACATGCATAATGTCCTGAATCTAGACACAGACCCTACACCCTTCCCAAAAATTAACTCAAAACGGATCACAAACCTAACTGTAAAATGCAAAACTATAAAGCTCCTAGAAGATAACAGGGGAAAACCTAGATGACCCTACATATGACAATGCCTTTTTTAGATATAACACCAAGGAAAGAAAGAATTGACAAGCTGGACTTCATGAAAATGAAAACTTCTGCTTCTGTGAAAGATGATCTCAAGAGGATTAGAAGACAAGTGCCAGACTGGGAAAAATATTTGCAAAAGACACATGAGATAAAGGACTATTAGCCAAAATATACAAAGGACTCTTAAAACTCAACAATAAAAAATCAATAACTTGATTAAAAAAATAGTCCAAAGGCCTTAGCAGACACCTCACCAAAGAAGATATACAGATGGCAAATAGACTCTTCACATCATACGTTATCAGGGAAATGCTAATTAAAACAAGATACCACCACACACCTATCAGAATGGCCAAAATCCAGAACACTGACACCACAAAATGCAAGCGAGGATGTCGAGCTACAGAAACTTTCTTATAAAAACAAACACTCTTACTAGAGGATCCAGCATATGTACTTCTTGGTATTTACCCAAAGGAGTTGGAAAACTTACATCTACACAAAAATTTGCACATGGATGTGTACGGCAACTTCATTTGTAATTGCCAAAACTTGTATGTCCTTTAGTAGGTGAACAGGTAAATAAACTACGGTACCTCCAGACATTGGAATATTATTCAGCACTTAAAAGAAATGAGCCATGAAAATACATGGAGGAAACTTAAGTGCATATTACTAACTGAGAAAAGCCAAATTAAAAGGTTACATGCTGTATAATTCCAACTATATGACATTCTGGAAAAGGCTATGGAGACACAAAAAGATCTTTGGTTTCCAGGGATGAGGGGAAGTGGGGAAAGATGAATAGGCAAAACATAGAGGGTATTTAGGGCAATGAAAATACTCTATGAGATATTACAATGATGGATACATGTCATCACATATTTGTCCAAACCCACGGAATGTACACCACCAAGAATGAACCCTAAGGGAGATGATAGACTTTGGGTGTTTTCTGGTGAGCGATGTTAATAATGGGAATAGTTATGCTACACTGGGGGCAAGGGGTACATGGGAAATACCTGTACTTCTGTCTCACTTTTTTGGTAAACTTTAGGCTTTTCTAAAAATGTCTTTTAAAAAAGTTGATTATTTAAATATTAAGTTAAATCTATCCATTAAACTGGGAACCCCAGAAAAATCAAACCAGATTTAGGATCTTAAATACTTTAAATATCCCCAAACGTTCCAAGTGATGTCTTAGTTCTTGGTGCAGATCTTGCATAAAATTTCTTATTGGAATATTTGCACGCAATTGTCATCTGTTTCTAGCACGGAAGGAGGGAATGGTAGCCTATTTCCTTTTAGGAGAGTATGAAATATTAGAACTGCATTTTACCACTCTACATACACAGGCTGTTCATATCAGAACAGACTAGAGCATGATTGTCAGAACAGTGGAAAAAAATCAAGAGGCAGTTAAAGGTCATCCTAGCTCCCATTTCTACTACTTGCCACATTAGTGAATGGAAATCAACATCCAGGCATTGTTCTAAGCACTTCACTGCAGTGGCCTTACCAGTAGTGAGATGCCACAAACTTAATACTATGCTGTTATCATACACATGTTCCTTTTATTAAAGAGATTATTTTCTATGGGCATCGCCATAAATGTTAGATATCAGAAATGTTCCCTAGAGTAGAGTAGGTTCCCATTGTACAGCTATGGAAATGATAATTCTGTAAAGATGAAAATGAAAACAACTGTGAAGCTCTACTTACCATTGTCATCATGACCACTGGCTTCTGGGGTGCCCTGCCTCTGGTCCTCTTCAGGTGCCTCGGGGTAAATGACAGCAGTGTCTTGTTGTTGCAGGAACTCTTCAACATTAGGATCATGGTTTTGTTCATTTTCTGCATCTGAGTCACATTCATCATCTTTTACTAAAAGAAATGCATACTTATATAAAGCAGTTTCACTGCCAAGTTGTTACAAAGCTTTTCTAAATAAGAAATTATTTACCTTAAGAGAACACACTATTGTTCTTGAATTTGCAGGAAATATTTACCAAAAATTTATCAAAAATTAAAAAAATTTACTCATTCTGTTGTCTATTACTAAGAAGTCTTTAAGAAAGCTTTACAACAGTCTTGAATTTTTCACAGTATCTCTCTTAAACTTTAGAGTGTACTTCTAGTCTATGTGACTGATAGGACACAGAAAAGGTAATATAGTTGACTGAATTCTTAATTTCTCAATCAAGGATAAAGCAAGGAAAAAAGGGAGAAAACCTTAGTTCTCAAACCTTAGTCCCTCCTAGGAACCTATTAGATATTTACTTAGAGTTGTAAATCCGAATCATGCTCAGTTTAAACCACTTTAAAGTTCAGTGCAGGTATGTGATTTCCTAGACAACAGTGTTAATAGTTATCTATAGTTGGAAAAATATCTACTAAGAGTCAGGAGTATCAAATCCATAAAACTGCTTATCTCCTCTAGTATTCATATATAATAAACAAGGCTACTTTTCCTTTATTTCTGCTTCAGTAAATGCTTAACAGTGGGCTAGGGGGCAGAGGCATTTTTTCTTTCGGTTAGAAAGTTTCAAGAGATAATGGCATACTGTCACTTTGAGAAGGAGACCCAGAGCGCTCTGAGTTCCTAAAGCAGTATTGCTGTGCCATGGTTTCCCTCCATTCCCTCCACTGGCTCCAGAGGACAGTGTCTACTCCATGCTGCTGGTAACTGTAATGGGTTGTATGGCCGTCTCGTGGCTGACTTCTTTATATGCTTCAGGCTGAACTGTCACTTCTAAATTTGTAAAATAGCATTTCCCAGCACACTAAAATTGGACCAAATTTAAATGCTGAGGAATGGGCACGTTTTTGTGTGCTAGTTATTGAAACAATCTTGCTAAATCTCCCACACAGTGGTAGTAAGTAAACTCCTCAGGTCAAAGCTGTTTAAAACCTTAAAGCCAATGACATAATAATAATGGTGACCTATCATTTCCCCCTCCTTTTTAATATAGCCAATAGCTATCAATTATTTAGCACTGCGTTACTGGATCCAGGGGGAAGTGAAAACTCTTAAGGAGATAAGCTGGTATTGTGGGTATTAAGGGAGTCTATTTCCAAATCCTCAAATTCCGTGTATATTCTTTCTTAGAATCTGGAAGGTTTTCTCTACTCTCCCCTTTCCAGACTTTCTAAGACTTCTTTAAAAGGAAGAAGAGAAGGAGTGCCTGGGTGGCTCAGTGGGTTAAGTATCTGACTCTTGATTTCGGCTCAGGTCGTGATGTCAGAGATGTGAGACTGAGCCCTGCATCAGGCTCTGTGCTCAGCTGGGAGTCTGCTTGCTCCTCTCCCTCTCCTCCTTCTTCCCTCACCCCACCCCCACTGATGCTGGTGCTGTCTCTAGCTCTCTCTTAAATAGATAGATAGATAGATAGATAGATAGATAGATAAATAAATCTTTTTAAAAAGGAAGAAGAGGGGTGCATGGATGGCTCAGTCGGTTAAGTGTCTGCCTTCTGTTCAGGTCATGATCTCAGTGTCCTGGGATCAAGCCCATCTTGGGATCCCTGGTCTTTCTCTCAAATAAATAAATAAAATCTTAAAAAAAAAAAAAGGAAGAAGAGAAAAAGTCATATCCCAGTACATTAATCCTGTGCATCACCTTGGAGTGTAAAAACCTCCAGGTTGCCAAAGGAAAAAAATTCAAAATACTGATAGGGGAAAACTAACTTCCTTCCTTCCTTCCTTCCTTCCTTCCTTTCTTCCTCTCTCCCTCCCTCCCTTCCTTTCTCCCTCCCTTTTTTTCTTTAGCATAGTTTTATTTTTTTTTAAAGATTTATTTATTTATTTACTTGAGAGCGAGAAATAGAGAGAGAAAGAGAAGGAGCAAGGGGAACGGCAGAGGGAGAGGGAGAAGCAGACTCCTGGGGGAGCAGGCAGCCCGCAGTGAGGGTGGGGGCCCTAGATCCTAGGACTTCAGGATCATGACCTGAGCTGAAGGCTTAATTGACCAAGCCACCAAGGCACCCTGGGAAAACTTCTTATTGATTAATCAAGACAGGTCTTTCAGTTTTTTCTGTTTACATGGATTTCTATCCGGGGTAAAGCATGGCAATTTTCTGTAATGTGGATATTTTGGCTCTAGCTAGGAAGCTCTGAAATCAGCTATATAATAATATGGTCAGAGGGAGTGAGAGGAGTTTTCCTTTAATGACCTCATCTATTCTATTCCCTAACTATTATTAAAAATTTCATTGCTCTTCAGGAAGCTGGTCAGAATAAATCAAAGAATATTCTCAAAAATCATTCCTACAATCTGTCATTAGCTGGAAAAATAAGCATTTTTTAATAGCTAAAGCAGTACAAGTCAGTGTCACTGAGTCTTTTCAATGTAATTTCAAAATTTCAAGTTATACTAGATAAAACACACAAGTGAAATTTATATTTTATGTGATTATTGCTTCCATATATAATATATTATATATATAGAATATGTATTCTATATATATTCCATATATAGGTTACAAGATGCTTTAAATATTTTTATCAAATTATATTATTTCTATTATAGTCATCACTTACAAAAAGTTTATATTTTTCTATATGCTATTAAGTATGTATGTGTGTATATATGTGTGTGTGTATAGGCTAGATGCTAGAATAATGAGTTTTTAAATAGTATACATTTTGCAGAATTATATAGTCTGTATTTTATACATGAACCTTGCATCTTCAGTAAGTTACATGCTTACCTATGTGTTGACTGGTTCTAAATGTACTACTCATTTGGAGACAAAAATCTTTATAACTAAAAAATTTGTATTAGATATAAATAATCTTCACCTCACTATTGAATAATCTATTTTTTAAGATAATTATTAAGTTTGAAATTTTAATTCCAGTCTAGTTAACAAAGGGCATAATATTAGTTTCAGGTGTACAATATAGAGATTCAACAATTCCATGCAACACCTGGTACTCCTTACAAGTGCTCTCCTTAACCCCCTTCATCTATTAAATCTCCACCCACCTCCCCTCTGGTAACCATCAGTTTGTTCTCTATGGTTAAGTAAATAATCTATTTTTAAAAGATATATCTACTTGTACTTTGTATATTCCTCATTACTTATAATTTATTTTTTTTCAAAAAGGAACTTTTTATAAAATCTCTCAAATTGTGTACTGGCAAAATTATTTGAATTGGAAAAATGAAAACACACCTTTTTTTTGACTGAAAGTCTGATGAGGCTGACTGGTATAACAGTAATACCCAGCTTTGCTAGTTAGATGACTAGGTACAAAATTTCCACAAACTGAATGAACTAAGTTTGTAGCTCTAAGGCATTAGTGAGAATATTATTATCTCCTGTGGTAGGATAAAAGGATTTTTATACAAAATGTACTGGCAAAGGTACTGAAATCAACAATATTTCAATTTCCCTAACTATTTTGGAATATATTAACGAAGGTGCCTCTACTTGAGGGGAAGAAATAACAAAAGCCAAGAACAGGTAGCATCAGTACTTTGAGAAGTGTGGGCAAAGTTTTTTGGTATATGTCCTAGAAAAACAGGGAGTGAAGGAGTCTAATGACTGGAAAACATATTCTTGAGCACATTAGGCAGCCCTGAATTTTTGTTTTCAACAGAATTGAAGTAGCATTTAATAGAATTGTCAGTTAACAAAACACTAAAAAGATTTTTATTGATATATAACTCTTTGCACATCATTCTAAGGGTGTATAAAGAACCAAAGTAAAACAGTTATCACAAAAATGTATTTCACCTTTTTATTTATGAGAAGGTTATCTGAGTGCTAAACAAAACAAACAGAATTAATGCTGAACTTTTTTCCTCTAGAAATAAGTAATATTGGGGCTGAGTCAGGTAAGCAGCTGCTTTTGGCTGGGGTCATAATCTCAGGGTCCTGGGATTGAGTTCCACATTGAGTTCCCTGCTCAGTGGGGAATCTGCTTCTCCCTCTGACTCCCTCCATCCCATGCTCTCTCTTTCAAATAAATAAATATTTTACAGAAATAAATAAGTAATATTAAACTATTGATAAGTGAACTAATCAAAGAACACTTCAGCTCCTGGGGTGCCTGGATGGCTCAGTGGGTTAAGCCTCTGCCTTCAGCTCAGGTCATGGTCTCAGGATCCTGGGATCGAGTCCCGCATAGGGCTCTCTGCTCAATGGGGAGTCTGCTTTCCCTCCTCTCTCTCTCTCCCTCTGTCAAATAAATAAATAAAATCTTAAAAAAAAAAGAATACTTCAGCTCCTTCACTCCCACTTCCAGTAACAATTTTTGTAATAATTATTTGTTAAAATTTGTAATATATTTATGTTGTGATCAACTGTGCAGTACTGATAATTATATGATAAATCAATCCATAAATTTAAAAAATCTTAAGAGCCTTATCCCTAGAAATTAAAACGAAACCTACATTTCAATTTATATACATGCTTTTCTTATAAAGAAAGATAGCTGATCAGAAATACCTTCAAATGGGAAATATATTCCCTGCTAGCATCAAATTCTATTGATTATGTAGAATAGAAATATGAGTTCAAGGAGTAAAGATTATGATATAACATTTCTGACTCATAACGAAGAGCTTATTCACGTTTAAAACATTTAAAAAAATTGAATGATTAACAGGTATTAAAGTGTTATGATTTACATGTAAGAATGATGTTAAAATGTCATTTTTATTATTTATTTATTTATTTATTTATTTATTTATTTTTAAAGCTTTTGTTTATTTACTTGAGAGAGAGAGAGACTGCACATGCACTTGCGTGCCCGTGGGAGCATAAGCAGGGGGAGTGGCCGGCAGTGGGAGAAGCAGTCTCCTCCCTGCTGTATAGGAAGCTCCATGTGGGACTTGATCCCGGGATGCTGGGATCATGACCTGAGCCGAAGGCAGACACATGACCAAGCCACCCAGTTATCCACCAAAAATGTCATTTTTAATATGCCAGAAATTTGATTGTAACTACTTACACTTAAGATGAAAAATTCTAAATGTACATTAAGAAATATGTGAGATGGTACATAATCAGTTTATTTAATATAAAGTTGAGAGGAAAATAATAGTACCTCTTAAGGGTATTTGTGAGAATTAAAATATTACTATTAGATTAGAAGGTTTGGTATTAGGTATGGTATCAACTTCTGAGTTCTTTTCAACTAAACTACACTGTCTTCATGAGACTGCATCTAGCCCAAACAACTTCAAGCTGAGACCAGAAATCCTGCAGTTTTACATGTAAAGTGTCAGGAAGTGCATACTGTAAAAAGGTCAATTATAAAGCAAAATTTCTTAAGACTGATAAGCTTGCATATTTAAGCAGTAGAGAGAGGAGTAAATACATAGAAACATGATAATAATTTGGCTTTCTTTAGATATGACAAAACTCAGAACTTACTGTCAAATACAAAATTACTTTGGATCACAGGGCTATTTGACTATAACCATTTGTGAAAGCGTAGAATTATAGGGTTATGATTAGAGCAAGGGGAGAGACACACAAACATTTAATAGAAAGATTAAAAATGATTTAGCTATATTTTATTTCCACTGGAATCATGACCTGAGCCACTCTCAAATGTGAAATCCATTTGATGGTATTTCTGCTCAGCTGTGCTTAGGCTTCTTCCTATCTTTATGTTCCATTTTTCAAACTTCATAAAACTATTAACTATATAAACAAAAAAGGGATGCTCAGAAGGAACAAAGGACATTTTGGGTGAATTTTTCACTCTCTGAATACTAAGCTGAGACTATAGTTCTCTTAACTTCATGAATTACGAAAGGAAGTAGCAGAAGAAAGGCTCTGACAAAGTTCTGAACTAATGATTGTGGCCTTTGTACAAGGTTTTATTTACTTTGTCAGCACATTATTCCCTAGAAGTCAAGGAAGTAACAAAAGCAAAGGCAGAACATAATTTTTAAGTTTAAATGTTCAAAAGCCTCAACCTTTCAATTTCTATCCTTCTTCCTTTAAAACTATACTTATCAGGGCTTTATTAAAATGTTTGCATACTCCCAACTCCCCATGTTCCCAGGAAATAATGCAGCAGGGATCATCTTCTACTGGGTGGGGGACCTCACATTTCAGCAACAATTTAAGTTAATACAAGGTTACTTTACCTTCCAGATTTTTTGGGGGGAGGTGGTTAAGGGAATTTATATACTACCCAGTACTAAATGAAAGAATTTATTTTTGTAGTGAAGAGCAGAGCTGACACTTGGAATTGTGAATTTTTTATAGCATTTGCATAAAAGGGCAAATGATCTTCTGTAAATCATCTAACATCAGGTAAAACAGTAATAAATAGCATTCTTTTGTGTTCATTAAGACTATTTTCCTGGGGCGCCTGGGTGGCTCAGTGGGTTGAGCTGCTGCCTTCGGCTCGGGTCATGATCTCAGGGTCCTGGGATCAAGTCCCGCATCGGGCTCTCTGCTCGGCAGGGAGCCTGTTTCCCCCTCTCTCTCTCTCTCTGCCTGCCTCTGTCTACTTGTGATCTCTCTCTGTCAAATCAATAAAAATAAAAAAAATCTTTAAAAAAAAAATTATTTTCCTAATAACAAATATCAAGTTTAAATATTTTATATAATGTATAAGTTAGCATGACAAATATTTGATAACAACATGTTTGAATACATTATTCATTCATGTTACACACAACCAAGTTAAAGGCAGAATATAAAATCTTAGGCAGCAGTCCCATAAATCATCACATATCCCATTATTATTTAATTAATTTGGAATGCATCTTTAATAACAGAATGAAGATTTACTCTCTATTTTACAGAACTGACTGACAAGGAGAGGAGTGCTTGTTTATATTATAGATGAAAATTTATATTTGACATAATACTATGAAATATACTCATCTGACCAAAGGAAAGATAATATATAGGACTCTATGGAATATTCCTAAAATGCACTGCAGAAAAAAGAAAAAAAAACTAGAAGTTTTAAACCAAAAAAGAAAAAACAAAATTTGATTAAAATGATATGATAGAAATTTCTAACTTATGATTATATGATATAAAATAAAATACATATGTATTTTATATGATATAAAATATAATTATACTACTTTGAAGTACAATATTTTGAGGAAATGTTTTAATAACTTGGAATTCATCTCTAAAGTTTTCTAAGAGCTCTAGCTGACCTGTGTAACATGATAGTAAGTGACTGCTCTTAACATACATAAGATCTTGATTTAAGTCCTCCACTTAAATTTTGCTTCTTAAATCTGATTTGAATCCATTATAGAGGAATAACTTAAAGTCTCAGGGAGTATGTACTTTTAGTCACTTAGAAGCAAGACTCCTTGTTTATTATAATTTAACTTCATCTTAGCCTTTTTCAAAATCACAGAAATTATAAGAAAAATTTTTGATTCTCTTGTTTTCTGTGACATATTCACTCAGCTCATCAATATTCAGGATTCTCATCTGGTTTATAGATAACTCATGATATTTGCTTATTCTTCTCCCTTCTGCTTTCTCTCTTGTGGGCAACTCAACACAGATCTTGGTAACTAATAATGAAACTCAAAATAGTTAAATCTGCATTCCTATAGCTTGGGTAAAAAATTTGATATAAATTCACATTAACATTTAAACACTTTTTTTGGGATTATCTGTAGATTGTACTTGTCATCCTTATAGAATGGAAAATATGCTGTTAGATGAATCTGCAAATTTATACTGTATTTAAAGAATATAAACTTCCAACTTTTCATAGTGCCCTATATGCCTGGGTACTGAAACACCAAAGGAGGTCAAGATAAAAGAGGAAGAAACAGACTAAATTCACGACTCAAAAATGCAAAAACCAGTGACACAAAAGACCTTGTTCAAAGGCTACAGTATGAAAGAAAATGACGAGCGCGTACCTGCACATCCCGCTTCATCTGTCTGAGCTTCAGGCCCCAGGATTTCTTGTCCTTCCTTTCCTGCTAAAATCAAAGAACAAAGGATTAAAATAGATCCAGGTGGTACAAACATTTTTAACATCTAGAAATCTGAAGAACTTTTAGATTATATTTAATTTGGATTTTTTTCCTTTTAGAAGTAAAGTGTCCTTGAAAAGTGAACTTTTTAAAAGAGATTAAGCAGGTAGTTTTACCAAACTCACAAAGGTATGATAGAGAAGCAAAATTAGTGAAGATTTATATATAATCCTGGAATTATGCATATATTAGAATTATACGCATCCTGGTTTTTTAGTGTTTTGTTTTGTTTTTTGAGAAGAGTTTTACCTCTAGGTAGCAGGACTCCTTTTTAAAATTTCTTCTGCAAAGCAAAAGTTTCTATATTTTAGGCACTGTGCTAGATGCTTTATAAACTTACTTCCTTTAACGTTCATAACTACTTATTTTATAAGTTAAAAAAAAAAAAAGACAACCAAAAACTTGAGGCCTGAAGAGGTTAAAGAGCCCAAGGACACTGTTATTCAATGGTGGAAGTGGAATTTGAATTCAGGTCTGAAAGGCTGTAAAATCTACTTCTTCCTCTGCCCTTTTCTGTGACCAGACGACCAGACAGCTAACTAGAGAGAAGACTGTACTAAACTTCACTGCATCCAGAATAAACACTGAGGGCACTATATTTTCTCTTTCACTCTATTCATTATTCTAACTACTGGTAAATCATAGTAATAATAGTAGTGGTAAACATTTTTAGTTGTCAGTTGTCCTCCTTTGCCACCTAGATTTATAGTGAGCTGACTGCAGTATTCTATACAGAATAAGATCAGAGTAAATAAGCATATTATTTTAGCAAGCAGAAAGTCAGTTTTGTATATTAAGGTACATTTTATTGTAATAGTTTATTAAGACATATGCTATATAAAGAACATGAAGAAGTAAAAACCTGCTTTTAAAAAAAACTAGCAGCAGAATACTTATAAAGTCATGCTAAAACATCACATCATGTAGTTAATCTGCACCCCAATCAAATCCCATTGAATATGCCAGTCAAAAAATCTTGATTTAGATTTCCCCTAAGTTTGGTAATTGAATTGAGAACTAGAACACTAATCAAGTAAAATCTTTGTTCACTTTTAAGCATGTATTTCTGTAAGTGCCTTGGATTATCAGGTGGGTTTATTCGGCAGATTTTTTTTACTCATTAACTTTTATATTAGTACTTAAAGATGATCACTATGTGAAAAATAGTTAAAATGTGCATAAACCTCTTTAGAGCAGCATGAAAAACACTATCTACAGTAGTAATAGTAATAGCAATAGTAGTAACAAAGAAATTAGTGTCTGATAAATAATTCTTATTTTATATTTGCCATCAGCAAAATGACAATTAAAAAACCCGTACTAAAGTATAGTAGGACAAACATCAATGTTGCCTAAGTGTTTGAAAATCTCCAACATCTTTTTTTCTCTCTCTGAAGCATCTACTTAAACTAAAATAATAAACTGTATGACAGTTGGATAATTATAGGATAGTAATATAGTTAGTTATTGTTGATCGATCCATGCTCTTTTTTCTCCCCAAATGAAAAAATTAAGACAGTCAGCGTTACTTACTAAGTTACTTACTAAGTTACTTACTAATGACAGTGATATTAAAAGTTAAAATGATATTTTAGACAATAGTTATTTACCTATAGTTACTATAGCTAATTAAAAATCTGTCTTCAATTCAATGAAATGGTTTCTTCATTTCTGCTCAGGATAAAAATCTAGGCTCCTTAGATGAGCATTTAACATAATTCAGAATTTGGTCCCAGACTTTTTTACTGTGATTTAAAAACTGGAAGTCTCCATTCTTTCTCTCATCACTGGGGCTAGAATTTTGGTTGAACAACTAAAATCATATTGCCTAATGAAAACAGAAAATATCCTAATGCTGGTCTGCAGCATGAACACACTTCTTCCACTACGGGGTGCTGCCAGCAATAGGCTCTTTCCTGTTTCACCCATAGAGCAGCTTGAGGGTGCAGTATTGGAACAGCTCAATACTGGCCAAGATGCCTTCTCCCTCGTGTGTTCCGATCTTACTTATAACTTAGAAAATATAAGTAGGGAAGTAATAGAATCTCCTTGTGTGTAAGATTTTTCTCTCCTGTAAGACTTAACTAATGTCAACACATCGTGATTGACTAACTGTAATGTAACTTAGAAAGGTAAACCGGAAAATTTCTAAGGCTTTTTCTTTTAGTCTAAATTCCAAACCAAATATATAAATGAGGAAAAACACTCAAGTAATAAGACTTTGTTTTTTCAAATAGTGGCAAAATATAGCTGAAAAAATAGTCATGAAATACTACTCAGCTATAAAAAGGGACAATTTAGGGCGCCTGGGTGGCTCAGTGGGTTAAGCCGTTGCCTTCGGTTCAGGTCATGATCTCAGGGTCCTGGGATCGAGTCCCACATCGGGCTCTCTGCTCAGCAGGGAGCCTGCTTCTCTCTCTCTCTCTCTCTGCCTGCCTCTCTGTCTACTTGTGATCTCTCTCTGTCAAATAAATAAATAAAATCTTTAAAAAAAAAGGGACAATTTATTGATGAGCAGCATGAAAAACACTATCTACAGTAGTAATACCTTAGATGAATCTATATACCTTATCCAATACCTTAGATGAATCTCTCAAGAAATTATGGAAAATGAAAAAAGTAAATACAAAAGATTACATACTGTATGATTCCATTTATATAACATTCTTGAAATAACAAAATTATAAAAATGGAAAGAAATGTGTGGTTGTGAGGGGTTAGGGCTGGGGCAGAGGGGAGGGGAGGGTGAGTATATAAAAGGCAAGGAGGGAGCTCAGTAGCGATGGAGGTGTTCTGTATTTTGTCTATATCAATGTTGATATTCTGGCTGTGATACTATACTACAGTTTTGCAAGCTGTTACCATTGGTGAAAACAGAGTAAAGGGTATACAGCAGGATCTTTGAATTATTTATGAATCTAGAACTACTTGTGAATTATTTGCAAATCTATATCTCAAAATTTAAAGTTTATTTGACAAGTCAGTCAATGGCTGATAACACAAATTAAGGTAAAAAAAGGTTAAAAAATATAAATATATATATCTGTATATATTTATATACATATAACTGAGATCAGATTTGGTTAAGATAGAATGAACATAAACCACCCTCTGTGTTCCACTGAATGCAGCTAAAAAAAACCTGGGGAGAATTCATGGAGGAGTTACTTGAAGATTCTCAAGATAAATCATAGCAGGAAGACTGGGGAAGAAGAAATGATAAGAATTCAAAGTACCACTGAATCACTGAGGAAGTAATTTCTCCTACCCCCTGGCATGGATTCAAGGCAGCCTAGATTTAGAAGTGAGCACTGGGGCATGGCAGAGAAAAACTCTAGGAAGAACCCTCTAGACTCTCTAGTTTAGGCTCACGAAACAGGAAATGCTCAAAGAAGGGAGAAATAATTTTCCCCCCTCGATTCTCTTGTGTCCCAGGCTCAAGGTAGCTGCTGACATCATGTTGACAGCAAGAACATAAAGGCACCTAAAATTCCAAGAAAGGGGAAGCTTCTTATTCACTCGGAGGAGCAGTGGCCCCAAGAGGATGGTACAAACTTCCATCAAGTTCTTTCTCCCCATCTTCTTGCAGCATTGTTGTGGGAAGAATCTGGCAAAGTATAACAAAGGAAGTCCCAGATTTTTGGATAGAGAACTGACAAGGGAAGTCCCAGGGAACTGAAAGTACTAGGGAGATCATGGAAAGGGAGGAGCACTGGAAATCAACTGTATAAGCTGCTTGTGAAAGTCCTGGGTTCATATCCAAAACTTCCCATGTGTGGATCTGACCACGTGCTTTGAGAACTGAAGTAAGGATAAGATCATTAATCATGTCCCAGAATGGCCACTGTAGGACATAGATCCGAAAAGCATTGTAAAGTCTTTGACAACTGAACTGACATTGGAACCATAACCCACAGAAATTATTTAGGAAGTACAGCCTGATACAACTGGATAAGTTGCCTGCTAAACCAAAAATATCAAAATACCCCACAGGATTTAAATAAGACCAAGAGTTTAATAAAATAATATCCAGGATACAATCCAAAATTACTTAGCATATGAAGAACCAGGAAAATCTCAACTTCTATAAGAAAAAGATACTCAAAAGATGGCAAGATGTTGTTCACTAAGATACAGATGTTGCAACTATCAAACAAAGGCTTTAAGCAGCTATTAGGAAAGCACCTAAGAGCTAAGGAAGAACACTTGAAAAGAATGGAAAGATAAAAAGTCTAGGCTAATTCTTATCAGCAAAAAGAGGATGTAAATAGGAAACAAAGGGAAATTTAGAACTAAAAATACAGTAACAAATTTTTTGGAAAAAAAAAAATCACTGGATTGGGGCGCCTGGGTGGCTCAGTGTTTGGTTAAAGCCTCTGCCTTCAGCTCAGGTCATGATCTCAGTGTCCTGGGATCGAGCCCTGTATTGGGCTCTCTGCTCAGCAGGGAGCCTGCTTCCCTTCCTCTCTCTCTGCCTGCCTCTCCGCCTACTTGTGATCTCTCTCTGTCAAATAAATAAATAAAATCTTTAAAAAAATTAAAAAAAAATAAAAAGTATTAATAAAAAAAAAAATCACTGGATGGCCTCAATAGCAAAATGGAGATGAAATAAGAAAGATCAGTGAACTGGATGGTAGGTAAAGGGGAATTTGGGCAACAAAGTGAAAATATTTAAAAAAAATAGAGTCTCAGAGATGTGTAGGACAATATTAAAATATCTAACATTCTGTCATTTGAGTTCTAGAAGGAGAAAAAACAGTATAGTGCTGAAAAAATAGTTGAAGGAATAGTATCTAAAAACTTCCCAGATTTAATTAAAAAAACACAAACCAATAGATTAAAGAAGTTAGCTGAATCTCAAATAGGACAAAGCCCCCTTAATATGGGCTTAGACCATCAATCAAACTCTGAAAACTAAAGTTAAAAAAATACTGAAAAGAGACAAAGAAAATGATACACAACTATAAGTGAACAATGACTTAAAAGACAGATTTAGCAACAGAAATGAGGGATTTCATAAGGAACTTGGACATTTTTAAAGTGCTAAAAGAAAAAAAAAATCCTGTCAACCCCAAATTCTATATCCAGTGAAAATATACTTTGGAAGCAAAGGTAAAATAAAGATATTCTCAGATGAAGGAAAGTGAACAGAGAGTGTCAGGAAACCCAACATACTGCTAACGGAAGATCTTCAGAAAGAAAGGGAAATGATATTAGAGAAAAATTTGAAATATTAGGACTGAAAGAGGACGCAAGAAATGATGTAGTATACATGAAAACTATAACATAAAGGAGGGAAGGTAATGGAACTCATATGGGGGTAAAGTTTCTATATTTCACTTTGGTAAAATATTCCAAGTAGGTTATGAGATGTTAAGTATGTACATTTGAATCTACAGAGCAACTACTAAAAAATCAATACCAGAAGATATAGTAAAAAATGAAAGAAATAAATGAAAATTAAATACTAAAAAATATCCAAATAATTCAAAAGAAGGGAAGAAAGGAAAACAGAAGAAATTAAAAACAGAGGGAAGAAACAGAAAGCAAATAATACAATGGTTGACCCAACTCCAGACATCAAAACTTACATTATGTGTAAATGGTTTAAATGAGCAAATGTAAGGAATAGAGATTGTTAGAATAGAATTAAAAAAAAAAAACCATTTATAGCAGTCTACAAAAAAAATTTATTTCAAACATAATAAGGGAGGCTAAAAGTAAAAAGTTGGGAAAGAAATCTAGAGGGACTATTTTACATCAGCTAAAGTAGACTCTGGAGCTAAGAAAATTACCAGAAACCTAGAGAAACATGATATAATAAGACAGCCAATTTACCAAGAGGACATAACAATCTAAAAGAGTAGGCATCTAACAACACAGCTTCAAAATATTCATATTCACATACTCAAAATATGTGACCAACAGAACAGAAAGTAGAGAAAAATCCACGTGTATAACCGGAGACTTCAATACTCTTCTCACATTAATTGACAAAACAAAACAAAACAAAAAGCTGAAAATCAGCAAGGATATAAATGAAGTCAGCAACACTATCAACTACTCCATCCAACTACTCCATCCAACACTATCAACTACTCCATCCAACTGACATTTGTAGACTATTCCAGCAAACAACAGCAGACTATGTATTCTTTTCAAACACACACAGAAACACTAACAAAGACAGACTATATATATCTCCAAGATCATAAATAAAACTTAACAACTTAAAAGAAATGAAATCATACAAAGTTTGTTTTCTGACCATAATACATTTAAACTAGATATCAATAGCATAAAGATAAGAAAATCTCCAAACACTTTGGGAATTAATTAACATATTTCTAAAGAATCCATGGGTCAAAGAGAAAAATGAAAAAAAACAACACATCAATATTTATGGGATGTACATAAGACTATTTAAAGGGAAATTTACAGTATTAAATGCTTATGTTACACAAAATTTCTCAAGTTAAAATTCTAAACTTCTGTGTTAAAAAGAAAAACATAAAAAGGAATAAGTCTAGAGCAAGCAGAGGAAAGGAATAAAGAGCAGAAATCAATAAAATTAAAGACAAAAAAGAGAAAAACAACGAAAAATGAAGCTAGTTCTTTGAAAAGATCAATAAAATTAACAAACCATTAGTAAGACTGACAAACAAACAGAGCGAAGCCACAAACTACTAACATCAGGAATAATGGGGACTAGGGATTATCACTAATTATCATATTGCTTGCTATATTAATAGAAATGAACAAATAGAATTTATTTCTATTAATAGAAATAGAACAAATGGAAACTAAATTGAAAACAAAACATTCACAATAGTTTCTCCCTTTAAAAAAGAAATACATAGGTATAAATCTAACAAAAGATGCATATAATCTGCTTTTGAAACTACAAAACAGTAATGTGAGAAATCAAAGGCCTATGCAGTGTAAAAAAACTGACATAAAAAATCAGCTGCTATTCTATATACCAACAATGAATTATCTGACAGCGAAACAAAACAATCTCATATATAAGAGCATCAAAAAAAAAATGCTTAGGAGTAAATTTAACCAAGGAGGTGAAAGATGTATACACTGAAAACTGTAAGACACTGATAAGAAACTGAATATGATACAAATAAATGGAAAGAGATTCTGTGTTCATGAACTGGAAGGATTAATATTGTTAAAATGTCTGTACTACCCAGAGCCACTCTAGATCCAATGATATTCCTACCACCATTCCAATGGGATTTTTTTTTTTTTTTACAGAAATAAGAAAAAACAATCTCAAAAGGTCCTATTTAGCCAAAGCAATCTTGAGAAAAAAGAAGGAATGTAAGGGGTTTTACTTTTTTTCTGATCAGGATTTTTAAAAGCTTTTTAATTTAAAAATAGTTTTAGACTTACAGAAAAGTTGTACAACTAGCACAGACTTCCAGTAAACTCTCCAACAAGCTTCCTTTAATGAGAACATCTTACATAATCACAGTACTATTACGGAAACCATCATATTAATGTTAATATAACACTATTAACTAACAGACAGACCTTATTTGACTTATGCCAGTTTTCCCACTAAGTCCCTTTTGTTTTCTGGTTCAGAAATCAATTATTGACCCAGAGTGCATTTAGTTGTCAGGTCTCTATAGCCTCCTCCAGAATTTCACAATTCAATCATGTCTCTGAGAAGCTGCTTTAGTCTTTTTTTTTTTTTTTTTAAATGACCTCAACACTATTGAAGAGTACTGATCACTGGTTTTGTAGTGTGCCCCTCAATTTGATTTCCCTAATGTTTTCTAATGATTAGATGAGGAAATACATTGTCAGCAAGAATACCACTGAAGTGATACGCCTTTGTTAATGTATCTCACCAGTGGTGTATAATGTCACTCTATCTTATTACTGGGACACTAACCTTGATCACCTGGTTAAGAAGGTGTCTGTCAGGTTTATTTTTCTTTGTTTTTATATTTATATATATTTGTATATATAATATATATTTATATTTCTTTAAGATTAATAACTATTTGGTGAGGAAATACTTTGATATTATACAAATATCCTTTTTCTTCATATACTTTTACCCACTTATTTTAGCATTCATTGATGGTTATTTTTTTTAAACAATTTATGTATTTATTGGAGGGGGAGAGAGAGAGAGAGTATGCCTGAGTGGGGGGAGGGTAGAGGGAGAGAATCTTCAAGCAGACTCTCTGTTGAGCTTGACTTCATGACCCATGAAATCGTGATCGGAGCCAAAACCAAGAGTCGGGCACTTAACCAACTGAGCCATACAGGCGCCCCACTAATGGTTCTTGCCTGCATCAATTATTACCATAGTGTCTGCCTAACAGTGATTTTCCATTTCCTTAATTACTTCTCAATTTATAACTGAAATCCTACTATAAGAATGAACTGTTTCTTCTCCCCCATTTATTAAAATATTTCTATAAGTATGGATGTATGGATATTTATTTTATTCTATTGATTATAATCCAGCACTATCATTATTTATTTTGCTGCTAAAACTGTCCCAGATTTGGCCAATGGGAGCTCCCTCAGGTTAGCTCTTTGGTCTCTTTTCACAGGGTGATTTTTTTTTAAACATTTTCTTACTTGTTGTTCTGAGATTAGCTTATATTTTCCCTACCTTGGTTCTAGAATCAGTCATTTATGCAAACGACCTTGGGTACCTTTTATTGGAGAATGGTATTTGAATTCCAGGTCTGGGCACCAGGCATGTTCACTGATACTAGGTATCATTGTTTCATGTATTTTCAGCAAATAGAGCTAGGAAATATATGTATGTATACTAATACCTGCATAAAGCCCATCTATATTTTTCTACATATATTTATATATATATTAAGAACCATGAGTTCATATTGACATCTCTGATTCCAACAGAAAGCCATAGCTTTATTATAGCCTTCTCAATTTCCTTGTTTGTAACTTCTCTCTCTGATAGTGAGAAATTTTGGTCTCATTATCTTAAATATATCTGCTTATTTGTTCAATTCCAGTATATACATAAAGTAGTTTCAGAATAAACCATAGCTTTTAAGAAACAAATTAATTTACTAGAGGGAAAATGGGGATGGGGTAGTAGGCATGGGAGGTTGACACATCTCTGAGCATACCTTTTTGTATAGCTCAATTTATAACCATGAAAATGTTTCCCATTCACACAAAAATAATTTAAGTCACTCAGCAATGGACAATGAAATACAAGTGATGACAGATGACCCTAACTATATTATAAATGAGTTATAAAACATATTGAAGGGGATGGGAAAGACAAGAAATAACCTAAGTAACTTTGGAAAACAACATTTTGAATATATACTATAAAGCTAATGACAAAAGAACTGTACATATTGTGATCGAGGTAGCAAGTTTGTTTGACTAGGATTTTAAAGAGAACAGAGTGTACAACTGAGGTTCAGCATTGTAGGAAAACCCAAAATTCCTTCATTAGTGTCATCTCTTAGTACGTAGATATTTAGAGGTAATTAAATATTAGAGATATATATTTAGTACAAAAGAAATTGGATTCTCTCGTAAGTACAGCTAAAAAATATCTCTGTGGTCATGTGGGCCTGTCTTTTCATTTTATAGAAGCAGAAGTGGAACTCAAGAGACACAGTGGTATAATAAAGACTAGAAGCCACGTGCTGAGCTTTTTCTACATTACACACTAGCCATGGTTGAAAAAGGTTCCAAAGAGTAGGTTAAACTGCCTCTTCAGAGATAATTATAAAATGATTCAGTGCTGAGTTATGTAGTGATTGATGTATTCTTTGCATAAGATTACTTATAGCATTTTGTTATAACCTGTGCCTAAATAAGCCTTTTTGCTATTTTTATTGTAAAGAAGTTTTCATTTCCTTGGCATTTTTGTAAATGTGCAAATTTCCATAGAGTTTTAAAAACTTCAAGTCTGAAAATGTTTAAGTGATTATTGGGATCATTTTCTCAGCTCATCAATTAAAAGAACAAGGAATAACAAACATAATAAACACTTTTATATTATCAGATTAGTTAATAGATATAGATATGTTAGAGCACTGCCAAGTTATACTATCTTCCCTACACACAACAGGACTTAATTAACCTAGTTTTATTTATTTTTGAAAGTGTACATGTCCCAGTTTACTTAATATCTACAATAAAATATTGCTTCTTCTATATATTCCTTCTAAGAACTCAATCTAACTTGAGATTTCATTTATAGCTAAGAATAGATTTTTAAAGGTATTTATTACACAGTTAAGATTTCAATGGCACATTATGTTTTCAAATATACTTTGGATTGTTGATTTACACTATGCTATAGATCTGTGAATATCAGTTCCACATACTGGTCTCTAGCATGGCTAAATGTCAGTAACCACTTTCTTCTCTATTGTTTCTCCCTTTTCTTAAAAGTTTTAGAGTAACTCACTGACATAAATGGTGTGGCTTCCATTAACTGACAGTAAAAGGCCTTTGCTTCACTATTTCTTGGTCACCCCTGAGTAACTATAAAGGAAACACTTCACTGAGCAATTTGTCTTCTAAAAACCTAAGTTGCAGCTACTCTAGTTTGTAAGCAAAAACACTGCTAATCTCTTTTTCAATAGCAGGAAATCTTACATATTGCTGTCTTCTTGAAGTTTTAGTAGTGATATGATCACCCTGCACTTCTCTCATTGTTTCTGTTTGCTTTTCACATTGGCTAATAGTTTATGAATGGGATGCTTAAGAAAAAACTTAAGAAGAGCAGTGCAGATGGCTTACGGAAGAAAAGAATCTGAAAGTAACTGTAAAAACAGTGGAGTCAAGCTGGCTGACTGCCCTTTAGAGTACGTTCCTTTCTTGGTAACTCAAGTTTTCTTTTCCTGCTTCAGGAGCAGGTTGGCTTGGTCAACCACCCACAATCTGATAGACTAACTTTTCAAATTCAGCCACAGGGATCATCTTGAGGAGCCATAAAACAATTCAAGGGTAGAAGTACTCTGTTCGGATCTGAAGCCCCACTACATAAACTTTTATTTAAATGCATGACTTAATCGTAACCAACTAAATGAACTATTAAGAGTTACTAACCTTGATATTTGTGAATTTAAATTAATTTACTGAGGATTTTCAATCAGTATTCTAGCAAGGAGTCTTGTTGCATTGTATCACTGGGCAGTGTTGTAGATCTGTTGTGTGCATTTTCTCAAGGATATTTTAACATCTCACAGATGAAAAGGATACTTTTTAACTGATGGAATGTGAGAATTATCTTGATTTGTGACTTTTGGTGGCTCACATTAATTTCTTACTTTGGTTGAAATTGTTTATGAAAGGAACACAGTTTTGTTGTTTACTGATTTGCTCCATTTGGTTAGGCAAGACTGTTTTGAACATGGTATGACACACATAAACCTTTCATTTTTTTAAATTAGGTGAGGTAAAACTTTAAAAATTAGTGCTTAGATGGGTTTAAAAATGTAGTTTATTTATAAAAGAAATGTATCTTCAACTGGAGGATTTTTTTCTTTATAGGAATTTTAAGTAATTTTTAGTGTCTGAGAATATTCTCTTTAAAATAATGCATGTTGAATAACAATGACTCAAATGAAAATAGTTATGTTAAAGTAGGAATTAATGTATACTTCTAAATATCCTATGACTTGGATATCAACTTTACTATAAAAGTTCATTATACATAACTCTTTAGGTAGGTTGTATACAAAACAAATTATAATTATTATACAAATCATAATTATTAATGTTCACTGCATGTTTCATTAATTTTATTTACCCATACTTACAATATTTTTTGCTTCATCATCATATACAATTAAGAAAAATCTAGAAGGAAATTATGTTGTATATATCCACAATTTTACTCTTTGCGGGGTTCTTTCTTCCTGATATTCTAAGATTCCTTCTTTCACCATTTCCTTTTTGTTTAGAGAGATTTTCTTAACTATTTGCCTAGGGTAGATTTGCTGGGGACAAATTCTTAGTGTTCCCCCATGTGAAAATGTCCTAATCTCTTCTCCAGTTTTTATTTTCTCTGGATACAGAAATCAGAGTTGACAGTTCTTTTCTTTCAGCATTTGAAGTGTCCCATTTCTGCCTGGCCTACAGAGTTTCTTATGAGAAATTTCTTTCATTCAAATAATTTTTCCCATGTAGATAAAGATATCCCTTTTCTTTGTTTGCTTTTAAGATTTTTTTCTTTGTCTTTAGTTTTTGGAAGTTTGACTCTGATGTGTCTTGGCATGGATTTCTTTGGATTTATCTTGTTTGTGGTACAGGTTTTTGTCATTTGCCTAATTTTGGAAAATTCTAGCTATTAATTCTTTGAATATTTTCCCAGCCCCTCCTCATTCTTTTCTGCTGGAATTCTGAGGACATAAACATTAGATCTAAACAGGTTGCTCAGACCCTGCTCTGTTTTTCTAGCCTATTTCCTTTCTTTTGTTCAAACTGGGTAAGTTAAATTCTATTGTTCTATATCCAATTTCATTGATTGTTTCAACTGTCCTTCCATGCTGCTACTGTCTGTATACTGATTTCTAAAATTTTATTTATTATCTTTTTCAGTTCTAAATTATCTATTTGGTGCTTCTTTATATTTTCTATTTCAACAAAGAGACTGTATCTTTCTCCATCTTTTTTTTTTTTGTTGAAGTATAATGACACAACACTGTATTAAGTTTAGGTGCACAACATAATGATTTGACATTTGTATACATTGAGAAATGATCACCACATTAAGTTTATTTACCATGTGTCACTGTACAAATTTACAACTTTTTTTCTTTTGATAACAACTTTATAGATTTACTTTCATAGGAACTTTCAAAATTGCAATACATTATTAACTATAGTCCCCATGTTGTACATTACATCCCTATGACTTATTTACATTATAACTGAAGTCTCCGTCTTCACCTCTTTCACTAATTTTGACCCCCCACCACCCTCCCCTCTGGCAACCACCGAATTTTCTTATACCTAGAATTTTTGTTTTTCATTTGTTTTTAGATTCCAAATATAAGTGAAATCATATGGTGTTTGTCTATCTTGGTCTGACTTATTTCACTTAGCATAATCTCTGGAGGTCCATCTATATTGTCACAAATGGCAAGATTTCATCAATTTTTATGGCTGAGTAGTATTCTATATATAGATATCCCACACACATTATCCTTATCCATTCATCCATCAATGGACATTTACATTATCTCAATATCTTTGCTATTAAAATTATGCTGCAGTGAACATATTGGTGCATATATCTTTTCAAATTAGTGTTTTCCATTTCTCAGATAATATCCAGAAATTGAATTGCTGGTTTATATGAAAGTTCTATTTTTAAGTTTCTGAGGAACCTCCATGCTGTTTTCTATAGTGTCTATACCGACTTATATTCTCACCAACAATGCATGAAGGCCCCTTTTCTTCACATTTTAACACTTGTTAATTTAATTTTAATTTTTTTCAGTGTTCCAAGATTCATTGTTTATGCACCACACCTAGTGCTCCATGCAATATGTGCCCTCCTTAATACCCACCACCAGACTGCCCCAACCCCCACCCCTTCCCCTCCAAAACCCTCAGTTTGTTTCTCAGAGTCCACAGTCTCTCATGGTTTGTCTCCCCCTCTGATTTCCCCCAACTCACTTCTCCTCTCCATCTCCCAATGCCCTCCGTGTTATTCCTTATGCTCCAAAAATAAGTGAAACCATATGATAATTGACTCTCTGCTTGACTTATTTCACTCAGCATAATCTTCTCCAGTCCCATTCATGTTGATATAAAAGTTGGGTATTCATCCTTTCTGATGGAGACATAATACTACTTTGTATATATGGATCATATCTTCCTCATCCATTCGTCTGTTGAAGGGTATCTGGCTTTTCCCATAGTTTGGCGACTGTGGCCATTGCTGCTATACATTGGGGTACAAATGGCCCTTCTTTTCACTACATCTGTATCTTTGGGGTAAATACCCAGTAGTATGATTTCTGGGTTGTAGGGTAGCTCTATTATTAATTTCTTAAGGAATCTCCACATGGTTTTCCAAAGTGGCTGCACCAACTTACATTCCCACTAACAGTGTAAGAGGGTTCCCCTTTCTCCACATCCTCTCCAACACTTGTTGTTTACTGTCTTGTTGATTTTGGCCATTTGACTGGTGTAAGGTGGTATCTCAATGTGGTTTTGATTTGAATCTCCCTGATGGCTAATGACGATGAACATTTCCTCATGTGTCTGTTAGCCATTTGTATGTCTTCTTCGGAGAAGTGTCTGTTCATATCTTCTGCCCATTTTTTGACGTGATTATTTGTTTTGTGTGTGTTGAGTTTGAGGAGTTCTTTATAGATCTTGGATATCAGCCCTTTGTCTGCAGTGTCATTTGCGAATATCTTCTCCCATTCTGTGGGTTGCCTGTTTTGTTGATTGTTTCCTTTGCTGTGCAGAAATTTGATCTTGATGGAGTCCCAAAAGTTCATTTTCACTTTTGTTTCCTTTGCCTTTGGAGACGTGTCTTGAAAGAAGTTGCTGTGGCCGATGTCAAAGAGGTTACTGCCTATGTTCTCCTCTAGGATTTTGATAGATTCCTGCCTCATGTTCATGTCTTTTATCCATTTCAAGTTTATCTTTGTGTATGGTGTAAGAAAAAGGTCGAGTTTCATTCTTCTATACATAGTTGTCCAATTTTCCCAGTACCATTTTTTCAAGAGACTGTCTTTTTTCCACTGTATATTTTTTCCAGCTTTGTGGAAGATTAGTTGACCATAGCATTGAGATACATATCTGGGCTCTCTACTCTGTTTCACTGGTCTATGTGTCTGTTTTTATGCCAGTACCATGCTGTCTTGGTGATTACAGCTTTGTAGTAAAGCCTGAAATTAGGCAACGTGACACCCCCAGTTTTTTCTTTTTCAACATTTCCTTAGCAATTCGGGGTCTCTTCTGGTTCCATACAAATTTTAGGATTGTTTTTCCAGCTCTTTGAAAAATGCCAGTGGAATTTTGATTGGGATGGCACTGAAAATATAGATTGCTCTAGGCAGTACAGACATTTTAACAATGTTTATTCTTCCAATCAATGAGCATGGAATAAAAGGTATTCAAATTGGCAAAAAAGAAGTCAAACTCTCTCTCTTTGCAGATGACATGATGCTTTATATGGAAAATCCAAAAGCTCCACCCCCAAACTACTAGAACTCATACAGCAATTCAGTAATGTGGTAGGATACAAAATCAATATACAGAAATCAGTTGCTTTCTTATATGCTAACAATGAAAATATAGAAAGGGAAATTAGAGAATCAATTACATTTACAATAGCACCAAGAACCATAAGATACCTGGGAATAAACCTAACCAAAGAGGTAAAGGATCTGTACTCAAGGAACTACAGAACACTCATGAAAGAAATGGAAGAAGACACATTCTAACACTTTTTATTTATTTTTTTGATAACAGCCATTTTGACAGGTGCATAAGGTGATATTGTGGTTTTGATTTGTATTTCCATGATGATTAGTACTGTTGAGCATCTTTTCATGGGCCTGTTGGCTCATCTTTGGAAAAATGACTCTGGAGATACTCTGAATTTTTAACTAGACTGCTTTTTTATTGTTGCTATTGAGTTGCTTGAGTGTTTTATGGACTTTGGAATATATGAATATATGATTTGCAAATATCTTCTCCCATTCAAGCAGGTTGCCTTTTTTATTTTGTCAATGATTTCCTTCACGGTGCAGAGACTTTTTGGTTTAGTTTCGTGTAATTTAATCCCATTTGTTTTTTTTTATTTTTTGCTTTTGTTGTCATTGCTAGAATCAGACCCAAATACGTATCAATGAGAATAATGTCAGAGAGCTTACCACCTATGTTTTCCTCTAGCAGTTTTATGATTTCTAGCCTTAGATTAAGTCTTCAATCTACGTTGAGTTAATTTTTGTATGCGATGTAAGACAGTGGTCCAATTTTACTATTTTGCATATGGCTGCGTATAAAATAAAGTTCATGAAATTAATAGGAAAAAAAATCAAAGTGATGGCTTGAGATCCACTGATATTAAGTCGATGAGAAGAAGGATACTTTAGCACTGTGTTATTCTTTCCAAAATCCCACACTCTCATATAATTTGGAAAAAAATATCAGACAAACCTAAACCCCAAACACCTCATCAGTATTCCTTAAAACTGTCAAGGACATGAGAAACAACAAAGGCTGTCTCCTGAAACTCAGGAGAAATAACTAAATACTATACAGTAGGCTGGAGAGGATCCTTAACAAAGAGGACGTTAATGGAAAAACCAGTGAAATCCAAATAAAGTCTGGGGTTTAGGTTTAAAAAAATTGAGTCTTCTAATATATGAACAAAATTTATATCTCCACTTATTGAGAAATTTCCTAATACCTCTAATAAGAGTTTATAATTTTTTCATGTGGTTTTACACATCTGTTCTCTTTTACAGATCTTACTGATGTATAAAGATGACTTTGAAGTCAGTTATTATTTGTATCCAAAAACTTGTCAAATTCCCTTATTAATTCTAATAATTTAGTATGATTCCTTTTTATATACAGCTATATCATCTGTAAATAATGAGAGTTTTGCTTTTTTTCCCTTTCTAATCACTATATTTATTGATTTATTTTGTTTTATTGCACTGGATAGCAATTTTAATAAGACTGATGAAAAGTGATACAAGAAATCATTACCTTGTTCCTGATTGCAAAAAAGCATTTTCAACATTTTGTCATTAAACATAATGTGATAGATTTTAAAGAAATATACTTTATTAGAACAAGCAAGTACCCTCTATTCCTAGGTTTCTGGCTTTTATGATACTATCTGTATGTACTAAATTTTACTTAATGTTTTTCTGTCTGTTGAGATGAACCTTTGATAGTTCTCATTTAGTCCAGTAAAGTGTTATTTTTCAATTGGTTTAAGTATTATTCTGACTTTGCTTCCCCCTATGTACGTATTTATATATACATATATACATATATATGTATATATATATAGTATAACTAATACTTTGCTTGGAATTACTGTGTCTTTATACAACTGAGTGAGTCTGTAATTTTCCTCTCTTATACTTATTTTGTTTTGGTATTGAGGTTATGGTAGCCTCATTTAAAGAGCTGAGGAATCTTCCCTCTTACACTAGGCTTTGAAAGAGTTGTCTAAAACTGGAATTATTAGTCCCTTTTGAAAGCTTAGGAAACCTACCAGTGATGCCATCTGCGCTACAGTTTTCTTTGTAGGACAGAAAAAACATAAATTTTATAATATACACATATATTATATATATATATAGCACATATGTATATACACACAAATACAGATACATAAGTTATCATACAGAAACTTTTATTGTTTTTTCTTTTGGTGTATGGTTCTTTAAATTTTAACACATGTATAGGTTCACGTAAGCACTACCAAAATCAGAAATAGAAAAGTTCCATCACGCCCCAAAATTCCCTAATGCTATCCCTTTACAGTCACTCTGTCCCCAGCTCCAGCCCCTGGCAACCAGTGATTTGTCTTTTTGAAGATGTCATATATATGGAGTCAGATAATATGTAATTGTTTGAGACTGGCTTCTTTCACTCAGCATAATGACTCTGAGATTCATCCAACTTGTTATTTAAATAGTTTGTTCATTTTTACTGCTAAGTAGAAGACTATTATATGGATGTACGATAGTTTCCTTATACTTTCACCTGTTGAAGGACAATGGGTTATTCCCAGTTTTTGGCAATCATGGACAAAGCTTCTTTAAGTGTTAATGTACAAGTTTTTAGGTAAACCTAAGTTTTGATTTCCCTAGAAAAAATACCCAGGAGTGGGACTATGGGGTCATATAGTTTAGTTTATATTTAATTTTATGGTAAACTGCCAACCTGTTCTCCAGAGTGACATAGCACTTAAAATAAGCAATGTACAAGAGTTTCAGTTGTTCCATATCTTCACTACCTCTTTATGGGAATATTTTTTAATAAGATTTTATTTATTTATTTGACAGACAGAGATGACAAGTAGGCAGAGAGGCAGGCAGAGACAGAGAGGCAAGCAGGCTCCCCTTTGAGCAGAGAGCCCGACGTGGGGTTTGAACCCAGGACACTGGGATCATGACCTGAGCCGAAGGCAGAGGCTTTAACCCACTGAGCCACCCAGGCGCTCCTATGGGAATATTTCTGACTACCATTTCAATTTAGAGGTTTTAGACTATTCATGTTTTCCAATTATTCCCCAGCCAGTTTGGTTAAGAATTTCTAGTATCTTGTCCATATTTTCAAATTTATTAGAACGCAGTTGCTCACAATACTTCCTTTTACCTTGTCAATGTCTGTAGTATCTTAATTATGTCCCCTTTCATTCTTTTTTTTTTTTTTTAAGATTTGTCAGAGAGAGAGAGGGAGAGAGAGAGAGAGAGAGAGAGAGAATGCACAAGCAGGGAGAGCAGCAGGCAGAGGGAGAAGCAGGCTCCCTGCTGAGCAAGGAGTCTGAAGCGTAACTTGATCCCAGGACCCTGCGATCACCACCTGAACTGAAGGCAGAAGCTTAACCAACTGAGCCACCCATGCGTCCCATCCTCTTCGATTCTTGATTTTAGCTATTTATATATTCTCTCTCCTTTTTTCTTGGTCAATCTTGTCAAAAGTTTGTTAATAGTTTTCAAAGAATAGAGCTTTGCCTATGTTGACCTTTTTTATTGTAGCTTTATTTTCAATTTTATTTTTTTTTGTTTTTACTTTCGAAAATTTCAGTTTGCTGTTAAGTTCTTAAAATAGATGGTTAGCCCATTGACTTTTAGCCAGAACCTTTACTTAAGGTTCTAAATTTTCCTCTAAAAACTGCTTTTTATAAATATTCCGTGTAGTTGAAAAATATTTTGTGATTACTGTGTACAGATTATACACCTTAGGCATACTTTCAGATCTTCTATATCCTCACTGGTTTTGTGTGATTACTCTATCAATGACTAACCATGGTGTGTTAAATCTTCCACAGTGACTAGATTTGTATTTCTCTCCTTGTAGACTGCCTATTTTTCTTTCCCTATATTTAAGTGTGGTTATTAGGTACAAACACACTTAAAATAATATTTTATTAGGGAATTTAATCCTTCATTATTTTAAAGTGATCCTATTACCTATAATAATGCCTTTAAGCTTTAAAAGTTGATATTATCTGAAATTAATTTAGTCACATCCACTTTTTAAAGTATTTTCATAGGAAATATTATGTACCTATTGTATCTATTTTTTCCATTTGTAATTTTCTCTGTTCTTACATCTTAGATCTTCCATCAAGGATCTCTTTCCTCATGCGTAAAATACATTCCTTAAAATTTGCTTTTGTAATAAGGGTCTACTGATAACAAATTTCCTATTTTCAAACTTGCCTGAAATGATTACTTTATTTGCCTTTTCTTTAGGAGACATTTTTGCTAAGTACAGAAGTCTATATTTGCAGGCACCTTTTTACTGTCTGGATTCCATTGTGGTTACTGAAAATTCAGCGGTCTAACTATCACTCTCTCAAACACAATCTCACTTTTCTGTATTTACTTTTAAGAATTTTCTTTTTGTTTTGGTTGTTCTGCAATTTCACCATAATGTCAGGGAGGCAGATTTATTTATACTTCTTGAGGTTTCTCAGTTTTCTTGAGTCTGTGGTCTGGTGTGCTTTGTCAATTCTGAAAAAAATCTCAGCCATTATCTCTTCAAATATTCTTGCTTTCCTATTTCTTCTCCTTGAATCAAGACATATATTGGACCTTGTCATTTTATCCTTCATGTTTCTTATCCTGTTTTTTGTATTTTTAATGTCTTTCTGAGTTGTATTTAGTGTAATTCCCCCCATTTTCCAATTCTTTAATTCTGTTTACTTTGTTATTAAAATCCATCCTTTGAATCTGAATTTCTATTATTATAATTTTTCATTTTTAGAAGTTCCACTTGGTTCTTCTTAAAATATGCTGGTTTATATTTTATTCTCCCAGAGCACGTACTTTCAAATTTGTTCATTTTTCTTAAAAAATGACAGTCATTTTATAATCTGTATCCGATAACTTTACTAATTAAAGTCTTTATGGGTAAGTTTCTGCTTCCTTTTGTTTCTGGTAATTGTCACTCATGTTGTTCTCTTCTTGCTAATTTATTTGGGAGATTTCTGTAGTGCTAGGATAAAGGTTTGGATTTGCTTCTTCTTGGTGCCTATGAGTATTAGCAGCAATTCTACTTTAAGCTCACTTATGTGGAATATAAGAAACAGTGCAGAGAATCAAAGGGGAAGGGAGGGAAAATGGATTGGAAAGAAATCAGAAATGTAAACAAACCATGAGACATTCTTAACTACAGGAAACAAACTGAGGGTTGCTGAAAGGGAGGGAGGTATGGGGATGGGGTAACTGGGTGATGGGCATTAAGGAGGGCATGTGATGTAATGAGCACTGAGTGCTATATACAACTGATAATTAACTGAATTTTACATCTGAAACTAAAGATGTACTTTATGTTGATTAATTGAATTTAAATAAAAAAATGAAGTTGCTTAAAATTAAATTAAATTAAATATTGGCAATTAGAAAAACTCAGTTATGGCTTGAGACTTATCAGGCCATATAGTAATATGAATTTAAAATATAAATCAGTGCAAGACAGATGGTGGTTACTCCTTGGCAGAGACAGTCTTCTATTTCCCCAACCTCCGGCCAAGGCAATTTTGTTTGCTAACTCCTGAGGAAGGTAGGGATGGTAGAGGGTTTGCATTTAGTTCACCATAGTCCATCATATTGTTAAGATGTAATTCATACTAGGGGAGGATCTGCTATTAAGCTCTTAGGTGGTCCCAGGCTTTGTTTCTTCTCAGAGGCCTGAAAAACCATGTCTTACATTACCCTGGGTAGGCAAATGTCCTTAAGGCCAGAGTCTTCTATACTGTGGTCTGCTTACCCTTATGGGTTCCTGTCCTCACTTAGATTTTGATCCATTAATGTCTACTATTTAGTTAGCTCTTTTAAAGCTTTCAAGAGGATTTATTTATTTTAAAATCTAGCATAATTAGTTTTTTTCAGATAGCATAGATCATATAGCTAAGACATATAAGACTTAGATCATATAGCTAAGACAGTTCAAATAACTTATCCCAACATATTTTCAGAAACAGAACCTCTTCACTGGTTTTTCATCTTTCTTTTCCCCTCTATTTCCCTTTCTCTTATCTCCCCTTTTTCCAGAAAAATCATTACCTTCTTGTTTCCATATTAACACTTTGGATCAATTACGCCAATGGATCAATGCTGGTCCCAGACAGGAAATATATATGACAACCCTTGCTTCCAAAAGTTTTGAGCTCAATATTATAGTTTAATAAGTTAACAGCTCTGCTGTTAATGAGCTGTGACAATAAATAAACAATTTAATTTCTCTGGGTTCTACTTTCTAGAAGCCTGTGAATTGTCAGTCCTTACTTCTGTTACCTTCAATGTAATAACAAATCAAATCTTGTATTTTTGGTTTTTGTAGTCTCTTTACTGAAGGCACTATCTGTCTATATGCTCTCCCTCCAAATTCATTTTCCATATTGCTACCAGACTTATTTCTAAAGTAGGTATCAATGATGTTCTCATAGCTTTTAAGGTAAAAGTTCAAATTCCTTGACTTAGTACACGGTGTCCTACATAGTCTTTTCCTTGTTTACTTCTCTGATCTTCTGTATTTTTTGTATTTTCTGTAAACACCGCTTGTTCAAAATTCTATGGCTTCATCTATATTGCTGTTTCTGTTGGAAACACCTTCTTTTACTTCTCCTTTACCTAATCAACCTCCACTGGTCCTTTACAACTCAAGACCAGTTCTGTTTCACTCAGAAATTCTTTTAGGACTTCTCTTCCTCTCTCTGATTTGGATTTTCCTGCTTAATGTTTCCACAGAACTCTAAATTTACACCTATGTCAAACTGTAATGAATTACTATTTATCCTTTTCACTCATTAAACTATAAGTACTTTTCATATAGAGACAGTTTTATTCAACTTTTTTCAACTTTTTTTATTCAACTTTTTTGCAAATTCATTCCTGCAGAATTTGCTTAATGAATCAATGAACAAGACTATAAAATGAGGGGGGCAGATAAATGATTTTGAAAGTTCTTTGTTAGCTATAAATTTGTCCTATTGTAGAAATTTCAACTACTGCTATAGGGGGCCTATTATCAGATCCACATTTTATTTAAGCTTCCACATTTTATCTAAGCTTCCATATTTTTGTATCTAGATTCTCTGACCTGCAAACCTGACTCATTTCCCCAGACTGCCTAAACTGAGTTTTGATAATCCTATTTAGATGACCTCCCCAAAATTTGACCTCTTGTTGGGGAGGCTTTGCATTTGACTGACTTTGAATGTGATCACTTGCACATGCTTCTCTTTGCCTTTGCTGATGCCCTTATTCCAAATCCCCAATCCCTCTAATTCATAATACCTGCTTTCTTCACATTCTTCTGTTTTTATACCACTGTTGCTTAAATCCCACCAAGACAGGCTCAATAATTTAGTTTTAGTTTTTTTTTTTTAAAGATTGTATTTATTTATTTGAAAGACAGTTCTCAAGTACGTGGAGAGGCAGGCAGAGAGAGAGAGAGAGAGAGAGAGAGGAGGAAGCAGGCTTCCTGCTGAGCAGAAAGCCTGATGCAGGGCTCCATCCAAGAACCCTGGGACCATAACCTGAGCCAAAGGCAGAGGCTTTACCCCACTGAGCCACCCAGGTGCCCTTCAATAATTTAGTTTTATTAGGAAAAGAAGAGAGGAGGAATTTTTGATCTAGAAGAAAAGGCTATAGCTCAATTTATTCATTTGACAGATGAGGAAGAATTTTAAATATTCAGTGTAAGTAAGTAGAGAGACTCTCTCCTCCTAGAAAGACTTTCACTAATCCTTCCACTCAACCATACTTGAGATAAAAAAAAAAGTAAAAATTTTACTTGAGTGAAGATTTATAGCATTCTGATATATATGGGAGAAGGCAGGGAAGGGGAAAGGATGAAGAACAGGGAGGAGGAGGAACAAGTTTTCAAACATTCAAAGTACTCCTGAGATTTATCTGTTTGGGGATTTTTGTTGAGTTGTGTTATAATTTTACTGTATTAAAATATAATCTAGGTATCTAAGTAGAGTCTTCATTTGAAGTTACAATATGAAATTACAGGTAGATTCAAATTGTATCAACAGAATATGGAAAGCTTGATTCTGGTTAAAAAGTGACTAAAATGCAACATATTATATGCATTGTACAAATAATCAGTGTAACTATTATTCTGTTTCACAATCTACTTTTTGGTTAAGTGGGTTACCACCTTCAATTGATTAATAGACAAATTCACAGATCATTTCAAACTTTTCACCAAATTTATCTTTTCAGTTAATATATATGTATTTTTAAAGAATCAAGAGATTAGAATATTATGAAAAAATTAAACTTACTGTCATCCTCCCAGCAGCTCTTAGCACTGCCTTCTCTTTCACTGCTCCCCGGTAATACTGTCTGGTCTGTTGGGAGGTCATCTTCGGGCACACCACCTTCACAATCTGCTGCATCTGTAATACTTTCTTCTTCCACAATATGGAGTTTGTCTTCATCATCTGAATCTGAATTTGTTTCTACCACAGTATTATAATTTGTAACTGTAATACAAACAAGAAACAAATAATCAAAAACAACTAGTGCAAAAATCGGTTTTTATACCTCAGTAAAAAGAAATTTTAAAAAGGACTTACTAGGAGTACTCTATAAATAGTAACTCATTACCTTATAGCAACCTTATGAAATAGAGTATCTATCTACCATCCACTACACATAACCCTGAAAGCAGAAACGGAAACCAAGACATATGAAGGTAAGTAACTTGTCCAAGATCATATAGCTAAGAAGTGGGAAGTCCAGGATTTGAACCCTAGTGTCTGTTTCTATACCTTGCGCTCTTAAACACTACATTAAATATCCTCTCCAGTCATAATGGCTTTATTCTATATGGTACTGCTTATGCATAATTAGGGCCACAAATCTTTAAAGCATTCCACAATTAAGAAAAGAATTCATTTCTCCTAATTAGACAACAAAACCTCATCAAGTTAACCATAAAAAAGACTATTTTCAAGATACCAATTCAGTCCATACATTTCATATTAATCCTGCATGAATTTAGAAAGAATCTATCAAATCTGGGGATCCTATGCGGGGCTCAACCCCAGGACCCCGAGATCATAACCTGAGCCAAAGGCAGACACTTGGCTGACTGAGCCACCCAGGTGCCCCTTTTGTTTTTCTTTTTAAAAATGATGTTAAATAAAATGTCTATCTTCCTAAAAAAAAAAAAAAAAAGAAGAAGAATCTATCAAATCAACTTAGCCAAACTTCTACATAAGGAAGGCGTGATTTAAGTAATGTTTATATGTAAGTCTATAATTTTGGAAAAAAATAACTGACTTTCAGAAGTTTTCAAATGGGCATCCTTGCCATATTTTTAATGAATTTCAATAAAACTTAACATTAGCGTTATGAAGATAAATAAGTATTTGGAATGACCACTGTTTGCAGAACCATGAGTAATAGCTGCAAATAAAATTCTCTAAAATAAATAATACAGTATAGTCAATATTTTTTCTTTGTAGTCCTTGTAATAATCACTCTACTGGGATAAATTATTCAGTACCTCACTGGTATGGTCACTGGAATATCTCTTTTCAATTATTTGCAAGGTGATTCCTATTTGCTAAGCAAAGGTTGAAAGGGAGGAAAAAGGAATCTGCTTCATTGAGATAACTAAGTAATAACTATTTTCAGTTATTCTTTCCATTTCTCCCTCAAAATTTCCAACCATTCTTTAAAGAAGGTAATAACCTAAATGTTCAAATGATATATGTATATACCCCTTCCTGTATAAATATATACTACATGCCTGAGAAAAGGAAGAAAGAAATACAATCAGAAATATGGATGTATATGTCACAGTGAGAATGAATAAGCAAAAATCTCCAAAATTGCTTTTACAGACCTTAGGAAGACCTCTCTGTTCAAAAGAGTACAGGAGCTACCCTTTGCCCACATTAGAAATCCTTCAATATCTTGTGCCAGAAGAAAAATATTAAGTTTTGTTGTATCATGAATACTTTAATGTGAATACATTTTTTCCAAATCTTTTCCCAAGAGCAAACTATTTTTTAATGTTACTATAAAGGTAATACAGGTTTAGTACAAAAAAATATAAAACATGTAAAATTAGTAAAAGCCCTCCCACCAAATTTCCCTTCCTTGACTCACTCTTTAAAGCAACAAAACAGCAAATTTTAATTTGTCTATGCACAAGGTAGGCATGATACTAATCATTTTATATACCTTATCCTATTTAATTATAATGTGGACCTCAATGTATTCACATGTCATATTTAATATCATTTCTCTATATAAACATATTATACATCTTTAAATACACACATACGGGATCACATTATACATATGGGATCACATCTGCCACCTATTTTTAATTTATTTTCAGCATAACAGTATTCACTGTTTTTGTACCACACCCAGTGCTCCATGCAGTCCGTGCCCTCTCTAATACCCACCACCTGGTTCCCCCAACCTCCCACCCCCGCACCTCTTCAAACCCTTCAGATTGTTTTTCAGAGTCCATAGTCTCTCATTGTTCACCTCCCCTTCCAATTTCCCCCAAATGCCTTCTTCTAACTCCCCATGTCCTCCATGCTATTTGTTATGCTCCACAAATAAGTGAAACCATATGATAATTGACTCTCTCTGCTTGACTTATTTCACTCAGCATAATCTTTTCCAGTCCTGTCCATGTTGCTACAAAAGTTGGGTATTCATCCCTTCTGGTGGAGGCATAATACTCCAAAGTGTATATGGACCACATCTTCCTTATCCATTCGTCCGTTGAAGGGCATCTTGGTTCCTTCCATAGTTTGGCGACCGTGGCCATTGCTGCTATAAACATTGGGGTACAGATGGTCCTTCTTTTCACTACATCTGTATCTTTGGGGTAAATACCCAGTAGTGCAATTGCAGGGTCATAGGGAAGTTCTATTTTTAATTTCTTGAGGAATCTCCATACTGTTCTCCAAAGAGGCTGCACCAACTTGCATTCCCACCAACAGTGGAAGAGGTTTCCCCTTTCTCCACATCCCCTCCAACACATGTTGTTTCCTGTCTTGCTAATTTTGGCCATTCTAACTGGTGTAAGGTGGTATCTCAATGTGGTTTTAATTTGAATCTCCCTGATGGCTAGTGATGATGAACATTTTTTCATGTGTCTGATAGCCATTTGTATGTCTTCATTGGAGAAGTGTCTGTTCATATCTTCTGCCCATTTTTTGATATGATTATCTGTTTTGTGTGTGTTGAGTTTGAGGAGTTCTTTATAGAACCTGGATATCAAGTTTTTTGACACTTAATAACATATCTTAGAAATTTTTCTATTTCAGTATATATGAAGATTTCTCCTTTTGCTCTCACTGGTTGCACATCATTTCATTGTACAGATAGAATTTAACCAATAACCTATATTGATAAAATTTATGTTTCCAAGTGTTTTTTAAGCATTAGCAACAAATTTTCTTGTTAACATATCTTTGGTCATTCTTTAAATACATTTGTTAGGTATACTAGAAGAGATGGAAGTCCTGAGTCAAATGGAAAACTTGTTAAAAGCAGACAGATATGGAAACATGGGGAATTCTTGTATTCCAGTCACACACAATGAGCAGAGTAAATTGTGCCATTTTAAGTGTGGATAAAGGGAATGATTCTCAAAGGCTGTTCCATAGCTCTCACCATGGTTGGGCATGTATGGATAGTTGAAATTATGACTATTTTGTGAAGAGGTTTAGTGATTCTTCAGTATCTTGAGTTGGCCACAGTTTTATATTGGTGCTATTCTTGCCTTCTAATGATGTAATACTGCAGTTCAGTTTTATCATTACCAATTTTGTTAGTTATAGTTTGTCAAACCCTACATTTACATTTAGAGTATTTGAGACTTAAAAAGTACCCTACAGAATTAGTCTTCAAGACATACATGTATTTTCGTTCCAGTATTTGCTTGCATGCTTCATAGTTTTCACTAAGTTCCTTCTACCCTGAGCTGCACTAGGTTCTTTTTACCCAGAGTTCTTTCACCCTGTTTTATTCTGCCTGGGTCACTGTCGCCCAAAGTACTCTTCAAGAATACCCGTCACTTTCTAGGACTCTGACCTCCAGTATAAGCTGCCATTGTGGTATGGAAGATTTTAAGCCAAATACATCAAGCCAAAAAGACTGAATATATTTTATAGTTATCTCGGGAATTTTCCCAAAGCATGTTTTGAATAAGTGGCATAGAACTTGAAAAATAAAACAATCCACTGGATTTTATCGGTTGGTGGGAAAAAAACCAATAACTATTTTCCAAGTCTTCTTACTGTCTTCTGCTTCACAGTTACTTAGCTGAGAGAAAAAGCATTGAAAATTGCTTATATTGATTAGTGTAACTTAGAAAAAAAGTCAAGCTTCCTATGTTTCTGGATCTCCCCTTTTGTGGCTCTATAGGGCTAATTTAAAAAATAGAGCCCCAGTATGAAAAGCATAAATAATAATCAGGCCCTGAAAAATTCCAGTAGCCAGTGAAAATGTCCATTATCTTAACTGTCTGCTCATCTATCTCCATGCCTTTATATTTTTAAAACTTTGGCTAAAAAAAATATAGTTTACCTAAAGAGTGGTACCTTCTTAACAGGTGATTATCACCTCCTGTTTCTGAGTTTTAATTAAAATGAAGAATTCCAAGAAAACAAAGATAAAGGAAAACAGAAAAAGTAAAGTTTTTAAAATCTTTAAATATAATTTACAAAACACAATATGAACTGAAATTTCTGTAGAAAACGGTAACATTTTCAATGCATCTATTGTCACTAGAAGGCAGTTAAGGACACAGTGACTTCTTGGTGGTAGTTCTTGTTGGTAATACTTGCTAAAATCTAATCCCAGATATAACAGTATCCACTGAATAAGGTGGTTGTGAGGATCTAATGATTCAAAAATGTGCTTAGATCAGTGTCTGGCACACAGTAAAGACTATAAGTGTATGCCATCATTATTATTTTATCATCATCATCATCATCATCATCCCACTAAATCTTTACAATTCCTAAGAAGTAGGTATTGTTATATTTCCCTTTTTATAAAACAAAAATTAACCCCCCCAAACCAAAACAAAACTAGAGTAGCTGAGTAAACTGTTTGAGGTTTTTTAGCTATGAAGTTATGGAGCTGGACTCAAATCCTCGTGTGCCCAATTCCACAGCTCATATTCTTTAACTACTTACGTATAAAGCCTCCTGACTGAAAATTGTTGCACTAATAAGAAATATTCTTAAATTCATATTTTTGTGTTTATTCTGGGGCTCTGGAATTCCATACTTAACAATATGCTACTAAAACATTTCCAAATGACTAAAAAATTTTAACCATCAGAATCTCATTATAATATAACTGACAGTACACCATAGGGTAATATCATCATTATAGTCAATAAAATTTTGAAAGGCTTTCACATAACATGTTATTTTTAGCACCTGATTACGTGTAGTACGGTATCAACTGCACTAATTAAACTCCCATGTAAACATCTGTTTCTTAAGTAACATACAATTATAATAAAGAACTAAATAAATTAGATGAATCAGTTCAAATAAAGAGCAGCACAATCTCAACTTCAGTCATTAAGGGCAAGATCATCTAAATGCTTTATTAATAAGAACCCTGCCAAGCACTGTTTATTATAGCTCTGAATAGCAAGTTAGGCTTCACAGGGGAAAAGGAGGAGGGAGGGCGGCAGGGTGGGGCGGGAGGAGACATATTTAACCCGCAGCTCTTTGATTCTCATCAGGTGATAACCATGGCATGTGTTGATGAAAGCCACAGGCTAAGGCCACATGTCAACATATTTTCAGGCATAAAAAGGCTTTTTATTTTTCCTAGAGGGAGAAGTTATACTTACATCATGCCATTAATACATGCTTATTAATTATGTCTCACTCATTCCTATCAAAAACACACATTCCTCTGCATGGTAGAAAAGAAAGATAAAATCCCTCTTAGGAACAGATATAAGACTGATCCTTACAAAATAACAGACTACTGTACTTCTAACAAATTGCTCCATATCCATCAGACTAACCGAGTGCCATAATTTAAGAAACACCCAGAAGAACATACATTTTGAATCTTGTTTTCAAGAGTAATGGACCAAAAAAAATGAGTAATAGACTCAACTAAATAATAACATTAGCACTATGCTGAGAATAACACAATTTAGGTATGAATGCTATGAAATATGAAAATAATACCTGGAGACACTGAACAAAGATTTCCATTATTCTTTAACATCAGTTGGGACAAAACCATAACAACATCACTTGACACGTTTTTCTTATCCTGAAAAGAGTCCCTGGCACACTGCCTTCCACATAGTAGGTACAGAATTACTTGTTGAATTGGATGTGGGGCCACACTTCTTTTTTTCTGAGTGAAAAGTCGATATACTTAAGTGTTACTGATGATTCAGGAAGATGACAAAACTGTAGTGATAACCAAAGAACTGGTAAATTAGTACACAAAATGAAAAAGGGAGGTTATATGACAATCCTAAGGGGAGAAAACTTCTGCAAATAGTATTACTCCGGGAAAAAGGAGCTTATGTGTCCATGAATACCATACCCAGGCATACAGTAAATATTTGTTAATCTAGCCTTTGATCTAACTTATAGATAATATTAATGTATATGCATTTTACTGTATAATAAATGTTATGACCTATTATGCATATTTAATGTACCATGTAAGTAATATAATATGTAATATGTATATTATAGAGTTACAACTTAAGTCTTTTAAAAATAGGCATCATAATGATTTTAGAGTGCTCCAAACACAATGAACATGTTAGATTTATTTATTTTAGAGACAGAGAGCACGCGCGTGTGCATGTGCATGTGGTGGGGGGAGGGAGAAATGAGGGGCAGAGGGAGCAGACTCCCTGCTGAGCATGACGGTGAGCACGCAGAACCAGACATGGGGATCTCCCAACCCATGAGATCATGATCTAAGCCAAAATCACCACTTGGTTGCTTAACTGACTGCACCACCCAGGTACCCCTGAACCTAATGTTAGGTTTAAATAAATACTATCAGTTCAGCAAATCTAGGGGAAAATTTTATAATCTCTCTCTCTAGGTAAAATGTTTAATCTAGGGTGCCTATTAAATTGAACAATAATCACAGACTGTCTTTACATTTTCAAAATAATTTAAAAAATCTAACTCCAATGAAAGTCAGTGATTTTTTTTTAAGATTTTATTTATTTGACACACAGAGAGAGATAGTGAGAGAGAGAGAGAGAGCGCACAAGCACGGGGAGTGGCCGGCAGAGGGAGAGGGAGAAGCAGGCTCCTGGCTGAGCAAGGAGCCTGACATCGGGTTCTATCCCAGGACCCCAGGATCCTGACCTGAGCCAAAGGCAGACGCTTAACTGACTGAGCCACCTATGTGCCCCAAAAGTCAGTGATTCTGACATTTACCCCTGCAAAGGGTTGGTGGGTTTTGGTGCCTTTAGATACAGGCTATTCATAGAATGACAACTGATAGGTGAAGGGAGAGGGGAGAGGATTGCCCTCATGGACAGAATCCTAGTTCTTATTTTCTCCCCTCTCTCATTACACAATCATTACTAAGTATTCCTAGGGTCTCTGGTTGTTCTCTCAGTCTTTATTCTGGTCTCTTTCTCATTCTCCACAGGTCCTCTGTCTATATACCCCAACAAGAGTCATCCCAAATTACCTCTCCTTTCCCTGACTTATCAAAACTCCTGATCATTCAGATAGCTACTTTTAGTCAGTAGAAGTACAATTCACAAAAAGATAGATGAAACAGTTAAATAGCAAAGCTCTTTAGCAGCTAAACTAAAATCAGTCCCAGGGACAGCTGGTTCTCTTGTGTGTGTGTGTGTGTGAGGAAAGTATCTAGATGAAAAGAATTCACATGAAATTATCAATAAGTAATATTTCCTTCATAGGAAAATATGCATTTATAAAAAGGATGCTTTTTAACTTGTAGGACTTGTTACTTGTGGAATACAGGCAGGATGACAAAATCCAAGTAAAGTGTCAAGACTTAACTAAAAATAAAATGCAGAAATTATTGAGTCAAAAAATAGAGAAGACATATCATTGATAAATCAATCCAAAAGCCAGATCTTTGAAGCATCAATAAAATAGATAAATTGCTAACCCACGTAATCCTAGAAAAAATTGAGAAGCACAAGGTCAAGATAAATGCAGACAGAGAAGTAATTATAGCTATAAAGGAATTTAAGAGACAATTTAGGAATATTTTGTACAAATCTAAGCAAATAAATTTAAAAATTTGGATAAAATAACTTTCTAGGAAAATATTAATGATTATAACTATGTTTATTATTTTATAGAATTTATAAAATTGTACAAGAGATGGCAAATGTAGACAGATCCTAGAATAAATTTAGGAAGACATCAAAGAGTTAACCACCCAAAAATTGCCAGGTGTTTTCCCAGGTGAATTTCTTCAGATCTTCAAAGGACTGATAATTCTGCTGTTTATTCAAGAGAGGGTAAAATGTAAAGAGCCTAAATTCTTTCTGTGAAGCCAGCTTTTTAACAGTCAACTAAAATCTAAGAGCATACTGTGTGCATGTGCACATGCATGCACACACTCATAAACTCAGTCTCACTGATGTAAAAATGTTAAATAAGATATTAAATCTAGTGGCACATTAGAAGATAAATAAAGCAAGCATTATTCAACATTAGGTAATATACAAGTCCACCATCTTAACATAGTAAAGGGGAAAGAATATGAATGACTTCTATAGACCATGAAAAGCATTTGATAAAATTCACTATTCCTTGCTGATACTTTCTCATAAAAATAAAACTGAAGTCAGTATTATGATAAATGACTGTGTATCAGAGGCATTTATAAGATAAAGATGTTTACTGTTATCATTATTGACAATATTTTAAAAGAATAAGCTAATTTTTAAAAACAACAAAAGGAAAAAGCACAAATATTGGAAAAGAGAAAGCAAAATTATTATTTGCAAGGAATATGTGGATGTTTCTGGAAAAATCAAGAAAAATCACTGCAAAAAACTACTAGCAATTAGAAATTTGGTAAATGAATAATTACAAATTCAATAGAAAAAAATCAATAAGCTTCCTAATAAACCAATAATAACCTGCTAAAAACCATAACAGAAGAAAACTCAACCAATCTCTGTCAACTCTATCCAACAAAAGATAACCCATGAAGGCAAAAAAAAAAAAAAAAAAAGAAAGAAAGAAAAGAAACAAGGAGAACCTATATAAAGAAAATTTTAGCATTCTATTGAGGGTTATAAATCCCAGTATGTGCATGTATGTGTATGTATATATACATACACATACACACATACACATACACATTGGGATATTACTTGGCCATAAAAAAGGATAAAATCTTGCCACTGTCAATGATGTGAATGGAGCTAGAGAGTATTATGCTAAGTGACATAAGTCAGAAAAAGACAAATACCCTATGATTTCACTCTTATATGGAATTTAAGAAACAAAACAAACAAACAAACAAAAAAGAAAAGAAACAAAACAAATAAGGCAAGGGAAAAAAAGAGGCAGACCAAGAAACAGACTCTTAACTATAAGGAACAAGTGATCATCACCAAAGAGGAGGGAGGTAGGGGGATGGGTGACATAGGCGATGGAGAGTAAGAAGTGCACTTGCTGTGAGGAGCACCAGGTGCTGTGTGGAACTGTTGAATCACTGTATTTACACCTGAAACTAATATTACACTGCATATTAACTAACTGGAATTTAAATAAAAACAAAAAAGAAGATATGAATGAATGAAAAGATATACCTTGTATTTGGGTAGAATGGTTTCGCATTATAAAGATGTCAGTTCTACCTAAAATAGTCTATACATTCAATAAAATTCTGATCCAAATATTAATATGGTATCTTAAAATCTAAATCTAAGTAATTTAGGCCAAATGATTCTAACATTTACAAGGAGAGGTAAGAACACAATCTCTGGAATGAGTTTGCCTGGTTCAAACCACAGCTTCACCATGGACTATCCATGCCATCTTGGGCACGTTTCCTAATCTCACACCTCAGCTTCCTCATTTCTAAGGTGGGGATAATAACAGTATGTCCCTAATAGGACTGTCACAGTGATAAGTAATAGAAGAAAATATAGGCAAATCCTTTTACAATCTTGGAATAAGTAGGGCTGTTATAAGCATGACACAAAACCCATGACTATATATAGAAAAAAATCAAGGCAAAAGACGAATGACAAACTGTAAATAATAACTGCAATACATGTTACCAAAGACTGATTTTTTAAAATTATGCAGAGAATTCTTAAATATCTATAGGGAAAACAAAAGAACCACCCAGTAATATGCAAAGAAAATTCACATACACAAATGAATGGACAATAAACATATAATAAGATGTCCAACCTCACTAATTAAATACCTACTTTAATGAAATATCATTATAGTCACTCTTTCTAGACATTCTTAACTCTCCTGCCTTTCTTGCATTTAAAAACTCTATTCAGGCTAAACCTCTATTTTGATTAAGTCTATAGAATTCCAAATTCTATACCTCAGGCCCTTTTACTGCAAAGCTTCTTGAAAAAGTTACCTACACTTGTCTCCAATTTGTTTTTTTCCTATACTCTCTTAAACTCACTCTGGTCACAAAACTGTTCTTGTCATGATTATGAAGGATCTTTACATTGTTAAAGGCAATGACAATGATCAATCCTCATTTTATCTGCCCTACTAACAGCAGTTGACATAAAATCTCTCCTTTTCAAACCAATCTTTTCTCTTGACTTCCTTGATTTCCCTAACTCGCTGACTGCTACCTTTCCATTTCTTTCCTCCACCCCTGGGCTCCAATCTGTCTCCTGGCTCTAAAAACCATTTGAGGGCTCCCTGCTTTATATCCAAGCCCAAACTTCTTTGCACTCTAAACCCAACTGCCTAGTTGACATCTCCACTTGGATATCTTGGCAAACATGCCATATCCAAAACCCAATTCATTGATCCACTCAGTTTTCTCCATTTCAGCCAATGATACTTCTACTCTTCCAGTTGCTCAGGCTAAAACTCTTGGTATCAGTTTTGACTCCTTTCCCCACCCTCACCCCTTCATAACCCACATCTAATCTAGAGAGAAATACCTTAAAATTTGGCAACTGATCCCCTTGCCACTAACTCCCCCACCACCATCTCCCTGTTCTAGGCCACCAACTTTCACCCAGTGTTGCTACTGGCTCCCTTACATCAGGTCTCTTGGCCTTCACTTTTGCCTTCCTATAGAGCATTATCAACACAGCAGCCAATACAATTCTTCTAGAGCATTAAAGAAACTGTTATTCCTCTACTCAAACCATCTAATGGCATCCCACCACACGACGATAAAGGCCCTTCATGAGCTCGCTCCCATTCATCCATTATCTCTCATCTTCTACTTTAAACTTGCTCACTCCATTCCATATACACTGGCCTCCTGCCTCAAAGCTTTTGTACTTCTTGTTCCCCTTGGAGTGTTCTTGGAGCATGGCTTAATTTTACCTGCTTAGTAAGGTCTTCTATGAACACTCCACTTAAATTTATAGACCTCCTTCAACCAAGAGCATACCCCACCCTCTTCTGTGATTTATTTCTTCTTAAAATACTTATCACCAACTTCCATAATGTCTTATTATTTTTTATTGTCTTTCACTGGAATATAAATTCCCTATAGTCTGGATTATTTTTGTTTTGTTTTGTTTACTGCTGTGCCCCCTGTATGTATAACACTGTTCATTAAGTATTAACTGCTCAATAAATGTTTAATAAATTAGCAAAAAATTTCTCCATAACACAGGATACATGCAAGAGCTAAGGAAATGAGTATATATTTACATGCTGTTGTGTTAACCTGTTGTTTATCAAAACAAACTTTTATTTTTAATTAATTTTTATCAAAAATTACCTGTGGAACCAGAAATTTCTTGGCATTCACCCTACAAATTAACTTATATGTGTATGTAAATATAGATACATGTTTATCTACAAACTTGTTTTTAACGACAAAAACCCTAAATAGCCACCCAAGATAGATCCCTTTGCACTGATATAGAAAGAAGTCCTCCAAAATAGTTTGATTCCATTCTTGCAGAAAATGAAGACATAATTGTATGTGCACATATGCACCTGAATAATGAATGATAAGGTCTAGAAGAACATACAAATGAAAAAACAAAGTAATGAAAGAGTGACTTGTTTTTTCTATTTTGTGTCTTCTATATTCTTCAAGTGTATATATTACTTTAAAAAAAATTTAGGGATGTCTGGGTGGTTCACTTGGTTAAGTGACTGCCTTTAGCTCAGGTCATGATCCTGGAGTCCCAGGATCGAGTCCCGCATTGGGCTCCCTGCTCAGCAGAGAGTCTGCTTCTCCCTCTGACCCTCTCTCCTCTCATGCTCTCTCTCATTCTCTCTCAAATAAATAAAATCTTAAGCAAAATTTTTAAAGATATATTTTGAATGTGCAAGGAAAAAGGCTGAAATAATATTCAGCATACCATTGCCAATGGTGAGCTTTGGAAACTGAACTGGGATTGGTGGACAATTTTTTCTTAATGTTTTTGTTATTTGAATTTTGATAACAATAGACAGGAGGTATAATTAGAAACAGCAATCAACATACTAAAATGGAATTTTAAAAATAAAGGTTAAAATGACATTTAAGGAGGGAAAAAAACAAATGCTATGCTATAAACCTTTATCTTGTGGGTTTTGAAATAAAACTATTTTAAGTTCTTATTAGGGAACAATCTCTATTTTTTATGTATGAAAGACAGAGGTCTGCTTTAAAGTATGAATAACACTCACCTTTTCTATTCATAGCTACATAAAGTGTGAAGTTATGTAAAATGAAAAGGAAGGTAACACTGGAAAAAAAAAGAGATTAAGTGCAGGCCAAGATAAGTGAATCCTGTTCCTTCTCACCAGTGCTGAGGGCAGCTACACACACTCTGCACAGATGTCCTGGAGGATGGCATTGTGGGGAGCATGCAATTTCCCCTGTCAAGGGCAACCAATACCCTCCTCCAAATACAGGTTAGAGCAACACACACATCTACTCATATGTTTCATAGCTTCTGCTACAGGATTTGGCTTGATTCTAAGTTTTTCTTACTTTACAAGGAAGTTTTAAGAAATGTTTTGTCATTTACCAATCACAGCAGAGATTGGTTTTGAGATTCTGGTTTTGGGAGTCATTGATTCAGAGGTGAACTGGTTATGAAAAACAAGATGAAGGAAGAGGACAAGAATTTTATTTGAATTCATTTCATTTGGGTTTCTCGGATTCCTTTAAGTTAGTAATATAATTAGTGTGTATAATTTAAAACCATTGGTTATGTACTAGATACCAGTGTTCACAATGGGAAAATAATAGGATAAGTGAAAAGAAACAGGCCATGGACTACAAGGATGCACTCAAGGGACCTAACTTCCTTGTTTCCATGGGAGTGGCAGTAAACAATAATCCAAGTAAGGCTTAATGGTATCCATCCAGCACACCTCCTCATAGGAAGCTTTCCTTGGAAAGGGCCAAATTTTAATACATGTATGCTAATTCCCTGAGTCTAAAGTCCTTCTACTCCTCTACTGGCTAGACAGACATGGAAGAACAAGGATCATGCTAATAAAACCTGAATTGGAAGTTATTTCTTAATGAAGCACTAAAAACAGAGTTTAGTTTTCCTAAAACCTTCTAAACATCACATGTTACAAAGCTTGCAAATTATCACATTAGAATGAATAATTTAGTTCCTCTGACCTAAGTGCTCAAGAAGGCAGAATGAAGACATAGAGTACTTACAGTCTCTGCTTCTGAGATACATGCACTAGTTATAAAATATGAGTAATGTACATTAAATATTAGAGACAGAATTATGACAATAAATAATTCTGTGCTAAATTAAGAGTGATATAAAACATGAATACTAGAGGATTCTCTACTCTACTGTATCTAATCTATTCTTTTACACCCTGCTAATGTTCCAAAGAAATAAAATTTACTTTTTTAAAATTTGAAATATGTTGTTGGAAAATTAAATGGATTTGAACTGAGGTACCAAAGAATCCCTTGTGTTTTGCTTTGCCTGATTTATCTGAAAAACAGTTAAAATGATAATCATCTGTGAATACAACCTATTCAGAAAATAAATAATATCCAATAAACTAGAAGACCATGTGAACTCACCCCCACTCACATTTTCATATAAATTTTTTCTTAAGAGAGTAAATGGACTTAGTGGTGAAAGAAGTGGACATCTTGGAAAAATACAGATAAATGAAAACTCTAGACCCCTATGCAGAAACACAGAAAAGGGTATTTTAAAAGTATTTTGAAGAAATTGTTTTATCAAATTTCTACTACTAGTAGAAAGAAAAGTTCAATCAATGCTGCTTACGTAGTTTTGCATGCTGCTCCAGCCCCGCCCTGTAAAGTACTTGCATTCAGTTGCCTAATCCTTATAAGGGACACATGAAGAATTACTACCCTCATTTTAGAGATAAAGAAACAGAGACTTAGAGGTTGTATAACTTGGCAAAAGGAGACCAGTTAGTACTGGATTCAGGATTCCAACCCAGGCCACGAGGCTCTAAAGACTTTGCTCTGAACCTACTTACGCTGTTTCTCTGAAGCAAGCAGATTATAGTCAACAAATGAGCAAAAAAATCCTCAAAAACGAAACAGAAGAGATGTTACAATGAATTATTAAAGACTTCATTGACAAGAACTTAAATCTTTCTGAACTCAGAATTTTAAGAAAATAAAAATTTAAATATCCTTACTATTCATCTTTGTATCAGAATGACAATGGAAGATACATAAAACCATAAAACCAAAGTTCAGAGACTGTTTTACTCTCCTAATTTAAAATGTTGACAGCTCTCCATTGCATATATTATGAATTCCAAACTCCTATAGGTAGCAAATAAGGGGCTCTAGACTGAACATTAGGGCCTTGAATATCTATCTATACCTCCTACTAGTCTGCCCAATATATTCTTTTCCCTAGACATTGCTGGACTTTCATGCTTTCCCTCTGCCCTTTTCCCTCTACTACCAAATTGCTACTCATCTTTCAAAATTCATTTCCAACCCATCAAAAAATCCTGTTGGTTGTATCTCACCATCTCCACTGCCACTACTCTATTTCAAACTGCCATGTCCCCTATCCTAGGTTCTCTTGTCTCCATTTACCACATAGCAGCCGGAGTGACCTTTTCAAGCCACAAAGCAGAATATGTCACTCTACTTCTTCAAAACTTTCAATGGTTTTTCAGTGTTTGTAGCATGGCTTGCAAGGGTTCACAAGCTTGGGCCCTTGCCTTCTTCTCCACTACTCCTCTACATTCCCACTCTTTTCATTTTTTGCAGGCCACAAGCCCTTGCACTTATCTTTCCCTCAGCCTAGAATGCTGTTCCCAGTTCTTTGCAGGGCTGGCTCTTTCTTTCCCTCATGTCTCCACTCCAATGTTCTAGGGTCTTTGAAGTATGGCCACCTGATCATACATGCTCCATCCTTTATTTCTCACATCACCCTGTTTATTTCCTTCAAAGCATCCAATCTGTAATTATCTTGTTTAGTTACTTGTTTACTTTCTCTCTAGATTAGTTTTTGTTGCTGCTGTAACAACTTACCACAAACCTAAGAGGTTTAAAATAACACATACTTGTGATTTTACAGTTCTTAAGGTCAGATGCCCGAGAAAGGTCTCACTGGGCTAAAATCAAGGTGTTGGTAGAGCAGTGTTCTTTCTGGCAGCCCCAGGGGAGCCTGTTTTCTTGCTTCTTCCAGCTTCTAGAGGCCGAACACATTCCTTGGCATGCGGCCCCCTTCTATCTTCAAAGCCAGCAGGGGCCAGTTGAGAATTTTCTTACATCACATTAGCCTGACAGTGAACCTTCTTCTGTCCCCTGCTTGCACTTATAAGGACTCTTCCATTGGGCTTAACCAGAGAACACAAAATAATCTCACTATTTTAAGGTTAGCTGATTAGCAGCCTTAGTTTCTTTTGCTACTTTAAAATTCTCCTTTGCCATGTAATATATTTACAGGTTCTGGGAATTAGGACATGGGACATCTTTGGGAGGCCATTATTCTACCTACCATACTTTCCCACTAAAATATAAGTATCATGGGGGCAAGGACACTGTCTTGTTCACTACAGTAGTCTAAGTTCCAAACATCAAAGGCACTTAAGGTATTTGTTGAGTTAATGAACAAGTTAAGACACTACTGCTTTGGGGATGCTCTTCTTAACTTTTTCTGACTCTTGTCCTAAACTTTGTGCTCCTGTATAATTTTTTACACCTCTCAGCAGTAGTGCCCATTATGTTCACATGCTTATCATTAAGTCCTTGGTCAAGTGTGAACATGTAATAATACGTCAATAAAGGATTAAGTGGTGTGTAAGAGGTATTGAATCAATAAATTTTAAAGTGAAAGGGACAGTAAAAGTTTCCAAAATGTTTATGTTAATAATTTTGTAACTGTTTTCATGATTCCTAATAAAGTGTGTGGAATATTCTAATAATGTGTTGGTAAAGGATTACCTTGCTATAAAATGTATATTAATTTAAGGAATTTTAAACCTGTTAAGGGTCTGAAGATAAATCTCTGTTCCATATTTTACACTGAGAAAACTGAAACCCAAAGAAGCTAACTAATTTGTCTAGTTACACAAAAAATTGTGAGCCTGGCACAAAATCTAGTGGACCTTCTATAAAAATCTCCTGAAGTTGCCATGAAGATGAATTTAATTAATTTAAAAGCACACATATAAACATAGTGCCTAGCACAGAACAAGTGTTCTACAAATAAGGGGCACAGTAGATGCTTTTATCACAAACACTATGTATTTCCCATTTCTCAATGATATAAATAACTTCTACAAAGTAGGTACTCAATAAAATACTTGAATCACGGGGTGCTTGGGTAGCTCAGTGGGTTAAAGCCTCTGCCTTCAGCTTGGGCCATGATCCCAGGGTCCTGGGATCGAGCCACGTGTTGGGCTCTCTGCTCAGCAGGGAGCCTGCTTCCTCCTCTCTTTCTCTGCCTGCCTCTCTACCTGCTTGTGGTCTCTGTCAAATAAATAAATAAATAAATAAATCTTTATTTAAAAAAAATCTTGAATCAATAAATGATTGAAAAGTAAAATACAAACATAATTAAACAATTTTTATAGGACAAAGCTGGTAAAAGAGAAGGAAAAAAGTAGAACATGAATATCACATATGCATATTCATCAATATCATGAAGACTTCCCCAACTTATTCTAGGCGAACAGCAATTTCTCTCCTCCCGTCATGTTTGTAATAACAAGGTTGAAATTGTTTTTATATTAATACTAAGGCATTACATTATTTGCCTTCTTCACTCTTGACATTTGCATTGATGAAAAGGCAATGGTGGGTAGAACTGTTAGTGCTTTAGCATGATTGAGGTCCATGGCAACAAACCATAAGCATCCTGCATCCTTCACTGATGCTCATTCCCAGTAAAAAACATTTTAAAAATTGCCAATTTCATTTAAGGATGTCCCTGATGAAGTAGTAGAAGCTATTCTATTAAATCATGACCTGTTAGTACAGCATATGTCTTTAAACAGGATGTACAGATAAACCACTTCTGCTGGGTATCAAAGCATGCAGTTTTTTGAAATGTCAGGAACTAGCTGTTTTTCTCATGGTACACCAATTTTACTTGAAAGAACAACGAATCACTATCATTTTTCAGTCTTGAATATTTGGAAGACATTTTCTAAAAAATAAGCCAAGTAATAAGCCTGCCACTTCAAGGAAAACAAAAGACCGAATGTGTTGCCAATAATAAAATTTGGGCTTTCAGGTATAAATTAGAATTCTGGAAAACATGCAACTGTCATTGTGAGCTTCACAGCTTCTCAATTTGCAAGACACTTCCGAAAAAATTGATGCTAGTATTGGTGGTTTTTTTTATAGGGTAAGATGCAATGGGTCCACACCTGAAAGATCTATACAACTAAGTGAACCAATATATTTGAAATGACTAATGCAGGAACTACAAATTCATGAGTGGGTAAAAACGATCCATTTAAAGTTCAAGAGAGACTGATGGATTTCAATGTAACAGACTATGAAATTCAAGATACAGTTTCATATTCTGCATTACATCTAGACTTTGAGACATGCTACTTGACCAGTTTTGGTGCAGTCATCAAGCAATACCCCAAATTATCTGAAAAGGCTAATTCCACATACATGTCTATGTAAGGTGAAGTTTTAATATATTTCAACCATAAAATTATAAAGATTGAAGCAAATATGAAAACCCAGCTGCCTTTATTATTGGGGATCAATTAATAAATATTTTAATTTTTTTCCACTTTTAATTGTGAATATAGTAAATACTGATAAATATAACCCACATAACCAAAAGCACTTTGGGGTCATCAACATTTTTAAAGAGTGTAAAGGGATCATGAAATCAAAAAGTTTTCAGAATCATGCTGTTTAATAAGATAGCCACTAGTCACATATGTCTATTCGCACTGAAGTTAATTAAAATTATAAATAACATATGAAGTTTGGGTCCTCATTTATGCTAGACACATTTCATGCACTCAATTACCACATGTGGCTAGTGGCTTTGAGATATAATAGATATAGAACATTTCTAATTCCACAGAAAGTCCTACTAGACAGTGCTGATCTATATTTGGGGGGAAATTAATTATCATCTTACTAAATATCACTGGTATAATCCTACAATATTTTATCCTACCTGTTCTAACTTCTTAAAAAGAATATATGTGCCTTTTGAGGGCTAAGACTAGAACACTGATATTTATATCTACATATGATAATGAAATTTTTATGTATATATATGATGTTACAGCCCATAAGATGCTTCAGATACATATTACTAGGAATAAATATGCTGAATAAGATACCTGCTAAACTGAGTATTTATTAACTCGATAAATATCTATTCTGAGTTTTATATGACAGGTAACATGTAATTATGATTATTATCTTTCATATTTCACTATATTCCTATCCAAATTTATGGATAGGATATCCAAATTTATGGATAGTCTCCACTTTTTCTGTTCTCATGTGATTAAACTATCAACAATTTAATGTTTACATTGCTTGAATTCACATTTTCATAAATGAGGATTAAAAACGATCTTTTCTCTTATTACCTATTGGTTATATTAAGTAAGACTTCTAGTTCATAGTTATGGACTATTAATTATGACTTGCAAGCTTTCTAAAGACTTCCACACATGTGGCTGAAAGCAAAGTTTTAGAAGTTACATTAAATCTGTAAGCAATAACTAAATTTGTTTTGAATAAGTTAGTATCACCTGGGGTTTAGAGTTTGATTTTATTTCCTTCATAGCTTTGTAGGATTCTAACTTTCTGAAATTTTAGCACCTATTATTTTAATTTGACAATCTTTATTCCTACTAAAAGCAGTGAATGGACTTTGTAAAAGCTTGTTAAAATTAACTTTTAAATTAAATTAAATTTTGTTTAAATACATTTTGGGAGATTTTTACATCTCAGAACTGAAAAGGACTTTGGGATACCAAAAAGCTAGGGCTGGCCTGTAATGTTCTAGTTGCCCTCTATTACTCCTTGTACAGTAGTTAGAGATTTATAGTGTAATGAATGCGGCTCGTCTCCAGTGTAGTTTGAGTAATGCTCCTGGCAAGCAAAACCACATTTATAGGAAGGAGAATAACAGGACAGATATGTGGGCTTCTGGCCAGGTACTTTTCTGGTCAACAACCAAGACATGTACCTGGAACTAGGTAAGAGATCAGCGGCTTGTATATACACACAAGCCCTCTACTAATTTAGGACTATGCATCACTCTCTCCATATACCCCCACAGATTCTTTTGGAGAAAGAATAAAATATTTCTTAAGTCTGTTTTTTGGATGAGAGAAGCAAAAACATGATCTACAAAACTAATGTATTATTTGTGCAACATGGAGTAGGCACTGAGAAGCCTTACACAATTAGGGCTACTCCACACAGAATATGTATCATAAATTGAATCGTAGGAAAGCAAATAAAATAATTGCTATTTAAATAATTTTTGTAAACTGTACACTTCATATTATACTAAATTTTAAAGTCTCTGTTCTCGATTTTGTCTTGCTGTAGAAGTTCCTTCTAAACATTGTTTCTGTCGCTAATAAGTCTTATGAGCTAAATAAGAGCTAACATATTTTCATAAACTGTTCTGCTTTCCATACAGACTGGGTGTGTGCCTATGTAGTAATTTATTTTCCAAGTAACAATCTACAGTCAAGTGTAAAATTTTTAGGCTATATTTTCAGTCGCAGAAATTTTTTAAAAAGTAAAATCAGATTTTATAGTTCAGGGTGGTTAAAAATTTTAACATTGAAAACTAGAAAATGTAGATAAAAATTATATGACTAAGTAGTTATTAAACTGAAAAAAACAATTTTTAATAAGTTCAAGTCATGTCTATTAACAGTAGCAAGATACTATATTAAAAGGCAGTATTTATTTAGCTTGCATAAGGAGGCAAGTTTATTAATAAAAGCTGTAAATGTATAATCTGACCATGTAACAGAGGTTTTGCAGTCAGGCTGATCTGAGTTCAAATTATGGGTCAAATACTCAATGGTTGATTGTTTTGGGGCAAGTTTCTTTCCTTGGCTTCCTTACATATAAACTGATAATAAAAACCATTTATAAGATTGTTTAAAGGACCAAATCAGGTAATTTATGTAAACTGCTTAGCACAGTAAATTTCACAGTGATTAATTAGTGCCCTATACACCAAACACACATAGTTTCCCTAGGACACAACTATATTTATAAGCATTTCACTTTGATTCATTCTGGTAAACTGTATTTGATATAATAAATTTTAAACAGTATATTATTTTTTCAAATATTATTTAAAAATACAAATAAAAAAATTAAGATTTAGACTTCAAAATCATATGCACCACTGCATACTAAGAACACAAAAACAGGATCTCAGAATCCTATGAGACTCCTCCCCCTTCAGTAAAAATTCAGTCTGTGGTATTCTTGACAGTCATTGACTTGAAAGAACCAGTTCAAGCTTTTTATAACTCAGATGGGAGATGGGGAGAGAAAAAATTAGAGAAAAAGACAGAGAAAGAGAGATTGAGAAAGAAAGAGATTGTGACTGAGTCTTGATGATATAGTTTGAACCAAGGGATCAATCCATAAAATCCATTCCTTGTTCTCTTCCTTCTTTCAGGTTATGCCTGAGTTGTGTTTCTAATACAACCAAAACAGTCTTTATTAATATACTAATGATGGGTGAGAATTTCCACCATACCAATTAGAATTATTTAGTAAGTGATAGATTTAGTATTCATAGTCAGGATATTGATTTCAGAGATTGTGCCCTTAATCACAATGTTGTAGTAAATGGCAGTAGGATCACACTTATCCTCTTGAGATGTAGCAATAGAATTCTTTACTGACTTAAGACAAGGTTGCACACGTCTATATGTATCTTTTAACCATACATTTGACACTCTGTAAAGAGAATGGGATAGCAATAGAGACTACCATTTAATGTTGTAAATGGTATTTTCCTATTCTTAATGATTTAGATAAGAAGATAATTAAATTCTTTCTCTTCCCAGAAGGATCTCTTCTATTTTTATTGGAAGAGGTGTACAATTTAAAACCCATTTCCTCAATTATACAGAAAGCCTACAGCCTTATATTTGTACTTCAGATATGTCTTCCATCCACATCAACTGGAAATGCTATGCAAAGAGTGACTATGGAAACATAACTAAGGATCTAGCTTATTATGTAATCTTGCCTTTTTGAGCAAAGGGACTCACCTACAGGAGGTGTTTGTTTAGGGAGAAGGTAAATAAACACTCCAACTAGAGATTTCTATTGTAGAAGGTGCTATATAATCTGGCACTAGAATTTCCAGGCATCCATCCAATTACTCACAAACAGGATACGGGTGGGATTAGCCTGTGCACTTGAATGGTCAGAACACAGGACGTCCCCAGTTGTAAAACCTAATCAACACCAAGTTTCTCGGCACTACTACAGATCTATAAAGTAAGACTGACTCTCTAATCAAAGTATCACAGTATTCTAAGCTGGAGTGAAGTTACGAACATAAAACTGTTTTTCAAGAAAAGCATTTCAGAAGACCAAAATGAACTTGAAGTCAATGAATATCCATCTCAAACTAACCTGTTTTTCCCAAATATCTCTCAACTCAGAACAGCTGGCAACCTGAGTCACACTAGGTTGGGGAGGGATGGAGAGTCATGTTTTCTCTTGGTCACTTGTCTTGTATTCACCTTGAATCTTCAAGTTCATGAGGAGTAAAAGAACATCTTCAAACTTTACAACTCTATTGCATTTTACAAATTGCAAAGCACTTTAACCAGAACATCCTCAGAACAATACTGTAAGACTGAATGGTAAGAGCTGGTGTTATCACTTTTTAAGAAAAAGTCATATGAAGCTTGAAGAAATTAGGCAGACCATTCAAATCCACACAGAAAATAATTAGGAAAGTAAGAAGTAAAAATGTTTCTGGCATTCTCTTCAAAGTACCAGGGTACTCCAGGAATAAATGTAAGTCTCTTGCTGGGTGCTTTGAATACATCATCAATTAAATATTCACCAAACCTTTGGGCTATTTATATATATGCACATACAATTCTGTTTGACAACTTAGACCAGTTTTTCCACTCTTTGGTAAACATTTGTATTCCAGTTTCTCAACAGATGGGAAGATGTTCAGTTTAAGAAAAATACGCCCTTAAGTTCCATAAAAATACAAACTGCTTCACAATAATTTTTCAGACTTGGAAAATAATAAAGCAAGGGAAAATAAAGTGAAAAAGTAAGTTTCAAACCAGACAGATTAAAAACTTTAAAAATGGGGACAATTCAAAATTTGTGGGAGACTCTGATGATACAGATCACAATTGAGGACAGTGGGTTGAGGCAAGAGCTTAGGTTTGTCTTGCTGAGAGATGGAGTTTATTTTGCATTTTTTAAAAAGATTTTATTTATTTATTTGACGGATAGATATCACAAGTAGGCAGAGAGGCAGTCAGAGGGAGAAGAGAAAGTAGGCTCCCTGCTGAGCAGAGAGCCCGACATGGGGCTCAATCCCAGAACCCTGAGATCATGACCTGAGCCGAAGGCAGAGGCTTTAACCCACTGAGCTGCCCAGGTGCCCCTATTTTGCATTTTTTTTTTTTAGTTTTTTTTAGGTCAGACTTGTAGTGAAATATATACAGGGCAATTTTTATTATTTCCCTAATCTTTGTTTTCTGTGAAGCTTGACTTTTTCTGCTTCAGTTTCACCAACCTTATTCTTTTTGAAACCTAACCTTCAGGCTGGTTAGGGATGATGGAGTGATAATGCTAAAACGGATTTTAGTAATAAATCTTTGGTGTAGTTTAGAAGGCACCTGATAAAGTGCTCTGAATCTATAATAACAGTGAAAAATCATTGGGTTAATTATTTATTTACTCAAAATTTTAAAATACTACATTCCCTTTTATTCTAAAATGAAAATATTATCTAATCCAAATTCAACTAATTTAATGTTTTTCTGGTCTTGTTATTTAAAATCAATAATGGTTTGCTGAAATGTTAAGTATACAACTCTTTTTTTTCCCCTTTGGCTATAATGTGCTATCCCAAATATCTTCAGAAGTACTAACATCTCCCCCAAAGTAACAACTGCTGAGTATCAACCAACTAAACATTTTCAAATTTTCAGTAAGAAAGAGTTTTTCCATTAAAACAATAAAATCTTGATTGCATTTGTCTTATAGGTAAGCTTCAGATAGTAGGCCAATGCTCTGTTAAGGGACCAATCTTCTATTATTGGATGTTTGATTAATAACCCATACTCGGGTTATAATTATTAAGCATAAAATGTTGATCCATTAAGTTGAAGAAAATATGAAACATAAGATAAATCAATAAAATACTATGATTTGGTAAACCACTTTAAAGAGAAAAACCTATGGAATATATTATGCCAATAACCCACATGTCAAAAGAGAAATTCCCACCTTAGAAAAATAAAGTACATCTGAGCAGCATAAATGTTCTACCACTAGTTTAGCAAACCAGGAGCTGTCAAGTTCCAATAACCTATTATTCACACCTCTTTAATCACTGCCACAGAGTTGATTATAAATAGCCTCATACATTTTTAAATAAGGTAATTCTGAAATAAAACAAAGAAGGTAGTAAATATTCTTGTACATAAGGAATTCAAATCCTAATGCACAACAGAACTGTGTATTTCTCAAATGCTCAATATAAGGAAAGCTAACACAATCTTTTATTAACTATGTCAATTACACACTCTATGTGGATTCAGTGGAATAACTCAATTGTAGCATTATTTAAACACAGCAGCCTAAAAAGAAACCCTGCCCAATAAATTTCATTCATTCATTATGAGACATTACCCATGGTATAATAAAAGCAAAATATAATAATCAATTTGTTGATTTATCTGAAACAATGCCATGCAAAGTCATGATGAAAAGACCATTCTACAAGGAAAAATGTATAGTATCACTGATAATGCCGCCGGCTCTTAATTAACCCATTTAGCTGATAATCTGCATGTATTTCTTCAACATAAATTTATGTAAATATGTTAGAAAAGATGCAAAATGTTTTACCAGAGTGGCAGAATATCTTTCCGAAAAAAATTAAACTGAAGTTGAGAATAAGGGGATAAAGTACCACTTAGAAGGCAAAGATCTAAAATAATAAGCTAAAACAAAGTATAACAGGGACAATGCAACAGACAATAACACAACAAAAAAAAGAAACCATTTGGTTTTGTGTAACAGGCTTTTTTTTTAAATTTTATTTTTTATAAACATATATTTTTATCCTCAGGGGTACAGGTCTGTGAATCGCCAGGTTTACACACTTCACAGCATGGGATTGTAACAGGTCTTTTATAAATAATTGATCATTATAGAATCTCTAAGAAAAATCTAAATTATCCCCGTGTTTCCAGAGTGGTTTTCTACCACTATGGCACCTTCAAAGATAACCTGTTGAACTGAGAGTGAAAATTCCTCATTTAAGAACTAATAGTATCACAAATGTAGTGATCTGAAGGGTCATGTGCACCCGAATGTTTATAGCAGCAGGGTCCACAATAGCCAAACTATGGAAAGAACCTCGATGTCCATCAACAGATGAATGGATAAAGAAAATTATACACACACACACACACACACACACACACACACACACGATGGAATACTATGCAGCCATCAAAACGAAATCTTGCCATTTGCAATGATGCGGATAGAACTAGAAGGTATTATGCTAAGTGAAATAAGTCAATCAGAAAAAGACAATTATCATATGATCTCTCTGATAGGAGGAATTTGAGAGGCAGGGTAGGGGGTCTGGAGGTTAGGGAGGGAAAAAAACAAAACAAGATGGGATTGGGAGGGAGACAAACCATAAGAGACTTAATCTCAGGAAACAAACTGAGGGTTGCTGGGGGTGGGGTCTAGGGATAGGGTAGCTGGGTTATGGACATTGGGGAGGTTATGTGCTATGGTGAGTGCTGTGAAATGTGTAAGTCTGATGATTCACAGACCTGTACTGCTGGGGCATATAATACATGTTAATAAAAATAAATATTCATAAAACAGAACTAATAGTATCAAAAGACTGGGCCTGAAGAACATTTGTTAATAAGCAAATACAATCAGATTTTAATTAACTATTTTAATATTTCCTATTAAGTTTTCAGACTAAAAATCCTACATAACCAACTTTTCCCCATTTTCCATTTCTTCCTACCAGTGAACCTGTTTAGAGATAACAAAAGATAAAACATTACATTTGGGGAACCAAGAGATAAATGAGGTGTCTGTGACCCCTTAGTTTCTTAAAATCTGACCTTATGCAGTCACACTATATGGTAACACAACCTTGTGTGAATATGCCTACTGCAAAGATCTCTATTATCAGGATAATTTGAAAACAGAAAAAAAGTTGGAAAATCATGCATAATATTAACATGTTTTAAAATATTTTACAAAATCACTCACATGTCCCAATTTTTACTGAATCATTTATTACCTTCACCTGGCTTTAGAGCTGTTAGCTTAAAAGCATCATTTCTTGCACAGTACGAAGTTAGTAACCTTGTGGGCTCTGTTTTCCATCCACAAAAGATTCTTTTTTAAACAACAACTTTTAGTTACTTATAATCAGTTAGATATCTTCTGACTAGGTAAGTACCAACAGAAAATGACAACTATAGAAAACTATGAAACTAATTTCTGCCATATTCCAGAAGAAGAGCTACGTAAGTTTTCTGAAATCAAAGAAGCCTTGTTATCCGTATCACTCTCTTAATTCTATACTCCTACGCTATAGTCATCAATATTTTATAGAATTCTCATATTACAAAGACATTTCTAATATGGAAGTTATGTTCTTCCAAGGCCATATTTCTAGAGATGCTAACTATATCATCTTTAATGCTGCTTTTCAACAGTCAAATATATAAAGATCTTCAGTGGGGATGACAATCTGAAGACTACCTCTGATTAAGCTCTCTGTTAAGTATGACTGTAAAATCAGTTTCCTTAGTAGCCCAAATATTATATTAACTTAAAATTATTCATCACCTACAGCCTTAAAAATGTAATGTACATTTCAAAGTGGGATTTCTGAAGGTCTTTCTTACTCCATACCCCAAACCTAAGGATGCTGGAATGACAGCTTCTATTTTTCTCTTTCATACACTCAGAAGTTCACTCAGATGTGAAGAATTATAACGAAGATCCTTGGCTATTTGTTATACTTTTGCCAAGCACTTTCTTTTCCTATACTTTCTGGAGTAACTTACAGGGCTTCAAGACAAAAAGAGTTTGTCCCAGCCGTAATATCTCTTTGGAAGTCTGGTCTTATGACTTTAAAACATGATGATTGGTGGTGATAAGGGGTAGGGGAAGGCAAAGAACTCTAGGCCAGACCAAACTAGCTACAGAACAGATGGCTAGTACTTCATATATATAGCCATGGAGCAAAGTAAGAAAAGGTTTATCAGGGTCAGTGTCTGTAGCTAAGGGAATCAGATCTGGTCATTTGAAGTCAAGTGGATGAAAATATTATGATTTGGATGAGTGCAAGTACTGATTCATTTCTTTATTTAAAAACACTTACGGAGCATTGGTTGTTTCAGGTACTAGAGTTAAGAAAATGAATATAATGTTGGGGCCCCTAGGTGGCTCAGTCGGTTTAGTGTCCAACTCTTGGTTTTCATTCAGGTCATGGTTTCAGGGTTGTAGGATCCAGCCCTGCATCAGGCTGCATGCTTAGAAGGGAGTCTGCTTGAGATTCTTTCTCCCCCTGCCCCTTCCCCCTGCATGCTCTCTCTCTAAATAAATAAATAAAATTGTAAAAAAAAAAAAAAGAAAGAAAGGAAGAATATGAATATGTCAATTTCTACCAGCAGGGATCTGACTAGTAGGGTGGACAAACATGTAATTAAGTAAGTTGTAATACATTATGATAGGTGTAGTTGGTATAAATCTGGAATAGAACAGAGAAAAGGATTAACTTTCTCTAGGATGGGCACTGGGGGGCAGGTTTCTAAAAATGAAAGTGCTCTAAGAGGGAGATGATGTCCAAACTTTTTTAAAAAAAGATTATTTATTTGAGAGAGTGACAGAGAGAAAAAGTGAAGAGTGGGGAGGGGCAGAAGGAGAAGGAGAAGGAGAATCTCAAGCAGACTCCCTGATGAGCATGGAGCCCAACGTGGGGCTCAATCTTATGATCTTGAGTTCATGACCCGAGCCAAAGTTAAGAATCAGGCACTCAACCGACTGAGCCATCCATGTACCCCTCTAACCTGGTTTTTAACAATAAACCAATCATATAAGAGATGAAGGTCATTTCAGAAAGAGGAAAGGCACTGCTTCTTCCAAGTAAATTCTACCAAGCTATTCCTAAATTAAGAAAACTGCAGAAGAATGAAGGCCTTAAGTTCAATGCAAAATACTCAATTTTGCTAGAGGACAGAGGTGAAATTCAAGTGCAAATGCTACAGTTAAATTGTAAGAATGTATTCATTTTTTTTTTTATTAATTTTTTTTCACGGTGCCAAGCTGGCTCAGTTGGTAGAACAAGCAATTCTTAATCTTGCAGTCATGATTTCAAGCCCCACACTGGGGGTTGAGTTTATTTAAAAAAATTGTTTTTCAAACCCATCTCCCCACCCACCTCCCCTTTGTCAATCACCAGTGTGTTCTCTGTATTTAAGAGTCTGGTTTTTTGTTTCTTTGTTCATTTGTTTTGTTTCTTAAATTCTACATATGAATAAAATCATACAGTATTTGTCTTTCTCTGACTGACTTATTCCATTTGGAATTATACCCTCTAGGTCTAACTATGTTGTTGCAAATGACAAGATCTCACTTTTTTATGGCTGAGTAATATTTCTGTGTGTGTGTGTATCACATCTTCTTTATCCATTCAACTATCAACGGACACTTGGGTTGCTTCCATATCTTGACTATTAATAAAAATGTTATTTATTTATAAACATAGGGGTGCATATATCTTTTCAAATTAGTGTTTTTGTTTTCTTTTGGTAAATACCCTATAGTAGAATTACTGGATCATAAGGTAATTCATTTTTAATTCTTTTTTAAAAATATTTATTTATTTATTTATTTGACAGAGAGAGAGAGAGAGAGAGAGAGATCACAAGCAGGCAGAGAGAGAGGGGGAAGCAGGCTGAACAGAGAGCCTGATGCAGGGCTTGATCCCAGGACCCTGAGATCATGACCTGGGCTGAAGGCAGAGGCTTAACCCACTGAGCCACCTAGGTGCCCCTCTAGTTTTAATTCTTGAGGAACTTATATACAGTTCTCCAGAGTGGCTAAACCAATTTGCATTTCTATGAACAGTGCACAAGGGTTCTTTTTTCTCTACATCCTCAGCAACACTTGCTACTTCATGTGTTTTTAATTTTAGCCATTATGACAGGTGTACAATTATATCTCATTGTTGTCTGAATTTGTATTTCCCTGATAGATAGTGATGATGAGCATCTTTTCATGTGTCTGTTGGCCATTTCTATGTCTTCTTTGGAAAAATGCCTCTTCAGGTCCTTTGCCCATTTTTAGTTTGATTATTTGGCTTTTTTAGTGTTGAGTTGTAGAAGTTCTTTATACATGGTGCCTGGGTGGCTCAGTCAGTTAACAGTCGTCTTTGGCTCAGATCATGGGATCGAGTCCTACATCAGGCTCCCTGCTCCTCCCCCTGCCTGCTGCTCCCCCTGCTTGTACTCTCCTCTGTCAAATAAATAAATAAAATCTTAAAATTCTTTATATATTTTGAATATTAGCTCCTCATTAAAATATATCATTTGCAAATATATTCATCTGTTAGGTTGCCTTTTTGTTTTGCTGATGATTTTTTTCTACATAAAAGCTCTTTATTTTGATGTAGTCCTAATAGTTCAATTTTGCTGTTGTTTCCCTTGCCAGAGGAGACATATCTAGAAAAATTATGGTTGATGTCAAAGAATTTAATTGTTTTTAGCAATATACTTTAAAATCACTAGTGGGTGAATTAACACACTGTTGTCCAATTCATTCGTATCTGGTCCCTCTCAATAAAAGTCATAACCACACCCATATTCTTCTAAGGTATCCTGGCATAACAAGACAATACTCACCCTATACTACTGCAGCTACATTTTATAGAATCAGCTGACACAACTGCCTATCCTCTGATCTAGTGAAGTTTTCCCAACCATCCTCAGGGTTTTCTTCACGATCCATGAACAACTTCCCCTACCTTGAATATCTGAAGCTGAAACAATAGTGCTCCCTTAAGTGAGGAATCATCCCCTTTCTCCCCAAATGGATCCAAGAATGGCAGAATAATAGATTGCTTTTGTTTTATTCATTATCTGATCAGTCTGTGTTTTATTCATTATCTGATCAGTCTGCGTTCTTCAGCAAGTCCCTGGAGGAAAAAGAATTTGCTCTTATAATTATTTTTAGTAGGAAATTGGTCCTTGGCCAGTGGAAAACAATAGATACAGGGTCAAGAAACAGGGTGGATGGTTAATGGGATGTTCTGAGGAACCTTAACATTTATGAAATGGAGACAGAGTGGAAAAGAAACGATCAAACACAGAGAGACTAAGAAGAACATGCCTTGTTGGAAGCCAAGAGATATAGGAGATTTTTAAAAAGAGGCAAGTGAGACAGGCAGAACAATCCCATCCTGAGTGTGGATGGGAGCTGTGAATATGATGGGATACTACTCCCATTATAATGTTAGGTTATATGACAAATGTGAAGGGACTTTGCAGCTATATTGCCATTCTAATCAGTTGATTTTGTGTTTATCAGATTATCTTGCATGGCCTTGACTTAACCAGGAAAAGCTTTAAAAGAGGCCAAAGGCCTCCCTGAACTCAGAGACTCCAAATAACAGAGACTCACTCTCTCTCTTGCTGTCCTTGAAGGAGCAAAGAGCCATGTTGTGAATTGCCTATGGAGGCCGCAGCCTTCCTACAAGCATAAGGAAATGAATTCTGTCAACAATCTAAATGAGCTTGGAAGAGGACACTGAGCTACATATGAGAATACAGAATGACTGATGCTTTGCAGTTTTGAGCAGAGGACCCAGTTAAGCTATGCTTGGACCCTTGATCCACAGAAAATGTGAGATAATAAATATGTGTTGTTTAACCCACTAAATTTGTGGTGATTTGTTATGTAGCAATAGAAGGGTAATCCATTAAGCAAGGTCCCAGCTTCTGTAAGAGTAAAGGAGGGTTGGGATTCAATCTTTAGGTTGTCAGGTCTTCGACATATGTGTTAGGATTTATGAGGGGCTGAATTTTCAGCAAAGATAAAGTAGAAACCTAGTAGTATAAATTAGAACCAGAAGCAGGTAAGGAAAAGACACAGTTTAATTGATAAAAAGGTCACACGGTTCATCAGCATTCCTGATGCTGAGGCTGGGATAAACTGACAAATTTCACGCCGCATCATTTCATAGGGATTAGGTCAATATACTGCTTGCTTTGCTTTTATCTGGTTAATCAGACTAGAAGTCAATTGATGGCAGATGCAATGCCTATTTTATTCACTGATTCTTTGTCCTCAGCCCCCATCCAGTATCTGGCATATTTTAAGTACTCAATGTTTGCCGAATGAATGAATGAATGAATGAATTTACTTCACATTGACCAATGTACAAAAGATTAAAAATACGAAATTTTATGAGGAAACAGTATAAATTGGCACTACTCTTTGTGACTTCTTGAAAATATTCAAGTTAATTCTATTAAAGTATGAATAATTTGAGATGTCACAACAGAGACACGGATAGAGTTGTCAGCTAGCTAATCCACAAATATCAGCTAATACCCTACTAGTGTGCCAGATTCTAGAATAAGACTCCTGCAATAGTTTCTTAGCTGATATCTCTGTATCCAATCTACCTCTTAGCGTACTTCCACACATAAGCCACAGTAATATTTTAAGACTAATCATCTTATTTCATTCCCCTGTTGAAAACTTTTTAGTAGTTTCTCATTATACTGAGGATAAAAGACAAAGGCCTTAACTTGTCTTTCCATAACCTGGGCTCTACCTTCTTCTCCAGCTTTTATTCTTTACTACTCACCTTATCACCTCAGAGCATTCATGCATGTTTGTTATACTCTTTGCCTAGAACACTCTGTCTTTGCTTACCTCCTACTCATCCCTCAGATCCCAGCTTGAATCTCTAAATATCACTTCTTCAATGATCTCTCAATATAAATTACCCCTCTACACAGCATTTATTGTATACTTGCAATTACATTGTATGATTACTTTTTAATATTCATCTCCTCCATTACACTGTAGCTCCATTAGGTCCAGGATTTTGTCTATTTTGCCCAGAGAAATATCACTAGTACTAAGAATATTTCATACATATTTGTTGAATAAATAAAAGCAAAGGCCTAGGGTGGCTGTGTTACGGACATTGGGGAGAGTATGTGCTATGGTGAGGGCTGCAAAATGTATAAGCCTGATGAGTCGCAGACCTATATCCCTGGAGCAAACAACACATTATATGTTAATTTAAAAATTTTTTTAAAAAGCAAAGGGCTAGGAGACTACCAACCGTAAACTATGAAAAAGCTACTGCTACCATCGTTAGAACTATGGAGCCTCACCTGGTAATAAAGTCACTCTAGAATACAATCCCTAACCTCAGTGAAGTACAGAGGCAAGCAACCAAGACAACTACGATCCCTACCACTACACCACTTCACCAAAAACCAACAAAATAAACAACAGCACCAGAAGTAAAAACAAAGTAATTCTCCTTTTAATATTACTCTTTTTGAACACTGAACTACTATGTAGAATTTTAAAATTCTTAAGAATTCCAATGCTAGGAAAACAAGTCTTAAAATCGCTGAGGTAAGGATTCCAAATGTTTTTTATAAAGAATATTTTTTAAGAGTAAGAGAGTATAGAGTACCATTTTTAAAAATCTGATTACTAAATAGCATGCAAAGTAAACGAAGAATCTAAATTGGGCTTAGAAAACTGTGACAAAGAGGATCCTATAATTTTTCTTTCACCTAAAACCTTTCAGTGACTTCCCATTGGTCTCCCAAGAATCATGAATCATGAAGCTTTTAAAGCCCTTCACGACCTATGTGCTATCTACTTCTACAACTCATCTATGACAATTTTTCCTTTACTAAGCCCTCCAACCAAATCTAAACTCTGGCCTTGGAGAACTACTTTCCCCAACTCACCTTGCTCTCTCCACCACTGGCCTTTGTTCAAGTTCCCATTCAAGGAATATCTTGTTCCTTTTCTCCTTCAGGATGACTTTCTATTTACCTCACTTAGCCATCCCTTTCTCTCAAAGGAGGCTCCAGAATTTCTATATAAGAGGGCTTATGGTGGTACTCTGAAGGGAAAGAAAACTGGAGATTTGTCTTACAACTATATTTGCATAACAAAAACACATTGCTGCTGGGATTATAAATTTCATCTGGTGCATTTTGGGGGGCCTGAAGAATATGAGGGACTTAAGTTTCTTAATTCCCTCCTTGATATTAACTGCTTCTACTGGAAAAGCTTGTTTGACACCCCCCGAACTAAAAAGGTACCACATACTATTGTGCATTTTCTTCTATTAGAGAACTTATACTGTATTAGGGATATCGTCTGCTTGTCTATCTCTTCCACTAGTCTATAAGCAAGCTAAGAGCAAAGACTGTCCTTCCATGGCTATAGTACTAAAGTTCTACATCCTGGCACATAGAAGATTTTTACTAAGTATTTTCTGACAGAATGAATCAAGAATTTTATGAAAACCTAGGAAATACAAACTACTATATTTGGGGTTCAGAGTAGGGGAATAGAGATACTTACTGCTTGATTAAAAATATAAAACATATAAAATATTTGCAATATCTTCAAATAGATAAAACATTACCAAATATGAAAGACAGTAAAAATTAGACATTTCTACTAACCATTCCTATGCATCGAAATTTCTAAGTGAAATGCCTTCTATATCTTCAAAGAAGCATTAAATATATTGCAGCATAATTTCTTATAACATGAATTTGAATAAAAAGTGCTTAGCTTTGTTAACTTATGAATAAGTTATGTGATAAGGCATTAATTAACTAGAATACTCAACTTCCTGGTGATGCTTTCAGTTTCCAGAGTAAAAAGAATGACCCAGATTAGATGACTAAATCAACCTAAAACTCAAACCTAGCAAGGTGTTTTTGACTGTTGTTATTGCTTTAAGTTGTAATGGTGGAAGAGGCTATCTGTAAAGAGAAATGAGGAGGTACCAAGACAAGAAGCAGGATACCATGCTGAGAAGAATAAATGTTACCATGAAGAAACTGTGTTGAAGAGCAAGAATAAGTACAATATGGAAAACTTTAAATTCTAGGTTGAGATTAGTTTTGATTTGGTAACCAATTTGGGACTGCTAAAACTCCTAACAGGGACCGGAAAACATAAAGACATTGCTTACATAAATTTGAGCAGGGCAAGACTGAGGCATTGGTTCCAGCATGGAAGATACAGTAAACCAGGTGTAAAAAGATGAGAGCCAGAACTAGGATAGCAGCTGTAGAATTGGACAATAATGGTTTTGTAAATACTCTAACAGCCCAAATGTTTGCACTGGAACTGATTTCATTAATCAGAGTGATGACACAAATATAAACTTTTAGGCTGCTGTGGTACAATCAAGAAAATGTTTGCTTCATAGAATCATTATATTTGGCAAATATGTGCCCAAGTGGTCAAGTCCTTGGATTAGCTACACAATGTGCACTGGATTTACTCTTTCTACGTATTTCTGTATTTCTTTTTGCTGCTCTCAAGGTAAGACTGAGGTATATCTGTAGTATCTCCTAGCTTACAAGGTGTTTTGAATCTTTAGTCAAATAACATATTTTAAAATTTACTTCAATATCTTCGAGGAAAAATGACTAAAGAGTTCAAGGAGGATTCAAATTCAGTATTTTCAATTTCTTGTTTTCCATTTTAATCAGTCTGGTGCATTACCATCATGTAGATAACTGTAAGCCTATGATAAAGACTAGAAAATACATATTACCACACCATCATATGAGAGTCAGAAAGAACTTGGAATTTCATTTCTTAAAAAGTATTTTTCCTGAATTTTTTATTTTTTGACAGCTCTACTGAGATACCTTTGACATATAAAATTATGTATACTCAAGGTTTTCAACTTGATGCTTTGATACACATATACAATTGGGAGAGAAGGACCCTTATCAAGCTAATTAATATATCATTACCTCTATATAGTTGCCATTTTGTGTGTGGGGGAGATTTAAGATATATCTTTTTTGCAAATTTCAGGTATATAATATGGTACTATTAACTATCATCACCAAGCTGTATATTAGATCTCTAGAATTTGTCTTGCATAACTAAAACCTTGTATCCTTTGATCAACATCATTCCATTTCCCCATTCCCCCAGCCCCTGGCACATCATTCTACTCTCTACTTCTATTTGTTTGACTATTTTAGATGCCCCATAGAAGTAAGATCATGTAATATTTCTGAGTCTTGCTTATTTCACTTAGCATAACGTCCTCCAGCTTTATTGCAAGTGGCAGGATTTCCTTACTTTTTTAATGCCTGAATAATATTCCTTTGTGTTTCTGTACATATATGTATTTTTTTGTTATCCATTCACCTGTCAAAGGACATTTAGGTTGTTTCCATATTTTGACCACTGTGAATAATGTTGTACCTAACTTGGGAATGCATGAGATCTCTTCAAGATCCTGATTTTATTTCCTTTGGTATATACTCAGAAATGGGATTGTTAGATCATACAGTGATAATTTTTTTTTAAGATTTTATTTATTTGACCCAGAGAGAGATCACAAGTAGAGAGAGAGAGAGAGGAGGAAGCATGCTCCCTGCCTAGCAGAGAGCCAGATGTGGGACTCAATCCCAGGACCCTGAGATCATGACCTGAGCTGAAGGCAGAGGCTTAACCCACTGAGCCACCCAGGCAGCCCCATACAGTGATAATTTTTTGAGCTATCTCCATACTCTTTTCATTGGCTATTCTAACAGTGTACAAGGGATTCCTTTCCTCCCATACCCTTGCCAATGTTTGTTATTCATCTTTTTGATAATAGTCATCCTAATAGGTGATAACACATGGCTTTGATTTGCATTTCCCTGATAATTAGAGATGATAGGAACCTTTTTGTATACCTTTTAGCCATCTGAATTCCCTTTGAGAAATGCCTATTAGGTTCTTTGGGCCATTTTAAATTGGGTTATTTGTATTTTGGTATTGAGTTGTAGGAATTCCTTATATATTTTAGGTATTACCTTCTTATTGGATATATAGTTAGCAACTGTTATTCCCACTTTGTAGGCTGCCTTTTCACTTTATTGATTATTACCCTTTGCTGTAGAGAAGCTCTTTAGTTTGATGTAATTACATTTGTCTATTTTTTGCTTCTGTTGACTGTGCTTTTGGTGTCATTTAGAAAAAATCACTAAGACCAACATAAAGAAGTGTTTCCCTTGTGTTTTCTTCTAGAAGTTTGACAGCTTCAGATCTTACATTTAAGTTTTAATCCATTTGGGGTTGATTTTTATGAATGGTATAAAATAGGAGTCCAACTTAATTCTTTTACATGTAGATAACCAGTTTTCCCAACACCCACTTGATTACCCTTTCCCTGTTGTGTTTTAAGGGAACCCTTGTCAAAGGTCAGCTGACTATACCTGTGTAGGCTTATTTCTTACTTGATATTGTTCCATTGGTCTACATGTCTATTTTAATGTCAGTACTGTTCTGATTACTATAACTTCATAACATAATTTGAAATCAGGAAGTGTGATGCCTCTTCTAGATGCCTTCTTGTTCAAGATTGCTTTGACTATTTGGGGTTATGGTTCCATACATATTTCAAGATTGTTTTTCTGTTTCTGTAAAAAATTGTCTTTGGGATTTGGATAGGGATTGCATTAAAAAATCACTTTGGGGAACACCTGGGTGGCTCTTGATTTCTGCTTAGGTCATTGTCTCAGGGTCATCAGATGGAGCCCTGCTTTCAGCTCCACGCTCAGCAGGGAGTCTGGCTGAGAATCATCTCTCTATGCCACCCCACTGTACTTGTGCTCATGTGCGCTCTGTCAAATAAATAATCTTTTTAAAAAATAGATTTGTAGATCACTTTGGACAATATGGACATGTTAACAATATTAATCTTTCCAGTCCATTAATACGGGATCCATTTATTAGTGTCTTAATTTTCTTCATCATGGCTTTATAATTTTCAGTGTCTAAGTCTTTGCCTCTTTGGTTAATTCCTAAGCATTTCATTCTTTGCTTAGCTAATGTGAATGGGACTGTTTTCAAAATTTCTTTTTCAGATAATTCCTTGTTGGTGTATGTTGATTTTACATCCCTCAACTTTGCTACATTACTAGTTCTAATGGCTTTCTTTGTGTGTGTGTGTGTGTGTGTGTGTGTGTGTGTGATCTTTACCAATTTCTATATATATAATCATGTTATCTGCAAAGAGAAATAATTTTACTTCCCTTCTGTTTTGAATGTCTTTTATTTCTCTTCCTTGCTTGATTACATTGGCTAGGTTTTTAATACTATGTTGCTGGTTGTGCTGAGAGTGGGCATCTCTGCCTTCTTCTGAATCTTCTGAATAAAAGGTTCCCAATTTTTCCCCATTGATTATGGTGTTAGTCTTGTTTTTTTCATATATGTGTTTAAGTATGTTCCTTCTATACATACTTCGTGGAGATATTTTATAAAAGGATTTGAATGTTTTTTCTACATCTATTGAGATTATCACGTGCTTTTTTGTCTTTCATTCTATTAATGTGAGTTACACTACATTGATTTTCATGGGTAGAGTCATCCATGCATCCCAGGGATAAATCCCACTTGGCCATGGTGTATGATCTTTTTAATGAGCTGCTGCTAATATTTTATTGAAGATTTTTGCATCTATGTTCATCAGAGACACTGCCCTATAGTTTTTTTGTCTTGCATTGTCTTTGTCTGGCTTTGGAATCAGGGTAAATCTGGCCTGAAAATGAGTTTAGGAGTATTCATTTACTTCATTTTTTGGAAGTGTTAAAGGATTGGTATTAGTGCATCTTTTGGTGTCTGTTGAAAGTCCCCCAATGAAGCCATCTGGTCCTGGTCTTTTCTTTATGGAAGGTTTTCTATTACTTACTTAATCTCTTTGTTAAAGGTCTGTGCTGACTTTCTATTACTTCTTTATTCAGTCTTGACAGGCTGTATGCCTCTAGGAATATACTGATTTCTTCCAGGTTTTCTAATTATTGGCATATAATTATCTTAATAGGCTCTTTGATCCTTTTTGTTTCTGGGTCATTTGTTGTAATGTCTCCTCTTTGTATCTGAGTTTGAGTCTTCTCTTTTCTTTCCTTGAATTAGCTAAGAGTGTGTCAATTTTATTTACCTTTTCAAAAAAACAACTTAGTTTTGTTGATTTTGGCATTATTTTTCTATTATCTATTTCTGCTTCTAATATTTATTATTTCATTCCTTCCACTAATTTGGGTGCTATTTATTCTTTAGTTCCTTAAATTGTATGTAATGTTAGGTTGTTTGTGAGCTTTCTTTTTAAAATGCTGGCATTTATTGCTATAAATTTCCCTCTCGCTGTTGCTTTTGCTGCATCCCAGGTCTTGGTAAATTATATTTTCACTTTCTTTTTTGTCTAAAGTTAGCTCTAAAATTCTCTTTCAACTTCCTCTTTCACTCAGTGGTTGCTCAAGAGTATATTGTTTGGTTTCTATCTGATAGTGTAATTTTCTATTTCCTTTCTTTTTCTGATTTCTAGTTTCATTCCCCTCTGGGTCTGAGAAGATATGATTTCAGTCTTCTTTAATTTGTTAAGATGTGTTCTGTACCTATGTGATCTATCCCAGAGGATGTTCTGTGTGCACTTGAGAAGAATGTATATTCTGCTGTTATTTGGTGGAAAGTTCTGTATATGCCTGTTAGGTCCATTTGGTCTATAGTGTTGTTTAAGTCAGCTGTTTCCTTATTGATTTTCTGCCTGGATGTTCTATCCATTATTGAAAGTGGGATACTTAAGTCTCTAACTATTATATTATTCTATTGTTGTCAGTTTTTCCTTTAGATCTATCAATATTTAGGTGCTCTGATGTTGGGTATATATCTACCTGTTTATCTGTTAGATCTTCTCTTTATCATTATATAATGACCTTCTTTGTCTCCAGAGACAATTTCTGACTTAAAATCTGTTTTGTCTGTTATTGCCAACCTTAGTGTCTCTTGGTTACCATTTCTATAGAATATCCTTTTCTGTACCTTCACTTTTCAGCCCATGATACCAAAAGTGAGTATCTTGTAGTCAGCTTATCATTAGATCTTATTTTCTTATTTTTCCTTAAAAAAACATCCAGTCAGCCACTCTATCCCTTTTCAATGGGGAGTTTAATTCATTAATACTTCAAGTAATGATTGATAATGTAAAGATGTAATTATTTCCATTTTATTGTTTTTTGTTTTGCAGTTATTTTTATTCCCTTCTTGTGGTCTTCTTTTACAATTTTTTTGGTAGTGACTTGGTTTGATTCCTTTCTCATTATCTTTTGTGTACTACTACAAGTTTTTCCTTTGTCATTACCATGAGGCTCATATAAAGTTTCTTTTACTTATAATGATTTATTTTAATTTGATAACAATTTAAATTCAACTGCATACAACAATTTTATGCTTTTACCCCCCCACACATTTTGTGTTCTTGAAGTAAGAGTTTACTTCTTTTTATACTGTGAATTTGTTATCCAATTTTTGTGGTTATAGTTATTCTTAATACTTTGTCTCTTCATTTTTATATCAGATAATTTGTATACCATCAATAGAGTGTTATATTATCCACATTTGTCTATATATTTACTTTTACCAGTGAAATTTATACTTTAACATGTTTTAATATTCCTGTTTAGCATGTTTCAATTCCATCTGAGGAACTCACTTAAGGATTTCTTGTAAAGTAGGCTAGTGACAAACTGTCTTCAGTTACTGTTTATATGGAAATGACTTTATCTCCTCTTCATTTTAAAGGATAGCTTTGCTTGGTACAGTTCCCTTGGTTGGTAGTTCTTTCAGTACTTTGAATTATATCATCCCACTCTTTCTTGGCCTGCAAGATTTTTATTAAGAAATCCACTGATAGTCTTATTGGCAGTGCAGTGTGTGTGTGGTGGTGTTCCTTTGTATGTGATGAGTCACTATTTTCTTAGGTCTTCTCAAAAATCTCCCTTTGTCTTTGATTTTGGCAGCTTAGTTGTAATGTTTCTTTGTGTAGACTTCTTTGTGTTCAATCTATTTGGGGTCCTACAGGCTTCATGAATCTGGATATCCATTTCACTTCCCAGATTTGGAAAGTTCTCAAGTTATTATTTCTTTAAATAAGCTCTCTGCCCCCTTCTCTGTCTCGTCTCCTTCCAAGACTCCCATGATATGTGTATTGGTTCATTTAATAGTGTCTAATAACTTTTGTAGGCTTTTTTCGCTCTTTCTTTTCCTCTGACTGGATAATTTCACATGACCTGTCTTCATATTCATTGATTCTTTCTTCTGCTTGATCAAGTCTGCTGCTGAAACTCTGAATTGCATTTCCAGTGTAGGCATTGCATATTTTAGCTCCATAATTTGTTTTTTCATACGTTTCCTATCTCTTGTTGAACTTCCCTTTTTGTTTTTGTATTATCTGTCTGATTTCATTAAATCGTTTACCTATGTTCACTTCTGGCATGCAGAGTTTCCTTATGATAGTTATTCTGCATTCTTTTTCAGGTAATTTGTGAATTTCCATTTCTTTGGGGGTAGGTTATTGGATGTTTATTGTGTGTGTTTGGTGGTGCCATGTTTCCCTGATTTTTAGTGTTATTTCCTTGCATTGGTGTCTGTCATATTTTCCAGATTTTAGGAATTAGCTTCCATAAGGAAAGACCTTCACCTAGAGTGAGGAGTGGAGGGGTTGTGGGGGGGTGTCACTTGAAGGGCCGTGTGTAAGAGCACTGTTACACCAGGTCTAGTTGTTCATGGGGCACTAAGTACAGGAGTGTACAGCAGCTGCAGGTGTCAGGAGGGACCTAGTGTCATGGCAACTAGTGTCCATTCATGGTCGTGGGTGGCAATGACTGTGGGGTTTAGTAGTGGCTGAGAGGGCTAGTGGGGTCCTCAGCAATGCTTCCAGGTCTAAGAGTGAGTGTGCTTAGGCTGATTGTGTGCATGATAGTGAGAGCCAGCTACAGGTATGAATGTGGCAGGAAGGGCAAGGGCAGACGTGTATAGTTGTTCTGCTATAGGGGTCATCTCCAGGAACATGCTCAGTAGTGGAGCCAGGGTGGTGGCAGGAACTGAATGCAGCCATAGGGGCCATATGTGCGGTGGTGGCCTGCTATGAGCACTTATGTAGGGGCAGTGCCAGCAGAGTGTGTGTACAGCTGTGGGGGCTGACAATCAGTGCATAGATAACAATGAAAACCAAGACTATAGTGGGAGCTGGGCAATGGAGGCTAGTGGCTAGCCTGCATGTGATGGCAGAGGCCATTTCATTTTGTACTATAGTAGTAAAATATAAAAATGGTCTATATATTTAATAATACCAATTTCAGCTTAGAAGTCTACATCACAAAAGATAGATATTAAGATATCACTTATAAATACACTTAAAATTAACTGTCTCTCTTCTTTCCCAAATATATGAAATATTAAATTATAACCAACCAAAATAAAAAATATTTAGCCAAAGTGGTCTTTATAACTATGTGTTAATAATAAATAATATCTATACTAAAAATCCGGGGGAAAAATACACTCCTCAGACAGACACACTTCTGCATAGGGCCTAAACTATAGCAGAAGAAATAATTTCAAACATTTCAACACATTTTTATACCAGCTATAAGATAGGGTACAAAACCAATAAGACATTACCATTTACATCTAAGATTATTACCAGTAATTCAGCATTGATTAACAATTCACTATCTCATGTTCTGAAGCTCTCTCAAATTTTTGAGTGTCAAACTTGGGTATCTTAAATCACCAGGTAATTCTGAATAACTTTTTTGTTATTGCTCACAGTGGAAGAGAAATTAACATTTATTACTAAAATGATTTTATAAAGGGTTTCAAAACAAAATAACCAATCACTTTAGTGTTTCTAAATTATCCTGTAGAATGCAAAAAAGGCAACAAATATCCCAAATACAGGTTTTACATTCAAATATATTTTTCACTTTTCCAAACTCAGAATTACTTGAACAGTATTTACAGAATCATTAAAGTATGTCAAGTTATTGAGAGTAAATTTTAAATGGCTCTATTAATGTAAAAAATGAATTATGTAAATGAAAAATAACTGATGGTATAAACAAGCCCAATAAAATATTTTTAATTAAAAATTAAAAAATTAAGGATACATAAAAAGACTTTAAAAAAGATGTGCTCTGACCACCCACAGTCACTGCTCCCCCCATGATGAGAGAGACTTTCTTCTATACTAGCAGGAGTAGAGTCATACCAGCACTAGCAGCAACAGTAGCAGCAGTCAGAATTATTAAGGTATCCTTACTTAATTTATACAACATATATGGGTGAAATGTTCCTAACATTACTTCTCAGAAATGTAATTTGGCTTATACACATGTGTTATGCCAATGGTTAAGAATTTTTTGACATTGAAGTTTCCAGAATTAAATGAACAAAGTAAAAATAAATCTATTTTTATAGGACTGTTCCACCTTTTCACAGAAATCTTGTTCTCCCTTTTGAACAGCTAATTATATCAGAAACATAAACTTCGTATTGCAAGGACAGACTTCAGGACATTGTATTTCACCAACAGCAATGTCTACCAGGTCAAAAATCTTTGTAAAGTAAGGATAAGGAGCTGGATAAAGGGGATAACAAAAATGATCCTGAGTGAGAAACAATGTATAACTGATAAAACTTGGATTAAATGAAACCTATGATTCCTGCTTCTCAATAATCTTGTTTGAATAAAGTTGATCTGCTCATGTTAAGTTTCAGTTCCAATCTTTCATCAGTGCATTATAATGTATGAACAATGCTTTTATCATTCTTTGAGGGGTGTTTCTTATTTAATATATCTAAAGGTTTAGTTGACAATGCTGTTATTTATAATAAATGAGGACTCAATTTTACTTTACTAAGAGATCTTTAAAGACAGAAAAGGAGATAGTTTTGACACATAAAAGGTTTCATATAAATTTTATAAAGCGTCCAATACAATGCTGTACATGTCAGGGATATCATCATTAGATAATCTAAAATGAGTCATTACAGGTACGAATGTGAAAAAAATTAAATCACAACTTCTAAAATCACACAGTCATTGGTAGAGAGATGGAATTAGAGAGGTGGCCTTAGTTTGAGAAGCAAATAATTTCATAACTAAACTGAAAATAATGTGTCTAACAACCCCCTTACTAATTTTCAAACTGTGTCTCATGTAACAAGCCTTCTTACTAATTTTCAAAATTGTTTTCTTTTCTTTCTTTCTTTATTTTTAGGAAATCAGACATTTTATTTAATTATTAACATCTTGATTTTATTTTTTTCATGTTCCAAGATTTATTGTTTATGCACCACACCCAGTGCTCCCTGCAATCCCTGCCCTCCTTAATACTCACCATGAGGCTCACCCATTCCCCTACCTCCCACCCCTCCATTACCCTAAGTTTGTTTCTCAAAATCCACAGTCTACTTAATTTAAAATAATTATGATTTTATGGGTTATTTACAAGATGATGCTACATTCTGCTATGCCCCAATTAACCCTTTAAAACAACAAAACTGGGTGCCTGGGTGGATCAGTTAGCTAAGTGACTGACTGCTTTGGCTCATGTTACAATCCTGGAGTCCCAGGACTGAGTTCCCTATTGGGCTTCCTGCTCAGCAGGAAGTCTGCTTCTCCCTTCTCCCTCTGATCCCCGCCCCCCCAAGTATGGTCTCGCTCATTCTCTTTCTCCCAAATAAATACCGAATCTTTAAAAAAAAAAAAAAAAAAAAACTAGGGGTGCCTGGGTGGCTCAGTAGGTTAAGCCTCTGCCTTCGGCTCAGGTCATGATCCCAGGGTCCTGGGATGGAGCCCCACATCGGGCTCTTTGCTTGGCAGGGAGCCTGCTTCCCCCCTACTCTCTCTGCCTGCCTCTCTGCCTACTTGTGATCTCTGCCTGTTAAATAAATAAATAAAATATTAAAAACAAAAAAAAAACTAAAGTAAAAATGTTCAATAACCTATCTAATGAGAACAAATGTATACATAATCCGCTGTACACATACAAACCAAAATTTTAGCAAACATCATGGATCATTTAAAATCTTTCCCTAAATTACTGTATTATTTTTCCAGTAGAGCTATTATTACCATTTGAGAAGAGAAGAAAAACAAATAACTTTTGTTGAACTAAAGGACAAATGTTATGTGCCAGGTACTATGTTGGGTGCTTTCAAACATTAACTCATTTAATTCTGAAAGTGGAAATAAAATTTTATTAGCCCCATGTTACATTTCAGAAAACAAAGACACAGAAAGATTACTTGATTTACAAAAATTATATTTAGGATCAAAAAGAGTAGAGGAAGGAGAAAAAATAGGACTTTGTTACTCCTTAGAAATGCTATTAAGAGGGAAAGAAAGTGTGGGAGGGGGCAGGGCTGGGCCAGGAGCCGGCTTGGGGTGGGGGTTTGGGGGGTGGGGGTGGAGGGTGTGGAGGGTAAGGAGACTGTGGCAGTGGAAGTGCTTCCACGCAGCAGCAGACAACCAAAAGAGTGCTTTTCTGGGAAGCTGGAGGCACACACTGGCACAGAGACCAAGACGTTTTATCTTTTTATGTTTATGAACATCAAGCTTATTTTAATTGTCATAAAATTATAAAAATGTTCAAGCTATAAAATTAAACTGTAAATATTTTGTCTCTTTCAAACTTTTTATTCTGGGAAAAAAAACCACTGAAATGCCTATTAGTGAACAAGTGGGCACACCAGCTTCATTCTGCATCAGCTTTTACTCATCTCTTATATTTGTTTGTCCTTTTCTTCTTTTTTGACAAATACGTTCAGTCCTTTTGTCCAGTAGGTTTTGCTTTCTAGTTCTACACCACCACAAGTCTATTATGGCCACTGATTCCTGAAGCTGGTGCTTTCCTACCTCTGTACCTGTAATCACACATTCACTTGTTTTTTAAACTGCAGCTTGTCAAAAGCAATTTCTCTTATCATCCACATAAAATTACACCTTCCCTGTAAAGCTTTTTAGGCTAAAGAAAAAGATGCAGTTTTTGCTAGATTATTCCAACAGAAAGAAGGGTTTATTATCTGTGAAGCCCAAAATGCACTCACCAATTTATCAATATATTCTCTGACTTACACTCTTTGTTCAGTTGCTTACATATACTTCTAAAGGGCTGTGTTGACAATGTTTAAGTTTTAGGCTTCTGATGAATGGACATTATATTTGACTTCATTTTTATAGTTATTAACTTACAGAATGTCATGCTAAACTAGATGCAGAATTAATGTTTCTAATGTAGTTTATTTTCTATGTAATTGTATAATTCTGGATAAGAAAAGGCAAAATAAAATCACTCAAGGATCTATGGCTATTAAAATTATTAACTATATTACTCTTTAAAAATGCCCTCCTACAAACGGAGAAACTGCAGGGTAAATCTTGGGCTTTGGGGCTCTCTCCTTTAGATATACTTCCAGGATGTAAAAGAGTTTGAACACCCTTACTAGAATGACAGTACTCCTGCTTAAATCTTTAGCCTGATGCTTCCTGAGAGCTCTTTTGGAACACTTAGAAACCAAGGCAGTTAAAATATTTTGGACTGAAGCCAAGGAGAACTCAAATCAAGCCAAGGAGTCCTTAAAATTATGTAAGAAATTCATTTTATTAATTTCAAAACAGAAATTCCCCAAGGAGTCATCTCATAATGAAAATGTTGATATTCCCCTTCTCTAGTTTCAAAAATTAGTTCTCTATTGTATTGTTAGATGCTTTATAAAAGTGAGCACATATAGCAGAGAAACAAATAGTGTTGTTAGTTATTTCTCCACAGTCCTATCTTTCTCACAATTTTGCTCCTAAAAGATAAAGTCTCCTTCTATACCATGTGGTTTAAATATAATGAATTTTGGCTGAGACCTGTAAAGTACAATTGTATATAGCAGAAAATCTTATACTGGCTTACTTAAATTTGCAAAGATCCTTATGAACTCATGCAATCCCCTACTCCACACATTATTTCATATGTTATTAGAATAAAAGAACTCTCTTCTGAAGAATGTAAAGAAGTATGGTTTTACATTTTAGCTTTGTTATGCAGTAAATGAAATTAACAGGCTGACGCAAGAAAGAGATCTGAAAAAAGTCTTGATGTGATGTCAACAATAGTTAAGGACTATGTAACTATCAAATAAAAGTGACAAACAAGACAGGACTCCTTAAAAATTCCCTAAACACTGTTTGGGATTTTTGAATTTCTAAATTTTAGTTTCCAAAATCTTTTAAAAATAAACTTTACAAGTATTGTAAAGGCAAGAAAAAACTACCATGCTAGCTATAATAATATTAGGGGGAAATAATTACCAAGTAATAAAGGACTGTATTGAATATAAAGCCTCAGGCTCTGTGGCAGAAGAAAACACTACTGTGGAGTTCATGAACATGTAGTAGATTAAATCAGAAATAAAATTTTGTAGTTCCAATTATTCTTACCTCTCAAGCTGTACATACTGTATATTTACTTAGTAGTCTCTATTAGAAGTTTATCACATTTGATATTTTTATTAAAAAATTTAATAAGCTCCTACTTCTCCTTACCCAATTCTTTGGTAAGTGAATAAAATACAGATCTGAGTACATACATAATCACTTTCAAATTAGGCTAATTTTCCAAAACATTTCATTATCTTTGAGTCATACTTTTTTTTTTTTAAGATTTTATTCATTTATTTGACAGAGAGAGAGAGATCACAAGCAGGCAGGGAGGCAGGCAGAGAGAGGAGGAAGCAGGCTCTCAGCAGAGCAGAAAGCCCGATGCAGGGCTCAATCCCAGGACGCTGGGATCATGACCTGAGCCGAAGGCAGAGGCTTTAACCCACTGAGCCACCCAGGCGCCCCTGTAAGTCATACTTTTAAAAATCATTCCCATTCTGGCTATACTAGGAAAAAGAATGAAGAACCAATGAGACAAGAAATCTCTTCTTTGCACAATCAGCTACATCATTTGGGAGATCTAGTGAGAAATGGAAATATAAGGAGGATCCCTGTTTGTGAATTATTAAAAATTTGAAGATGGTAGCAGGAGAGCATTCAACCACATGCTGCTGGGCCCTGTATGACTACCCAAATCACCTGCCCACAAAGCTGTCTGTACTCTTCTTCCTATGTGGCCTTTGTTCCACCCCTTCACCCAGTGGAAAACTTATTTCCTCTAAAGTTAGCCACATTTGCCTTCACCTCTTAGCCACCACATGGCTAACTGACAGAGATCTCATTCACTCTCTGATACCGCCACTATCTTCAGATTCTTCAGACTGAGTAATAAAAGGAGAGACTCAGGCTGAACATGATGAAAGGCAAGGTCCTCAGTTGAACACATCACGTCTCAGTGGTCTTTGAGATACATTAATTGTAACCCAGTCCTTACAGGTTAATAATAGTATATAATAAATCCACAAAAAAGATAAACTTGCTAGAAAACTATACAAACACAAAATACAAACTACGTAATAATATGAAAGTGAGCAGAAAGTATACTTAAAATATGACCAAATATGGTTTTTTTTTCTTCAAAGGTAAAAACAAATTCTCTCAAGTAGGAGGTTACATTTTGCTATTAACTTGAGTATCATCAGGTGACAAGATTTTAAAAAATGACTTTAAGGCTACAAAGTTGGCAACTTTTTTAGTAGGTTAACACTTGCTTACATAGGTAAATACTGTATATAGGTAAGTAAATAATGTATAAAAGCAGGTAAGAAGAAGCTTGAATTTATTGTTAACAAATAAATAATCATTTACATTTCTAAAGCAAGAAGGAGAATCACTATAATGACACTTTAAGAGTAAAAAAATTAAAAGTTGTAGAAAAGGAAGGGTAATGAGCAGAAAAGCAATGATTGATTTTATTAAGATACACTCTTTAAATATAATTGCAATCATAAAATGTATTTCAAACACACTTTTCCTGCTCTTAAACAGAATGTGATTTAAATGTCCAGAAGGATAATATAGTGAATCTTTCATAACTTAAGAAGAAATTTAATAAATATAGGCCAGTCTGTTCATAGTCAACACTTACATAGTTTTTCCCTTTAAAAACTATGTGAATTTTCAGCAGCAATGTGCCTTTCATATTTTCTCTACCTATTTTAAAAACTGTTTTTATTATTTCAGAAAATAAAATAGGGTTTCTGCAAAAACATGACAATTTTACCATATTAGCATCATGTTTTCATTTAAAGCAAAAGCAAAAAAGATATTAAGAAGTACTTAGTTTTAAAATACTTTTTTGAAATATGTAGATAAGTTTTGTAAAAGCAAAGGTAGATATAAAATGTAAACAATATACTAACAAACCATCTTTAATAACTGCAATATCAACTATCTTGTAAAGGAAGTAGTGTAAACAAGATTCTATAAGATGTTGTTTCTATTATTTTGTCAGCTCTAGTTAGTAGATTACTAGTATGAAGACTTTTTTTCTTTTTTAGATTTTATTTATTTATTTGACAGACGGAGATCACAAGTAGGCAGAGAGGGAGGCAGAGAGAGATGAGGAAGCAGGTTCCCTGCTCAGCAGAGAGCCTGATGTGGGGCTCAATCCCAGGACCCTGGGATCATGACCTGAGCCGAAGGCAGAGGTTTTAACCCACGGAGCCACCCAGGTGCCCCTGAAGACTTATTTTTTAAGAACTTTTTCAGAAATAATGCTATCTTTAAATGTAAGAAATGGGGAAGGGAAAGTCACCAAAATTTTACACAATAATTCTTCTCACAAATCCTTCTCACAAAGGAGTGATTTCTGTGTTTAACTAGCAGTTAGTTTAACTACCTGCTAAGTTAGATAAACCAACTAAGCAGTTAGTTTAACTACCAGGAACAAGGTCATTTTTTGCCTCTATGCTAGAACCCGGTAAAAAAAGAGTCACAAAACTAGCTTAAACGCATGTAATTCAAACAATACTAATTTTTAATTGGTTAGAGGAGGGGTCAAGTAAAGTTACCCATTTATTAAATGTAGCGGTTTTCAAATTATGGTCCCTAGAACAATAGCATCAGCTCCACCTGGGGGCTTGTTAGAAACTTCTTGGAAATTCTGGGGTCCCTGCCTAGACCTACTAAATCAGAAATAATGGGGGGTGGACCCATCAATCTTTATTTAAACAAGTTCTCCAGGTGATTCTAATGCAGCTAAAGTTTAAGAACCAGTGGCTTAATATGTCTTCAAAATGTATCATAAGGTATTTGAAATTAAATGATCCAAATTTCATGTATTTTTTATTTATAAAGTATCCCTAGACCAAATGTATAGTTTAAGGGCAGCTTAGAAGAAACACAGAAATTTACAAATATATTAAATCTACTCTTTCTAGCAATAATATAACAAACCATATGAGAAATTATGATTGAATGTAATTTTTTGGTCAACAACAGGTTAAAAAGAACCACAAAAAATGCTATAAGTAGCAACTATATAATAAATCTTAGGAATTGAGAAATCATAAGTGCACAACACCTACTGAACTCACGCCAGGTACAAAACACAACATAAGGAGAATACAACATAAAAGAAAGAAAACATATGCCTGTTCCTTAAGGACAACTGGTCTGAAAACATAGCTAAACTTGTGACAGTTTCATCACTTCCAGCATAAACTAGGTCTTCTGATAGCATACGACTTAGCATTAATAATATCTGCATGTCCATGCTTCTTTAGAATTCAACATGTCTTTTCTCTTGAAGGTAAATAATCTTTCTGCTCCTGTCATAAAATATATATTCCAAGTATTAGGGATATTTAAAAATTTCTTCCTGATTTTTCACCTTATCCTATTTTGCATTCCTGACTAAAATCTTTCTTGACAAACCATAAAGTCATTTTCATCCATCCTTTCTTAGTTTTGAAGCTTATGATAGGTCTATATGAACCTTGTTCCCTCACTTACTATTCTTTCTTTCTCTACATATATTTGAATAATTAATTTTCTGGACTTCCGTTAAAAAGTATATTATCAAGTCAGTGAAACACAACTACTTTTTTTTAGATCCCCAAACAAATAAAGTTCCTGAGAGAGGCCACAGAGAACCATAAGACCCTTCCTCCAGCTAAGTACCCGGGGCAATTCTTTGGCTCTGGCATTAGAAATAATAAATTTGTACATAGTATGGTCACACTTTGTATAACATTATAAAATATAACCAATAATCTTTAAGGAAAAGAAAACTAGCCCTCCTGATTCCTATCACAAAACATTCTGCATGATATGACCCAACCCCCTAAAAGTGTACTTCCAGTGATTCTATTGAATTATGGTCTCAATCTAACAAGAGCTCTTATAAGAGCAGTACAAGATGGGCATTTATAAGGAAACAAACATTTCTTTAAATAGAAACTTTATTCCATCTGAGACTTGAATATGCTGAAGCTGCAGAGTGAGAATTTTAAAATAATTCTTTAGTTCTGACAAATCATTAAAACTGTTAATAAGTTAAATTTTAGAAATCCCACGGTCTCACTCCTCCCAACACACAACACATATGATCCTAATTACAGGACAGAAGTATAGAATAAGTGTTTCATATAGGTAAGGTTTTGAAAAAGTGTTAATACACATTACTGGTAATTGATAAGGGTTACTGTTCACTGAATATCAGGCTTTATACTTAGCACTTTATAAATATTCTCCCTAATCCTCATGACAATTCTGCAAACTCAGTGCTACTATTTCAATTTTACATGGAAAGAAACTAAATCATCCTCCAAAATTAAGCTTTTCATTGCAATTTGTCTAAGGTGACACAGCTAATATAGTAACACTGATAATTGAATCCAACCTAATTCCGAAGTCTAATCTTTCCACTATGGGATATTGCTTCCCCTAGATTACACTTATAATACTTATTTTATACATATACTTATGTGATATTATATTTGATTGCATTACTTTTTTTCTGAATAATTTACTGGGATTTCTGATAGCTAATAACAATAAGAACCCCCAAAGTATGCATTAAAGAAAATTCCATAGTGCTTTTTCTGAGTCTGGCCTTAATCCAATATTTCTTGTTCTAAATTTTGATCTATGAGAAGTTATTTTTTGGCTGAGAAAGATAAGTGAAACAGCAGTTCTGTACTTCCTGTGTCTAGTCAAGTGTTTCAGTATTAAGGGAAGTTTAATCTCCAATAGACTCAGGATTGAGCATTTCATGCTTTTCATTATAAATCAGAGCTTTCGTGAAAGGTCACTAGAAAACAGTGAGAAGAAACAGAAATGAAGTTCAAATAAAATAGAAGACACAGCAATTGTCCAAAAGTTGGAAGAGACTTCAGCAATCATCTAGTAGCCCAATAGTTATTTTGCAGATGACAAAACTGAAACCTCGAGAAGTAAATGGCCGTCTAGGGTCCCAGGTGATTAATCAGACTTTCCTGACACTGAGTACAGTACTAAGCACGTCATTTCAAGAATACCCTCTCTTTCCACTCACAGAATTCTTCCTGATCCTCCACTCTTTTTCTTAGGATTATTATTATTTAGCTACTCAGGATACTTAAGAGCAACACTAGAGAAATATTTATTTTTACGTCCTCTTTATCCTACATTCATTGGGAAACAAATCTTACCACTCATGTTTATACTTTCTTTTCCATTCTTACTGCCACCATGCTAGATGACAACCTCCAAAAGATAATAGTTTATTAATAATGAACATCCACAATATGGTCTATTATCAGTTGTTCAAAAAGCTAGAAATGGAGACTATAATAAAACATGGAAAATGGATGTCATAATTTAGAATCAAAATCAAATACATATATGACTACAATTATTTAAAATAGTTATGCATGTAGTCATGATAGAAAATATGGAAATTTGAAAACAGTAGCTATTTGGTACTTTATAACAGTTACTTTAAAAACATTATTTTAAAAAGCAGTAACCTTAACAAAAGCTACATTGGCAGTCTGAATTAGTATTCGTCTTATGCTTTTCGAAGCTTGCAAACTTATAAAACATAAAACAAGGGTCCTGAAGAATATAGTCTTTGTACTATTTTTGCAACTCTTCTATAATTCTAAATTACTTCAAAATAAAAGTTTTAAAAGCTTAAAAAAGAAAACCTTTTACATTGCACTAAGTGACCAATACTTTTAATGACAAAAAGATTTAAAAAAAAATATTTTATTTATTCATTTGGGAAAGAGACCGAGAGAGAGAGTGAACAAGCAGTGGTGAGAGGCAAAGAGAGAAGCAGACTCTCCACTGAGCTGGGAGCCCAACGTGGGGCTCAATCCCAGGACTCGGAGATCACAACCTGAGCTGAATGCAGATGCTTAACCATCTGAGCCACCCTGAAAACCTGACAAAAAATTCCTTTTGTAAATACCCATATTATAGCACATTTAAGGTGTCATATTTAATTTCAAATGGCACTTATTTTTTCAGCATTCTATACTTATAAAATTGGATAAGTAAGGGGCACTCAGATGGCTCAGTTGGTTAAGTATTTGACTCTCAATTTCACCTCAGGTCATGATCTCAGAGTCAAGAGACCGAGCCCTGTGTCAGGCTCTGTGTTGGGCATGCAGCTTGCTTAATATTCTCTCTTTCCCTCTTCCCCTGACCCCCCCACCTCCACTCCCACCCCTGGCGCATGCACTCCCTCCTCACCCCCCTCAAAAAAACAAAACAAAACAAAACTGGATAGGTAAATGGGTAAATGGTCAAAACCAAGGATTTGTTCAAAGAAGCAAGTTCTATATGTTATAATATCAGTATATACATTCATATTTCTAACACCTTAGTTCCATTCATGCTGTCTACTGTCATGCTGTAATGTTTGAGCACTTATTAAATGATCCAGGGACTCTCCAAATCCCTGAATTATTTAAATTTTTTTGTGTTGACTTTCAACCACATTCATTCACTCATTCATTCAACAAATATTAACAGTGAAATATATGAGCCAGGCACAATACATCTATGTGCTGAGGATAGAGCAGTAAACAAAGTGAACAAAAACCTTGCCTAGTGGAAGGTGGAAGAAAATAAACAGGAAAAGTAAGTAAAATACGGGATGGAAGATGGCAACAAGGCTTACAAGAAAAGAAAAATAAAGGGGGAAGGAGAATTAAGGTGGAGTGGGGGAATTTTGCACTTTTAGATTGAGTGTCTAAGGAAAGTCAACTGACTTGAAGAAAAATCCCAAATTGAGGTGGAAATGAGCCATACAGATAATAGGGAAAAGCATTAGAGGCAGAGAATAGCCAGTGCAAATCTTCCCAAGCAAGAACTTGCCTGATACATTCCAAGAACAGCAAAGAGGTCAGTCTGACTAGAGCAGAGTGAGTAGGGGAAGAAAAGTAGTTGATGTCTGGGAGTAAAAGGGGCCCAAGAGCTAGAGCCTGGTAGGCCATTTCTTAGTATCTGGCTTTTATTTTCATAGAGATGAAAATATGGGTTTTCATCAAGGAGTGATATAACATGACTTACATTTTAATATAATTACTCTACTGCTGTATTAAGAATTGATTGAAATAAATCAAGGGCAGATGTGAAGATGACTTGGATCATAGAGCAGTGGAAATGGTGATCGGTACTGAATTTTGAGTATATATGAAGGGTACAGACAAGAGAATATGATGACAGAAATATGGGGAATTATTAGATATGGGGTGAAAGAAAGCTAGGAATCAAGGATGGCACTAATATTGATCAAAAGAATGCAGCTATTATTTATTGAGATGGGGAAAACTTGGGGGGAAGTTTTGGTGAGAGCAGGGGAGATACGGAATTCAGTTTACCACATTACATTTTGAGAACACTAAATGACTTCTCTTTGTCAACAAATGAATGGTCATCTAAAGCCATGGTACTAGATGAGGTCATCAAGGGAGTAAATGTGGGGGGAAAAGAGGTCCAAATTCCAAATGTTGGAGCACTACCAATTTAGAGGTTGGAAAGTAAGAAGGAATCAGCAAGAGGTTGAAAGTAGCAACCAGAGAAGTAGGAGGAGAAATAAGGAGAGTGGAGTAGCTGCAAGCCAAACAAGGAGTATGTTCAGTGCTGCTGCCAGGTAGGTCAAGTAAGATGAGGACAGAGAAGTGAGCAGCATAGGGGTCGGAAACAAGGGCAATTCTGGTGCCATGATAGGGGTTACAGAAAATAAATTCAGAGTACAGACAAGTCTTTCAAAGAAATGAGCTATAAATAGAAAGACATAGGGAAGCAACAGAGGGAAAAGTGGAAATAAGAATTTTTTATAAGATGGGAGGAAAAAATCTAGTATTACTTGTATGTTGATGAAAAAGATCTGGTAGTGAAGGAAAAATAATAATGCAGGAGAGGGAAGTGAGACTTGCCCTAACTGTTGGAGAATTAGTTATGATACATAATAATTCCCCATTAATAAGAATTTTTCAATATTTATCTAAAAGCTAGAATCACAGTATCTCATACATTAATAATTAAAAAGTAAAAAAAATATCTAACAGTTCCAGATATAAGTATAAATGTTGAATAAATCAATGAATAATACACTTTGTAGTAACTGCCCTGCCCAACACTTTATGAGTTAAATGTATATTTTCTTTTGCCTTCATACAATATACATGCTTTAGGTAAATGACATCTTCAAAGGTAAAGAGTGTATTTTTATGTTAAATTGAATATCATATTTATCAACTGATCTGTATTGGGGTTGCTGCACTATGTATTTGTGAAGAACAAAATCTACTTTTACATTCACATAGTTCTCTGAAATGGATCATTAAGTCCACATTTTTTATATGCTTTCACTGAAGAATTTAGAAAGCTGAACTACTAGCTAAATACCCTGTTAAGAAAAATAAATGGATTATTTTACCTAATCAAGACTGCTAGAATTATACAAATATATGCCCAACTCCAAAAATGTATCCTCTTGTAGCATAACATATGTATTTGGAAGAGCTTAAAAACTGAACTACTTTTAAACCAGGGGTTGGCAAGAAAGCCAAAGGCCAAATAGTAAATATTTTAGGTTTGAGGGCTACACAAGTCTCTATTCAGTATTCATCATCTTCTTTTTGACAATTGTAATCACTTACAATCCTTTTTTAAAAAATGATTTTAAAATGTAAAAACAGTTCTTAGCTTGTGGGCCATATAAAAATAGGCTGAAGACTTGATCCGGCCCATTGGCTCTAATTGGTTGATTCCTGCTTTAAACTGTTGTATAGAAGTTTAGCCAGGATCCAGGTAAGTCATATCTCAGGATTAAAGTGGATATTTATTTAAAATGCTTTATATTCTATAGAAAGGAGATATATTTTTTTTCCAAAAATAGAAAGTAAGTTCTACTGGAAATAGCATGCTTAACAATAAGCTTATATCTAAAAAAGCAAGTGAGTAGTTCTTTTACTGGAAGCCATGAAATTTATAAAATAGCCACTATCTCTGATTACATAATCAATCCAATTGATATTTAACTCTTAAATATTGTACCTATAATTAGTGAAAGAAAAATGTCCAATAATATTCAAAGTTTCAATTCCCCTATTTAATTTCTTATATTAAAAATATGTATATGCAAAGGAATTAGATTAAAAATATTTTAATTCAGGAGAGTAAAAGCTGTTTTATTAACCTTTTTTGGATTGTCAGATCCTGTAAGCCTCTGATAAAGGTAATGGGTTCTTCCTCCAAAAAAGAGATATATCCAAACTTCTGTCTTAATTTTAGAGAGATCCAGACTCCCTGAAACCAATCCACAGATCCCAGGTAAAGATTCCCCGAACGTAAAAAGCACAATCACTTTGCTCCTATAGATAATCATGAGGTTCCTAAAAAGATAAAAATCTAAGGAATTACTACATGATGACAAGTAAAACCTAAATAATTATCACCTAATGACGAGTAAAATTATACTTACAGATAATCTAAAAATCAAGACAGTAATCCATGCTCTTAGATCTGGTGGATTTTTGAGTAATACAAAGCCTCCTAAAACATGGTCAAATTTTAATGAAACATTTCTCTCTCTCCACATGCCAGCTTGTGCTTTCTGGTGCAGTCTGGCTAGTTTCTCACTGTGCCAAATATCTGCCATATTTGTTTCTGCACTTTTCTCGTGATGGCTCCCTTGCCTGCAGGGCTCTTGCCACAACTATTCAAATCCCACTGAGCCACTGGGACCCAAATTAAATTCTACCATCTCCACCATTTCTTCTCTGGTACCATAGCCTATAACTTCTTTCCCCTGGATTTTTTTTTAATTTTTTTAAATTTATTTTCAGCGTAACAGTATTCATTGTTTTTGCACCACACCCAGTGCTCCATGCAATCCGTGCCCTCTCCAATACCCACCACCTGGTTCCCCCAACCTCCCACCCCCCACCCCTTCAAACCCCTCAGATTGTTTTTCAGAGTCCATAGTCTCTCATGGTTCACCTCCCCTTCCAATTTCCCTCAACTCCCTTTTCCTCTCCATCTCCCCTTGTCCTTCATGCTATTTGTTATGCTCCACAAATAAGTGAAACCATATGATAATTGACTCTCTCTGCTTGACTTATTTCACTCAGCATAATCTTTTCCAGTCCCGTCCGTGTTGCTACAAAAGTTGGGTATTCATCCTTTCTGATGGAGGCATAATACTCCATAGTGTATATGGACCACATCTTCCTTATCCATTCGTCCGTTGAAGGGCATCTTGGTTCCTTCCACAGTTTGGCGACCGTGGCCATTGCTGCTATAAACATTGGGGTACAGATGGTCCTTCTTTTCACTACATCTGTATCTTTGGGGTAAATACCCAGTAGTGCAATGGCAGGGTCATAGGGAAGCTCTATTTTTAATTTCTTGAGGAATCTCCACACTGTTCTCCAAAGTGGCTGCACCAACTTGCATTCCCACCAACAGTGTAAGAGGGTTCCCCTTTCTCCACATCCCCTCCAACTGAATTCATTGTTTTTACAACACTATTCAGTTAATCCAATAATAATTTGTATTATCACATTGTTTTTGTATGTTCTGAGTCTCCCAACCATAGTGCCAGTAACAGAAGGCAGAAATATTTCTTTGTATCATCATCATCCTATGCTATAAAACTATTACAAATATGGGATTTTCTCATAAATGTATTTTGAATAACTCCAGTGGCTTCAGAAAGTACTCATTTGATTTCACTATACATATGCTGATTAGGCAAAAGTTTGAAAACATACCAAAAAAAAAAAAAAAAAAAACCCAACTCCACAAAAGGAAGTAGAGTATTTAATTTTGAAAACACTACTACCTGATAAGTGACAGAGCCTAAAGCTAGGGAAAACTCCAAAAACTGAAAATCATGATCATGACTGATTACTGTTTTTTCCCCCCCACGGATATGATAAAATGCCTTGATTTTAGTTCAAATTTTGTGGGCTAAATAGAACACTAAATCACAACTGAGTGGTGTGAACTGGGTAAACTGTCAAGTCTACTATGTGCTAAGCATTTGCTTAATTCAGTGCCATACCTATTAACCCTCCTCCCATAAAATTTCCCAAGGGCACCAGTCCCAGGCAGCACTGTAAAGGAGACAAAGTTTCTAGTTCCCATCCAACCCCTTCAGTACCTCATCCCTTTAAAATCACAGCTTTCATTTTCCTCGCTGACACCTAGGGCTTTCTCTGTGACTCTTTACCTAGGCTTGTACTTAGGCTTCAGGTTTTACCTCATTTTCAGCTGCAATCACTTTTTAAGTCTTGCCAAGTAAGTAGGTTAATCATCTCATATAAATAAACTCACTTTAAAGTGTGGCTATGGTACAATAATTCAAGACTGTAATGATAAAAGCACAATTTTTAAAGTATGGAAGCATTACAATGCCTTTCTTAACACGCATATGGGAAGGTAAGCCTCTGCATGCATGTTAAGTTAGCAGTACTTTACGGGAAATATACTAAACAAACAAATGTATGAAAAAAAACAAAACAAAACAATGTGCCAAAACCACTCCTACAAACATTAGAAAGAGCATCCGATGAGATTTATAGGTGAAGAACAGACACTGAGAAGACAAGATTTACAACTTTCCCCACATACAGGAGTTCTGTGTTAGCACGCTGTTATTAATGAATGTCAAGTCACGCGTTCATTCAGTACAAAGTGGACCAGTGCAATGTTTCACAGGTACCTCAAATATATGGATGCTGAACTCATTATCCACTTCTATCACTAAAACTCACACAATAATCCATTCCTCTCTGGTATTTGGACTTAAAGGGCAGCACCATCCACTTCTGCTCAGGTCAGAAAGCCATGAGTCATCCTTGGTGCCTCTGTATTCCTCATCCCCTCACTGAATTAATCCTCATGCCCTATAAATTCTAACTCCTAAATCTCTCTCCAATGTGCCCACTTCTCTTCATCCCCACTGTCACCACACCAGCTCAAACCTTATTATCTCTCCCTTAGACTTCCTGTGAAACTTGCTGACTTCTTATCTTTCTACTCTTCATTGGGCAGAAGTGGCAAATCTCTTGGTATTCAGATGATGCAGGATTCAGCCACAAGACTGATCAGCAACCACACTCAAAATCAGAACGTCGTGTCTGGCTTCTTTCACTTGTAAGAAACGAGCATGTGTACTGAAAGCCCCATTTATACGAAGTACAATACAGGCGATAAGAAGTCAATTCTGCAATAAGAAGTCAGGTGAGAGTTGTCCTTGGTGGTTGGAAGGGGGCAAGACTGACTGAAAAGAAAGATGAAAGGGAACTTCTGGGTTGCTGCTGGTGTTCTGCTTCTTCATCTGGGTGATGGTCACATAGGAGTGAAGAATTCGCTTGTGAAAATTCACGGAGTGATATAATATGCTCACTTTTCTAATTGTGTTATTAGGCTTTCATTAAAAGTTTTATAAAAAATAAAATACAATGTTCAACATCTTCCCACTGCTCTTAAGCTAAAGTCCAAAGGCCAAATATCTGATAATGACTTCAAAGATACTTTGCTGTGCAGTCTCATCTCTCCCTCTCTCCTAAGTCTTCTCTCTTCAGTGTTTCTTGTTTCTTCCTTCAGGGCTTTCACATATGTTTATTCTGCCTTCCCATTTTGTTTGACTAACTCCTAATAATGCCTCAGGTTCAGTCAAAATTTCATTTTGGCAAGGAAGCCTTCTCTGACCCCTGGCTTAGGTGAGAATCCCCTCTATCTTCCCTTTGTACCACTCCATCACACATCTTTAGTAAACTATAGTTTCTATGAGCATATGTGTTTCATGAGGGAATGTGTTTCATTTACCATTCTATTCTCATAATTCTCTATATACTTGATGACTGACTGAATAAATTTATGTCCTAGACAAGAACATGTAAAGTAGTCGTGGCAAAATTTCAAAGTCTCTGTACTGCAATAGAAACAGTGAAATTGCTATTAAAACATTTTTGATATATGAACTAAAAAGAAATAAGAGTTAAACGCTAAATTGTTTATACACAGAAAGATATAAGCTATGCATGTGGGCACAGAGGAGCCACTTTTAATAGTTCCAGTTTATTTGAAACTTCTATTTTAAACAATAATCTATGTTAATAAAATTGATATGAAATTGACTGCAAATAAATTTCTACTCCTCCATGTTCAGATGTTGCATTAGTTTTAATCTGCTATGTAAACCAAAGCCCCACCACTGATTAATGAGCTGAGTGAGTAGTCAATTATTTCAATTTCTTTGAATGCAGAGAATATTTAAAATTGGTCTACCTCAAATTTAAAAACCCGACTATTTCTAAATATTTGTAAATGTTCCTAAGAAGAACTTAAGCTTTTCTATTTAAACATAAAATGATCTGATGAATGAAAAGTCAAAAATTTGTTTTTATTTGTTAGAATTACCCACAGAAAGTAACATAGGTGGCCTATTGGGTAGCATATACATACTGTTCTTCCTGGATGAGAAACAAAAACTGGCTCACTTCAAAAGTTACCTTCTACAAAGGCAGGAGAGCATAAGTGATAGATAATCATCTTGAATGATAATGTCCAAAACTGTGTTTCAGAAATCAACACCATTTTCTATAATGAACTTTGTATTATATATTTTAGAATCTTTAAGTATAATTAAATTTAAATAAAAAATATAGGAAGTGTCCTAAGTTGTCTTACTCTTTTCTGCTCCTTTTGGGAAATAAGTGCTTTCTGTGGATCATCTACCAATTTCTTTTTCTTCTAACATTCAATTTCTAATTTCCTTCTAATTCCTTCTAAATTCATTAAATCTTGAATTAGGCAGACTTTCCTAGCCAGTACCAGAAAAAAAATTAAAAAAAAAAAGGTATTTCCTTTATTTCAAGAAAGAAGTATGAGTTTCCTTAATATGGAATTTGATTACTTACTACTTCTAAAGTACTACTGTAATAACAAAAACTTATCTTCTGATTAAAAAAAAGAATAACCTTAAAATACTGTATCACTGAAAAACATGTAAGGTATGTACGTAAGGTATGTAGAGTCTACTGTAGAATTTCTTTAACTAGGGTCCAGACCAGAAGGAGTCCCAAGAATGCCCAGTGTGATGTTTACTAAAGGAATTAACAGCTTTTTTAATACCCTCAAAACAACATTTTTCACCTATTTTCTTGAGTTTTAGTTACTCTCTGAATAAAGAATTTGAAAAGAGAAAAAAAAGTAGGAGTCAAATTATAATAGATAATTCATTTTTCCTTAACTGATCTTCAAGAATTTAGCACTCAGCCTCATACTTTATTGAAGGGCCATTTTTATGTTAACAACTAGTAAAGATTTCAGTCAAAGGGCAGAATGGAAGAAACTAGTAGCAAATTAACTGCCCCCATTTAGGCTGGTCTTCTCAAGTTTAATTAACTCAAAGTAAAGCTTTTCCTTCTAACAACAAGTACAATTTTTTCTTAGAAATAAATTTTAGTTTTTACAAGTATTAAATTTCAAATGAGTAAAAGCAAATAACATATTCTTTGAAATTCAGTTTATCAGTTAAGTGATGATGTTAGACTTGATCCGTGGTTGTTAACCAAATTTTTTGTTGCAAAGCCCTTCAAGAACAGAATAAAAATTATGTACACACTTCCCAGCAAAAAAACACATACATACAAAATTTTAGTATAATTTTAGGGGATTCACAGACCCTTTAAAGCTCATCCAAACATCATGGGGTAAAAAAGGAGCTACATTTTAGGGTATTTTGCCACAGCTTTAAATTCTGTTATCAGAAACAAGGTTAAAACCTTTAAACCAGAGGAAGTCAGTCTTGAGAATAAAAGTGAAAACCCAAACACAATTCACTAATTTACGCATTGCTGCTAAAGATATTAGCTCACAAAGGCTGAACACCTTATCTATATATAGATGTAGGTGTTAATTTGACAAAATAATTCATACCTTAGACCTTAGAAGTTAGGCAAAGTAAGATTCTTACATAAACCTAGGATATTTCTAGACATGGAAATGTGTGATATTCACAGCTTTCAAATGACAATAAGTTGTCTCTTCCCACTCCCCTCCTTTCCAGGTTCAATTCCTTCTTAGAGTGAGGAAGAAAACTATTATATAATATAGGCTATATTTGAGATGTTTTAGGTGACTGTTTCAGGAAAAGAATAATCCTTTCAAATCCTTAAATTTCTTATCTAAAAATAATTTTTGGATCACTGAAAAAAAAAACCCAAAAAACCAACAACAACAACAAAAAAACCAAACCTTACCTGCAATTCTTGTTCTCTGAAGGAAATGCAGTAATTATAAACACATCCACACTCTTGGGTACATTCTCCTAAGCACAAATGGATTTGGAATGCGCCATGGCTGAAACTGAACTGCTTAACTGCCCAACCGCACTGGCGGCTGATCTACCTGCCTGGCTGGTGATGAAGTCGACCTGACACCTGACGTCATTCATCTCATGAAGGCACGTGTTCCTCTCGAGAGGGAGTGTGGAGCTGGTGTAATTACTGTCCTTAGAGAACACGAATTATAAATGGTCTCTTTTCTAGAGGTTAAGAGGAATAGATCTACTACTAAAGAAATTGTTACATGTTTCAAAACGGTGCTAAAACTTGAACATTAAACATGTTAAAAAATATGAACGCAAAGCTGTTCTCCTGGAAAAGCAGCTCTCAGGATGAATGAGAGATACTGGTTTAAGAACTGACTGGATGTCGACTGGGGCAGGGTCCAGTGATCAACACTAGAGCACAGAATTACAAGTACTTAAATATTCGCCATGTAAAGTAAAGCCTTATCCTGACATTTAGTGACCTAATATTTTGTGTTAATGCTTGTCAACTTGAGACGATGTGACAGCTGCGGTGGTAACTGAAGGTAGGAGAATAATATGAAATAGCCAAGACCCTGAAAACTGCCGAGACTGTCACCAAGGGTGAAATGTTTTTCATAAGATGTGATACTAACAATATGATGTTAGACAATTTCTATTTTATAAATTCAAGTAACTAATCATGCAAGTCATAAAATTTCATAAACCTTACAGCTTAATGTAATACTCTAGATTTAAAATGTTTAAATTTGTAAGGACCAAGCCTCTGTGATACAAGCCCATCTTCTGTCTTAAACATTTTAGGGAATCAGGAGGAAACGAGCTATAGATAGTTTCTGGTTTGCATACTGATTTGGGGGTGGGATCAAAATCCTCTGCAGAGGAAGAGATTCTCTGTGCTCTAGTCTTACAATTATCTGGGAAGCCTGATGATGTCTTCCGCACAGTTAAAACAGGGTAGGATTGCCATATAAAATAAAGGACTCCCAGTTAAATCTGTATTTCAAATAATTTTTTTCTAAGTACGTTCCAAGTATAACATGAGTCAAAATTACAGTATTTACTTGAAATTTAAATTAAAATGGGCACCCTGTTTTGTTTTTGTTCTTAATTTTTTGTGTTCTGTTAAAATCTGGAAACTCTAGACCAGGGGAGCTTACAGAGTTGCCCAATGGAATTCACCACGGATGATGCTAAAATCGGAGCTCCACTCTTGGTGTAGATCTGCACTAATACAGTAGCTACTGCTGTGTGTAGCTACTGAGCACTTGAAATGTGGCGAGTTCAAAACAAAATTTTCTGTAAGTGTAAAATACACATCGGATTTTGAATATTTCATTGAATAAAAATAAAACTTCTCATAAATCTTTATACTGATTGCATGTTGAAATAATATTTTAGATACATTAGGTTAAATTAAATGGTATTAAAATTAATTTGCCTATATCTTTTTCCTTTTTAAATGTGGTTACAAAATAAACTTAAAATTATGTATGTAGCTTATATTTGTAGATTGTATTATATTTTTACTGACCAGTGCTGTCTAGATGGCTCCAAGGAAAGGGCTGGGCTAGAATGTCCTTGTTCCTTCTCTAAAAAAAAAATCAGTACTGTTGAACATACAGCTGCTCTTCTCACCTTTATTTAGCTATTAGAGTAGATAGGGAGCATGATCATACCAAAGAATCTAAATTTCTAGTAGCGACTCTTTCCATAGATTAGCTTTGACTCCTTAAAACAAAAACAAAACATGGCATCTAAGACTAGTGAAAGACAAATCAGAAACCTATTCTTTGACAAATCATTCTTACATAATTCAAAAGAAGAATTAAATATTAGGATGTATATGTGTGTATGATTAAGTGTGTGTGTATATATATACATAAAATCTCCCCAGATCCTAGTTCCAATTCCAAGAGATGAATTCCTTAGTGCCAATATGTTGGTTTTTCACTCCTATATACCGTCAAAATCAAAGAACAATAGTTTATTTTACTGCCTAACATGAACGGAGGTGATATAAGTTATTAATAAGAATTGTTACAAAAAAGATCTTATTTTTCATACTCTAGATACAAAAGGCAAGATCTCAGTGGTCCCCGTTTTATAATTCATGCTACATAACTGATTTGAAATTAGAACACTAGTTCTAACATGGTGAAATAAATTTTTCTTTTTACAAAATATATCATCAGTACTATTGTAAGACAGAGCTCATTTTTTAAAAATGGGGATGGTTTTGATTTAAAAAATCCAGCTATAATAATACTTTCGGTACCAAATAATAATCTAGGTAGTTATTCTTATATCCCACCTTACATTTTCAGTTGGTTTGGCTTTTAATTCAATTTTTTTTCTCAACTGCCTCAAAAAGTTAATGCATTTATCTATTCTGTCCACGCTATTATAAAGGTTAAAAATATTTAACATGCTCTCACAAATAAAAATTCAAAAGAATTATATAGCAAGATTATCTCTAAAGACTCAGTAAATCTCTATGTCTTTACTATATAACCTATATCATACCTACTTTGAAGAATTAAATCTTTTAAAGTTGCCTTCAGTTACAATAAGCAAGACCTGGTTCACAAGGTTTTCTCGAAAAAGGTCTCAGCTACATTTTTCCCCATACTAACAGCAAATACAAAAGGTTTTTTCCTCCTTAATATCTTTTATGATACAGATATAGGAAGAAAAAGTATTTTGAAAAGACAATAAAATTTATCATAAACCAGACAAGGCTACCAGACAAAAATCAGCAGACTACTCCCAAATTTAATGCTTCATGAATCATTCATGTCTTTTAGAACTAAGTTTCCAAGATCAGTTTAGGAGCTTTAAGAAAAAAAAAAAAGATGAATGAAACTAGATGTGGACCAGTTAATTTCTTCAGCAGCACTTTAAATCCTCATTGTCAATACCATAGTATCCTGGTGACTATAATGTGAATGTTTTGTTAGACATTTAGTCTCTTGGTGGCAGTCCAAATTATTGTTATTTAATGCTAACCTACTTTTAATCTTGACATTTTCAAAATCAACATGTTCCTGTTCTTTTTCATGGTCAATGAATGCTTTTCCAATGACAATATAATTTAGGATTGGTCTTTTTGGGAGGTATCAATACATTGTACAACAGAACAATAAGGTTTTCTGATACTGGAGTTTAGAAGTAAAGGTGAGACATTATTTATCCTTTATGAGGTTTCCCTCATGGAACCAACAATGTATATTTCTTCATTTCCTAAAGACAGGAAAAAGCTTTAAGATAGGAAAAAAAACCCTGCTCATTTTAAGTAATTTTTTTAAAATTAGGAGATGACATAGCAATTTTATGATCATATACCTATTAAAGATTAAGAAGGTATTTGCTTCCATACTTTCTGAAGCTTAATACCGATTAAAAAATGGTTTAAGGGACTTTCTCTGAAGTAAAGTTAAGAGACAGCTTCACAAAGATCATGAAAAGCAACTCTTCAGAGTGGTTTATATCATTTTAAGCTATTAAGTAATCAGACTGCTTAAACACTGTCACTGAGACATCCAAGAAGAGTTCTTGATGAGCGATCAACCACAGCAGTTATTAAACTGATTTAAATGCAGGCTGATCTAGAAGACAAGTTTTACTATAATTGGGATTTAAAAAAAAGAAACACCCATACATCTCTAGGACATGCTTCACTTCTAAACAAGGAAAACCATCTCTTGATGAATGTGTGTGATGTCTTGCCCACAAGTGACTGCCTAGGCCATCCTTCTATGAGGAAATCTGATGGCCTCAAACCCTCAATGGAGCATTCCAAAACCAGACCTGCATTAGGAGCTTGGGCCCATGAGTGTGCACTCACTACACGGTGCTTACCTTTAGAGAACAAGGTGGTTGACACAAACTGATCAAGTTCTCACACCCCACACCTCCAAGAACACTGAAAAAGATCTGCAGATCTTTCTTGGTGCAGGAGGGACCTCTTTTTAATCTTCTTGTGGTGGATTAAAGATTTTCCTGAAGGAGGAGAGAAGAGTAAAATATTATACTGAGATCATACCATCTGGTTCAAGTTTATCTACCTATATATTGCAAAATGTAGGTTCTGGAAAAAAAAAAGAAATTAGATAAAATCATGAGTATTCCAAAATCACATTCTCTTCTTTCAGAAAAAGAGTATCTTCCCTAAAGAATATTGCATGCTCCAAACACTATTCCTTGAACCCAAAACTTTAAGTGGCTAGTTTAACTTCTACCCCAGCACTGAATTATCAGTTGGGAAGTTGAGAAAAAATACAGAGAAATCCTGGGTTGCCAAATGGTCATACTCGTAAATTCCATTAGAAAAATCAGTAAAGCTAAATTCACTGAAGAAATGCTAGAATGTAAGCTTCCAAAGGAAAAGGGTTTTTTTCCCCCACATTGATTCTCTGAAGAGCCTTAAATAGTTCCTAAAACATAGTAAGCACTAAAAAAATTTGAATAGAAAGAATATTAACCCATTAGTCAATATTCTCAAGGTCAAAATTTGCATAAAATAATTAGAAGACTAAAAATATTATAAGGAGACTGAAGTGTGTTATATAAAAAGAGTATTAGTAATATAAACCTCTAATTACATACTAAGAGTATCATGTTTTTAAAATGCTATACCTTAACATATTTATGAGAAAATGCTATAAATCTATTATTACCACCCAAATCCTAAAAAGAAATGGGATACTTTGTTCAGATCAGGAAATCATACATTGTATCTTAAAAATAATATTACCAGAAAAATAATATTACCAAATATCAAATAAAATAAGACTAATATAGATTAGAAGTAACACATTTTAATACATTAATATTATTTTTCATCTTTTAAAGATACTATATAAGCCAAGTGATAATATGATGATCTATAAATCTGCCTAAGCAAATCATAATATTAAAGTGAAATCAGAAGATGCCATTCTATCAGTATGATATTTATATATACTTTAAATAAATATGTACAGTTTGTTCAATCTCAAAAAATGCAAAATTTAAACAAGAAATGCTAAACACTATTCATTTATTTATTTTTCTGTAATTTACAGACTGCTATTGAAAACAGCTGATTTCCTTCAAGTGTTTTCTAACCCTTTTCAAATTTGGTAAGTTAGAGAGAAAAAGAAGAAATGCTAAAATCAGTAACAGATTAATCAATCATATTGATGAAGGACTGAATATGTATATGTTTTTTATTTTTTTAAAAAGATTTTATTTATTTATTTATTTGATAGAGATCACAAGTAGGCAGAGAGGCAGGCAGAGAGAGGGGAAGGGAAGCAGGCTCCCTGCTGAGCAGAGAGCCCGATGCGGGGCTCAATTCTGGGACCCTGAGACCATGACCTGAGCCGAAGGCAGAGGCTTAACCCACTGAGCCACCCCGGGGCCCCTGAATATGTATGTTTTTTAATCCAAAATGCAATGTCATTAAAATCAGAAGAACTATTATATATTAAGTATTTGCTTCCATTTGACAAACTCCACAAGTGTGGAATTGGTCCTCAAAACAAACTGGACAGCCCATATAGGGCATTTCATTTCAGGGGAATAGGCAGCCATTTAATGTAGAGCCAAAGCCACAATACAAAAATGGGTAGTAAATCTAGAATTATGCCTACCCTCTATCATTACAACAACGCTTTAGCTGACAGATTATACCTTTATTATAGTAGTAAAAAGCTCTTCACATTTCACAAATAATTCAATTGAATATCTTGTATCAGGGAATCAATCAAGCTTAAGTGTGGAAAAAAAAACAAAATTTTTAAACAAAACGTGAGAAGCTCACTTAGTCTAAAGCAATTTTCTCATCTGGGACATTTTGCAAGCCTCTGAAACTAACTTTGTGGAGAAGAGATGAAAAGAGTTACAAAGAACTAAGTGTAACAGTACGCCAAAAGGAGTTTAGAAGGGGTAGAGGAAAACACAAAGTTGGAAAATTTGCTAAAAGGAAAAGATTCTGCTAGCTGGTTGAATCCCTCCATCCCCAGGAGGAAAATGGGACACCCAAAATAGAGGCACTGACTAGAAAGAGCTCCTTTAAAATCTTTATTCACACTGTTGAAGAATGAATCTTTTGTTTTATTTCTACTAGCAGGAGAGATGAAGCTAAGTTTATCACATTCAGAGATTTAGTGTTCAATTTTTAATTTCACTTGCAAGTACATGTTAAGCTATACTAACAGCTACTTTAGGTTCCTTACAAAATTTCCCTGAGCCCTCTACATTCTCTTCTTTATCTTGACTAATGTTTCTCATACTGCCTACAGTAATTAACAGTTTTGTTAATTTTTTTTCATATTTATACTAAATTTTAGTTACTTAACCTATAGTGTATTACTGATTTCAGGAGAATTTAGTGATTCATCAGTTGCACCTAACACCCAGTGCTCATCACATGAAGTGCCCTCTTTGGGGCACCTGGGTGGCTCAGTCGTTAAGTGTCTGCCTTCAGCTCAGGTCATGATCCCAGAGTCCAGGGATGGAGCCCCGCATTGGGCTCCCTGCTTGGCCAAAAGCCTGCATCTCCCTCTCCCACTCCCGCTGCTTATGTTCCCTCTCTCGCTGTGTCTCTCTCTATCAAATAATAAATAAAAACTTAAACAACAACAACAACAAAAAAACCAAGACGTGCCCTCCTTAATACCTACCCCCTGTTTAGCCCATTTCCCACCCAACTACCCTCCAGCAACCCTATTTGTTCTCTATCCTTAAGAGTCTCTATGGTTTGCTCTCTTTTTCTCTTTCCCTTCCCCTATGTTCATCTGCTGTTTCTTAAATGCCACATATGAATGAGATCACGTGGTATTTGTAGTAAAGAACTCTTTTTATTCCCACTCATGGACTACTATTGCTCCCAACTAATAACTCAGCTATGTAGTATACATAGAACTCTACAGGCAGCTTCATTAATAACTCCATCAGTTCAATGAAATAAGATAGCTGATAGGCTTGGATGACAGACAACTATCATATTGCTATAAAAGTTTCTAAACAAGTATGAAATTAAGAGTAAGCATTTAGTCATGGACCGGTATAACCAGCACTAGTTTACAGCTCATATTTTACGGAGTGCTGACCTAAGTTACAAGTATAGGGTCTTATGATACTGGTCCTTACGCTTTTTCACTAAATCCACTTTCCAGTTTTAATTCATTTGGGCCCTTAGAAATTACTAATAAGTAATCATATGACTTGTTGCAGTATATTCTTTTTATCAGTTCCATAGAACTATACAATAGAATTTTTGCAATGTTAGAAATGTTCTATAATCTCCTCTGCCTAAATGGTAAACATTAGCCATGTGTGCTACTGAGCACTTGGAATGTGGCTAGTGTGACTGAGGAACTGAGTTTTTAATTTTACTTAAATTAATTTAAATGAAAATTGCCACATCAGGCTAGTGGCTACCATATTGAGTTGCACAGTGCTGGAGTAATATATTATTTTCACATGATCTTTTAATCAGCATTAAAAATAAATCACCCATTTCCTTTAATCCTAAAACAGATATTTGAATTGTTAATATCATTTTCCTTATGTACATACAGGTATTTACATACTTGTAATCATGTCATATACACTTACTAATTTATTTTCACCTAACATTTCTTTATATTTCTAGAACTGCACTTTCCAATAACACGGCCACTAGCCCTATGTATTTCAGTATAAAAAATGTTAAATAAAATTTAAAATTCAGTTCCTCAGTTGCCCAAGCCACATTTCATGTCCTCAGTAGCTACACGTGGCTAATAGATACCATATTGGACAGTGCAAATTATAGAACTTTTCATCAACACAGAAAGTTCTATTGGACAATTGTTCTAGAGCCTTCAAAAATAATTATTTAAAGACAACATATTTTACATTGATGTTCTATAATTAGACTCTAAACATTTTTTTCTGTATCTATGACTTATAATTAGCACAGTATTTATTTGCTAAATTCCTATGAGGGAACTATCTGAACATTATTGTGACTCTCAGCATATACTCCTGGTATTACCTTTTAAAAGAGTTTGGTATCACTTTTATCTTGCCAGTATTAGATTTCTTTTTAAAGAATTTAGTTCCTTTAATACAATGAAAAAACAAAGTCATTTCACTTGTAATTTTAGAATAAGGGTAGATATTTTCACTTGCATTTATTCATATATTCATTTATTCATTTCCCTTGTAAATATTCATATTTATCTTCATATTCTTAATATGTCATATTTCTTCTCACTTATACCTTAGGATCCTGAAGTCTAAATTAGCAAATTCTGCAATAATATAAAATTGTCAAAGCTATTATTTTCTTTGTAAATTTTGATCTAAAGATTTCCTACAATCTCCTGTGATCATTTAATTATAGTATTTCAGTCAAGCAATTTTTTTTAGATATTCAAGTACATCTTTACATCTTGGTGAGCACATTAATGCATCAAATATGAGATGTAAAGGTATATTCTATGCTTTTTTAAAAAAAAATCCTATGGTTGTATAAAGTATGGATGACATTTTTTTGGTCTAGTGAAGACTACTATTTAATACTATTGAGTAAATCCTTTAAGTGGTCTCTCCTATAGGAAAGAATATTTTATCATATGTTCAGTTGTTATATGTAGTAGATGGGACTAATTTTGGATTCCTAATAATGCTGCAGTGATTCATGTTTTACAAAATGGAAAAAAGGCTTAATCTTCAGAATTCCCCTGAAGAAAGCAAGTGTATTAATTTAGGAAAGTGTATGAGTAAAAGTAGGGCATGGATATGGACAGTCCTGCTATTTAGTTTTGGAAACTAGTTAAAAAGGAGCTGATTTCACATCTGTATTGGCACTGGCAGAAATCAGGGAGGCATGCAAGCAGCAGCAAGAAACATGAGGGTGCATCAGTCAGGCACAGATATCTCATCCTGTAAGTCACAGGATGGAAGGCATTCCCTTACCTCGCACTGACCAGGAAGTCAGGGTCAAGAAAAGTTTATATTTAAATCGCCAAGGAGCAGAGAGTCTCTTGTAGTATCTAGACCACCCATCTACTCCTGCATCACTCCACTGTTTTAGACGTTGTTGCTTTAAAAGGTTTCTGATGCATAGTAAGGGTGAGACTTACACTTACTGTAGAATCACTATAAAATAAATCACTTAGGGGGGCGCCTGGGTGGCACAGTCGGTTAAGCTTCCAATTTGATTTCAGCCCAGGTCATGATCTCAGAGTCCCGAGATCGAGGCCTGTGTGGAGCTCAATGGGGAGTCTGCTGAAAATCATCTATCCCTCTCCCTCTCCTTCTGCTTCTCCCGCTTGTGCTCTCTAAATAAGTCAATAAATCTTAAAAAAAAAAAAAAATTTAAATAAACTGGTAGGAATTTTGAAAGTTAAAAGTACACCCAGAAATCTATAAATTACTTATAGACAATTTGCCAATATTCTCATGATTCAGAAAGTTTCTCTCCATTTATTTGGTCTTAAAGTATTTTCAAGTATGTTAATGGTTTCTTTCTAAAGGTCTAATAACATCTTTCTCAAATTTATTGCTAGGTTTTATATTTTGATTTGTTATAATTCTGAGTTGGGTCTTTTCCCATTATTTTCATTATTACCTACGTTAAGATACATTGTATTCTGTACTTTATTAAATTTTTATTTTTTCATAAGTGGTTTTAAAGCTGAGTGCTAATAGATTTTCCTAATCAATCATGTCATCTAAAAATGAAATATTTTGGTTTTATTTCCCTTCTTCTTCTTTAGGTTCTGTCCATTGACAGTGTTACATAAAAATGGAGTTAGTGGTTATTACTGAATAAAATAATAAAAACTGTGATTGTTTCATTCTTGAATTTACTACTATAGCAATATAAAATCATCCCCACCTATGCTACTACTCTGTTAAGTGATACTGTTTACCTTGCTGGCTAAATGAAGTTTCCTATTGCTTGAAGCTCAACTTATATAACTATACAAAGTTATCTTAATACTGACAATATTTGGGGCACCTGGGTGGTGGCTCAGTGGATTAAGCCTCTGCCTTCAGCCTCAGGTCATGGTCTCAGGGTGCTGGGATAGAGACCCGCATCAGGCTCTCTTTTCAGCAGGGAGCCTGCCTCCCCTTCTCTCTCTGCCTGCCTCTCTGCTTATTTGTGATCTCTCTCTCTCTCTCTGTCAAATAAATAAATAAAATCTTTAAAAAAAATACTGACAATGTTCATGAAAATCACACTATAAATACTTTTATTCCATAAAATTTCTACAATTACATGGGTACTTAAGTGCTATATACTCCTCCTATCTAAAATTATTCTTGAATATTAAACTAGGCATTTAAGAGATATCAAAAGCACCAGGTTTCTTTCTAGGATGAACTATGTCATGGAAATCCAAAGTCATAGTTCATGAGAGAAATTTCTCCCTATAGAATTTCTTCTTTATAGAATCTCTTCTTAATAGAGAATTTTCTTCTTTATTTCCACTAATAAATGTGGAAGGGGTGGCAGTGTAAAAATTTATTATCTTGTAAACCCTAATGATAGAATTGATTCAGAGAGCCATCAGCAAGAGATGAAACAGTGAAAGGAGAGGTTGATGGAAAACTCTCAATGGAGACTGGACTGTCGCCAGACCAATTTCAGCATCACTAAGAGCATGACAAGTAGACATTATCTGTCTACCCTCCCTACTCACCAAAATAAAAGCTGAAACTCAAGCTAAGTATTTTGAGCTAACTTCTAATTTGCAGGCAATTTAGAGGTTAGAGAAATAAGTTAATTGGGGAAGCTGACAGAAAAATCCAGAATGAGAATATTATGTGGAAGAGCTACTCAATTTCTTTAATAAGGCATGAACAAGAAGGAAAGAAAGAGGAAGAGAAGAAGGAGAAAAGGAAAGGGGTGAGGGAGGTAAAGGATGTAGGGAGGTAAATAGAGGAGAAGAAAAGACATTTTAATTACAGAAGAGTCCTAACAACCAAATGCTATGTGGATCTTGGGTGCAATCTGCATGAACAACCCAGATGGTACATGATGTTTTTGAGTCAAAGGTAGGGGAAACTGAATAGGGAGATAATATCAGGTGAGAAACAATTATTGTTATTTTGTTTGATGTCAGAAAGGTGTTCTGTTTACATAAGAAAACTGTCTTTTTTTTTTTTTTTCAAGAAAAAAAAAGAAATGCACACTGAAGAATGTAGGAGTAAAAAGAGTTGAAATATGGGGTCTGCTTTAAAATAGTTAAGAAAAAAAAGAAAAAAATAGTTAAAAAAGGAGGAAGTGGATGAAACAAATGTGGACAAATTTGGCTAATTGTTAAATTTGGGCCACAGACAGAGGGCATTTATTACACCAGTCTCTCCTGTGTATGTCTGAAATTTTTTACAGTAAGTTTTTAAAATCTAGGCCCTGGGAATATCATCTAATAAGCCAAATATATTCTAGTCAAAGTAAAAATGGAACTGTTATTTACTACCATACTGCATACCAAACATTAACAATCTATACAAAGCAAGAATGCAAAAGATATGACAGATTGTTCTGTGACTGGCAAGAGATACACCCACATTTTAAAAGATTCATTTTAAAATTATTTTTTCGCTTTTGCTTTTCTGCAAAACCTCCATCTCTGTCATCCAAAACTTCTACCTTTCTTTTGCACCTCAAATTACCTACTAGTCCCCTCCTCTACTTCCTCTCAGCCAGAATTCTCCAAAACTAGCCCATACCTGTTCTATTCATTTTCTAGGTCCTTATCCACCCTTAAGCCAACTGTAGTCAGCCTAATGCCTTCACTAAATCATCAAATGGTCTTCTTTGTTTTTTTTCTTTTTTTAAAATTATTTCTTTTCAGTGTAACAGTATTCATTGTTTTTGCACCACACCCAGTGCTCCATGCAATAAGTGCCCTCCTTAATACCCACCACCTGGCTCAAATGGTCTTCTAACTGTAAAAAGCAATGAATGCTCTCTAGACTTTGCCTTATTAGGCCTATAAACTACTTTGAACACTAGTTGTGTGACCTTGAGAAAATCACTCAGCCTCTCTGAATCTGTTTCCTCATCAGTAAAAGAGAGATCATAGCATATTTCTGACATAACTATTGAGGGATTTAATAAAATTACATGTAAAGAAAAAAGAATCCACTGTTATACACAAAAGGCATTCAACCAAGATTAAGTTCTAACTCACTGAATTTGTTTTCCTGGGTTCCTTACAACCAGGAAGGATTTGCCTTGGCTAATACTAGCATTTTGGTCTCTAGAAAGGGTAATTGCCCAGGTAATTCATTCAGTCATAAAAAAAAAAAAATTCTGTCATTTGTAATTTTTGAAATAATTATAGTAGATGGTATTACAACAGCACTGTATGGTGACAGAGTGTAGCTACACTTGAGTTGAGTAGTATAAACTTGTTGAATCACTATATTGGACACTTGAAACTACTGTAACATTGCACATGAACTAACTAAAAAAAACAATTAAAATTAAATTAAATTTGTAGGGCACAGTGAATCAATGCACGGTAAATTATTTTATTTTGATATCTTCCTATCTCCTTTAAACCTCAATAAATTCATGCTGCTGCTTTCTTATACTTAATGGTACATATTAGTTGGGTCTACATTTTCAAAAACTGTTCCAATATTCAAAGGACCCCTTTGGGGACAGGCCCTTCTCTGAATGAGACCGACTGGTCTCAGCTAAGTAACAGGAGGTAGTGTGTTGCAGCCTCCCTGTGCAAAGTAGAAAAGCACAATATTTTACATTTAGTAAGCAGGTACTCAGGTAGTCAAGTGAATGACAGATAAAAGTTTAACATCCATAGGGGTATTTGGACTTATATGCTTTTCTTAAAAATTTAAATGCATTTCTAATGCATAAAGTTTGTGGCAGAAATACATTTAAGCCTGAAAGACTTCCATGCGCCACCGTCTCCATCAAAGAGCAGCAGTCGTCAGGTACTCTTCCTCTCATAAAAAGAATTCTACAGCCTAAGATGGGATTGTCTACGTGTCATTTTAATAGCAATTAGATTATTTTTGCTGGTTCTTCACTTCATTTCTACAGTGTTAATGATTGCTTAATGATGCATAAAAATTTTTTCCACACAACACCAAAGGAAATCCTCCAAAGAAAATTTTTTCTGTTAATTTTATTTTCTTAAAAACTCTAGTCTGCTTCCATATGATTGCTTTCATATTTCCTCCAAATAACTCATAAATTTAAATGTTATTCTTGTCCAAAAAGTGTTTGCATTCAATACCCTCATAACATTTTAACATTTAAAATGCAATAGCTCACAATACAGGTGTTCCTAAATCTTCTATTAGGCTTAAAACGGTATCAATTTTAATTCTTTGATTTTTATATGAAAAATTATTCTCACTATAGTAGCATCTAGTAGTTCCATAAACATACTAAATAAGTTCTCATGGTTAGTAGATATATATACATATAACATTTTACACCCAACATTCACCTGACTCAAAACCAGTCAGGGCATAGATCTCTACAACCCTAAAAATGTTGTGCTTCAATGAACAGCTCTCAACTAGTCCTCTTCTCTTTAGCAGCAGTGAATGGTGTTTGAGCGAGTCAGTGAGATTACTCAGTAAAGCAGGCGTGTGTGTGTGTGTGTGTGTGTGTGTGTATTTGTGTACACATAAGTAATGCTTGCTTTTTCTCTTAAAATGCTTCAGTATTTCTTTTAATGAATTAGTAAAATTAATCTGAGAATTCATGATGCTATAAAACTAGGGAAGCCTTAACAATGTGGCAAATGGTAGAGTTCGTAATGATTGATGTAACTATTTAAAACTGGTTTATAAAAAGTCAGTGGCATAAAAAATAATTTGGTATCTACTGAAAATGTTTATTAAGAAAAAAATGAATCATGGCATAAAAAATTAATTCAGTATCTATTAAAAATGTTTATTAGGAAAAAACTGAATCACTTAACAAGGAAATCCAGTTTGAAATTAGGCTGATTGGGGCACCTGGGTGGCTCAGTCTGTTAAGTGTCTGGCTTTGGCTCAGGTCACGATCCAATAGTCCTGGGAAAGAGCTCCACGTCGGGCTCCCTGCTCAGTGGGGAGTCTGCTTCTCCGTCTCTCCCTCTGTTCTCTCTCTCTCTCTCTCAAATAAATAAAATCTTTTAAAAAATGAAATTAGGCAGACTAAAGAAATTCTACATTCCCTTTGTGAACTTTTGGAGCAGTACATAATTTATATGAGAATATATGAGAAGCCCTAAAATAGTATATGTAAAAATCAATAATGTATTTCACTTGAAGGAATCATGTGAAATATTTTATAGAAGTACAGAATTCTTTATATATTTGGACATTAAAAAACTTAAAGTCTTAGCTCTTTATTCCAATTTAGTGCAATAATTTAGGATGAATATATACATATGTGTACATATAGAGGCAAAACACACACACACACACACATATATATATATACACATAACATATATAATGAGGAGACTGAGATGCTAAGATGGCTTCATAATTTTAAAAGGTTCTATATCTAAGATCCCTCTATTCATTAGTAGCAGAACAGGAACTAGGTCTTAGATTTTCTGCTCCATGTCTAAGTATTCTTTCCACGGTTCCTAGAGCCTAAACAGAGCAGTGGCATAATTCTTTTAGGCTACCACATCACTATTACTAGCAAGTGCTAGATAGCTAGTAAGTTTTCAATAGACACCTACTGAATGATCCTATTCAAACTCATTGTGGTCAAGGGAAACCACACTTGTATTCAAAGAATTTTCTCTCAGTGTCTTACAATGAAAGAAACATTTTCATTACAAATGAAAATAACTAGGTTATGAAATACTTTAGATTTAATTCAAACATTCAATCTGAAAACAATTCATTAGAGTACTTGCTTGCACTTATTATGGTAAATAAGTTGAATTAATCCATTTATATTTATAAATATATAAATTTCCATTTTACATATGTAGACTTGAAAATGTCATGGTAAATATTACCCTGAAATTGTTTCTCCACAAGAATTACTTAGCAAAAATTATTTAACTCTTACAAACATTTTTCTAGGATATCTAACTAAGATACAGTAAAAAATCTACATAAAAATATTTTTTATGAATTTAAAAAATAGTTTCACAAATTATATATGGATGTAGTAATGTAATATAGGACTATTTTATGGCAGAAAATTTGTTTTCTAATATAAGCAAAGTAACAAGTAGTGCTACTTGTTTGAGTGTATGACTCAGTGTACAAATGTTACAAATACATTGTAGACCTATTATAGGAAGAAATCCTTTGTTTAGATTTCTGCAGGAAAAAAAAAATACTTAATATCAACATAGTCACTTCCTTCCCAAACTTACTCTAATCTGGTTTGGACTTATCTCCCATGGGGTAAATAAGATCTCTGCTACTTCCTTTCTTAGACACGAAGGATCAGTTCCATGATGCTTGGGATGGACCTAGTCTTGGGTTAAATGCTGAGATAACCTTGGCCCTGGAGATGGCCCTCTCTGGAGACCTTTGGGTGACTGTTGTATTGCTGTTAAAGAGAGCCCGAAACTTGGGTGAGAATTTACTGAGATTTTGTTTAGCAGTAAAAAAGATAACAGCTCTTTGTAGTGCAATACCTATATATTTGAAGCAACATTTTGAAATTACTACAGTTGGCCCAACTTCATAACTTAGATAAGACATTTTGACATGAGGAAATTATTTCATTATTGTTATTGTCATTGTTAAGTGCAACAACATATAGGGTCTTAACCACTTCCTATGGGCCAGACACTGTTCTAGACATTTTATACACATCAAATAATTATTTAATAAGATATATACTTTTATTATCCCCATTTTATGGAAAAGGAAACTGAAGATCAGAGGAGTTATACAACTTTAAACTGCAAAACTTGTAAGTGTCAGAGTTATTACTCAAACCAGCCAGTCTGATTAGAGGGCAACTCCTTAGCTACTGCAACTTTGAAATTTCTCATGTAAAACTGCTTTAATAATTTTATTAAATGATCTGTATAGTGTATAATATATATGAGACAATGTGAAGTTTATTCTACATATATTCACATTTCTTCATACTCATCTTTCCACAATAGTTTCTTGTTTTAAATAAGCCACAGAAAAACCAAGACTATTTCAGTCTCTACTGACTCCCAAATAATTTTCATCCAATTTTTCTGTCAAAATGAATAAATTCATTTCATGAAGAAAGTAACCTGATTAAATGATTAGCATCTAGAGATCAATTCTCAAGGTATCCTTAAAAAAGGACTGTTTTGTTTTTATAATGTCACAAGCCACTAAACTTTATTATTAATTATTTGTTTAATGTCTATCTTCCCTGAGAGACTATAAACAAGAGAGTCATATCAGTCTTATTCATGACTACACCTGCAAGGTCTAGTGCCATGCCTGACATAAAGCAGGTTGTCAGTAAGAATTTATAGAATGAATGAATTGGATTTGCTCTTTTATCTCTTCAGTTTATTTAGTAAAGATTCCATCAAAAATAGTAGCATATTGCTAGTGACATCTGTTACATATAGTATTTTATATACTTATTATCTGACTATGTTAATTTTAAGGTGCCACAAATTTCCTCCAAATAATCCTTATGGATTATAATAATAATAATAATCCTTATGGATTGTTATATAATGATTAATGTTAATATTAATGATTCTTATATCAGCAAGAATTCCTTCTTCATACATTTTTGTCATAGATTCTTAAAAGAATAGATTCTAGAAGGCATTCCATTTTATTTTCCACAGTTAAAAGGTTCTTCCTTATATAATGAACTGAAAATGTTCTTTTCCTTCCAACAAATGTAAACACTAACTTTTATTAAAATTTTCCTTTCCAATTAAATACCTTCATTAATCATCACCTCTTTGTCAGTAGTAGCCCCAAAATTCCAAACAGAAGCCATTATATAATGCACCCAATCAGATACTGCATTGTTATATTTAAAAGTTATATAATTAAAAACTGATAATGTCTGGTAGACCTTTGTTTGCTTAGAAACAAGGGTTATTTTTCATTCATTTCAGTAAAAGAAATGTTATGTATCAACTTCCAACTGTGATGCTTAAATATCTACATCTTTAAAATACCCTGGTGTGGCTAATGCCTCAATTGTCCAGCTGACATCACAGACCAATCAAAGCAAACTGCACAGAAGCAAAAAGAGTTTAAAAAAAAAATGGAATGTCATGGGCATTGCAAGGCATATTACCCAGCAAGGAACATTTCCCTCAAGACTCTCCTGGGCGGTATGGAAAGGACATCTTTTGTCCAGCATTGATAAGCAGACCTGCCTAGGTATTTGAGCTAAGAACTTCAAATCAGAATACTAAGAATACAAATCAAATAAAAAAACTAAATTTAGACATCAATGTAGAGATGAAATTCAACATGGTAATTTTAAGTTAAAAGTTAATAATGACTTAACTTTGATTTTGCTATTTGAAAAAGACATTTTTAAAATATTTTAAATAGCTTACATATTTTAGTAGTAAGTTAGGGAAAGATCATTGCTTTTGTAAAACTAAGTTTTTCAAATTTTAGTTGCATACTAGATTGTATGCTCTGATTCAATTTGTTTATACTATCAGATGATGAGAAAACAGCTAGTCTTCAATGAGAGCTTTTAAAAATGTTGACAGATTGAACACATAAAACAACTAATTTTATAATTCCTCAAAGATCACTAGGGTCTTTCCCTTAGATGAGATTCCGTGTGTCCCACAGAGAAAGTGTTCACATTTCGGCCTCCAAATGTTCTCCCATTTTATTTCCAAAAATTTAGTAAATGTGTGTGTTAGAATATATAAGAGAAATATAAATTTTACATTTTCTTTCAAAAAGGGATAAAAGTTGATTAAGGAAAACATACTGCCATTAAGAAATGTCTACATGTAACAACTCAATGACATAAAAGGAGTGATAAATAAATCCCTGTACTAGCTTGATAACAGAATGGAACAGTTGCTAAGAGAGGAGAGCAGTTATTTTGTGGTTGACATCTTTTAATTAGCTTAAATTCAGCTGAAGAAATCAGGGTCCCTCATTCATTGCATTCAATCTGAAATGTGAAAGCATCCTGTAAAAATCATAGCTCATAGCTACTTCTGCTTTTCCAAAGTACTGGTTCCAGTTGCAATTTTACATTTGTCTGTATAATTTTTTCTACACTGTAATTACTATCTACAGTGGAAGTTCAAGAGCAGTTAGAAAGTATCTCTGTTTTTAACAGTGCCATTTTATCCTCAGCACCTAGCTGAATGAATGACACATAACAGACAATCTATAAAAATTGGAATTATGAGGTAGATGGATTGAAGGACAGATGTTGCCATCTAGAGTACTTAGTTCACTGTCAATATTTGAATGCTTACATAATGACAGATGCTGTGCTAGGTGTTTGCCACATGTGCAATTCCCAATATGGTTATTACTTAAGCTCTAGAAAATAGTTAAAAACATGGTCACATTCAGTTACCATCATTTTGACATCTCTAATTGAGCAGAAAAATTACTCAAACTATGTCAGTCTCAAAGATTATAAGTTTGACAAGGATCACAGTATATTATTAATATCTGAGCTTTATCACCCATTATCCAGTTATCACAAAGCTACTATGTCCATAAGGATACTAAAATAAGCTCTGATAAATAGCAATTTTTTATCTCAACCTTTGTAAGCTACTACTTCCACTCCTGTCCAAAGTGAACATTATTAATCACAAATCTGACAGGACACAGATGTCCAAATAAAGGGATATAAAGGAAGCAAATACAAAGAGAATAAAAATATTCTCTTTAAGGTTTAAGGTCACTTGAAGCATCTAACTTATTTTCTCAATGCAAATCTGCATAAGGGAGATGAGAAAGGTCTGATTTTATCACCGAAATTTGACACTGTGCTATATTATGAATAGATATTCCACTTCATTTTAGCTGTATAAACATCTAATCCTGTCCATTTAATATTTTCCAGAGATATAGTAGCAATGATACAGTTTTAAAGACCTAATGTTAAGGTGGATTTCATTACATGATGTGTTTTTTCTCCCCCTGCTCCCCCCAATCATTTTACAGTGGAAGTAAAAGAAAACAAAACAGAGATCAACAGACTATTCTACTGCAAAACTTATGACATTTACTTTAGTAAGAAGCATCTAATTCAGTTTGGTATAAATTTGTTTTTGAAAAATGTTAAGCTTCACTCAAATAATATTTATAATATGCTATTTTTTAAAGACTACAGAACTACAAAAAAGCTGAATCTGTTAAACTATATGAATTATATAACTGATTTTTCATACTTCTAATTTTTCTTATCAACATTAAGCACATAAAACATCTATAAAACCATTATTTGCATTTATTTTATTACAAATGTAAGTCACAGACATATAAATTCAAATATTTGTCCTAGATTTTTAAAGTTCTAAAATTTTAATTCAAATAATAAGTTGGTATGTTTTATACACACACATACACACACATATTATAATTTAAATGAAAACTCTTACCATTGATTTTCTTTTGATAGTTAATCACTCCATTAGTTTTTCTTGATAGGGCCTTCCTATGTCAAGCAGACAGTAGCCAAATCACAAAAGGACATTTGGATGCTCACGTCTTCTGATGGGAGTTTTCGGCCAATTGCCAGTTGAGAATTTAAACTGAAACTAAATTACCCAAACTTTATTAAGTTGTTTCCATACCCACCAACTGAAAATGAGCAATGATTCTAAACTGGAATATAAAGTGAGTGACTTTGATTTATCTCCTTTCAAGTAGTCATAACATTATGTTTAAGAAGAAATGCTAGGACATAAGAAAGAAAAAACCCTTTAAAATTCTAATCTCTTCAGAGAACAGTTTTAAGTGAACTTCAGTTTTTTTTTAACAAAGTTCCCCCAATTATTTTGTAATCCAAATTAACACACAATAAAGATGGCATGTATTCAATGATATATCTATAAATTATAGAGTCTCAAATTTATATTCTGTCAAACACTTACTCTACCTTAAAACTAAATGTAATATTTGGAAACATTTTAATAGTATCATCTATATTCATAAAATATTTACTAAATCATCAACTACTTGTAGGAGTACATACCACAAGAAGTTAAAGGTTATACTGAAAAGACATGCCCTGCCTGCAAATATCATTCTTTGTACTGAGAAGACAAAAATCTATGGATACAAAAAAAAAAAAAAAAATCTATGGATACAAACTTCTAATTATAGTATCAAAACAACTCAGCTCCTTTTCTGCACCAAATTTAGTCTCTTTTTCTCTCAATTATTATAGCTAATCTTTGTATACAGCCTGTTAATTATATATGACTTTTGACCACTAAACATTATGATTGTTAAGTTTTATAGTTTATTTGGATACTTCTCAAATATTAGGCATATTAAATTGTCCCTATACGTTGTTAAGATATGCTGCAGAGCTCCAATCAACTCTGCCAGCTACAGAAGTTGACCCATTTTAGTATTCTTTTATCTTTGACAAGTTAGGTATTTGGAAAATATACAACAGAATAAAGCTAAAAAGATCACCTGAAAGGAATGGAAAACGTCCTTATCTTCCTGAATTATCACATTTACCATTGATCAAAAGTTGTTACTGAATGTCAGTAGTCTAAAATTAAGTGCACATAACTAGATAATTATGTAATACTCAGATTAGAATGCCAAACTTAACATGTACCCCTAATTCCCATATATTCCATGTGCCCACCCTATCTCTCATACACATACAAGAGCACATGTGTATGAGCATGTGCACATCTATCCAACCCACCCCCTGACAGTCTTTCCACTACCAATAACCTGATACTAAATAGTATATAAGAGAGTATATAAGGTGAATAATCAATTTATGGTTAAATCAAGATAAACTGACTTCAGAACAAAGAAAGAGCTTAACAAAACTGCTACGTCTTTGAGTTATTCACACTACCCCAATATGATATCCTAGAAAAGGCTCATTTTATCCAGTAATTTTAATCCAAAATTCTCAGTGGTAATAACATTTATAAACTATTCAGTGACTAACAGAATTCTTTCCTGGCTACTAAGAGATACAAGGAAAAGATTAAATTCCTTTCTCAGCAAGTTTATCATCTACAACTTAACATGCAGGTGTAGGGAGGAGAAAAACAGCTCACAAAGACATATAAATGGTTAGATTTCCATGAAAGAAACAAACACACTGGGGCAGCTTAAATTGTTTGAATAGGTTTGTGATATGTGGGGCTGATCTAAGAAAGACTTTATAACAAGAACCTTTTTAAAGCAGAAAATATACAACCACTTTATTCTTATTTAGCCTGATGAAACCCACAAAGCAAAAACTAATTCAGAATACAACTATAGACATAGTCATGTCCTTACTCTGGAAGAAGGTCAAAGATCTATTATTTAGTCAAATGAAATTACAGAATACTGGGTATATTTTTTAAAAAATGGGTCTTCAGTACAAGTGAAACAATTCTCAATTTGCTTATGTCACTCACCCTAATAATTCCAATCATCATGGAAGTAATTTAATTTTTAATACAAGATACATAATCCTGAAGAGTACTATCAGATTAACAAAATCATGAAACAAAAAAGCACACAATGATTTCCTCGGTGTGAGTAACATTATCGATAATGCACCTAACATAAAAAAAGTTTCATATTCTAGCAATGATGAGCAGCAAGGGACCTGTCAATGTGTTTTAAGTGTTTGTATACATCTTAAATATAGCCTACTAATCTATTTAGAAGAGTTTTAAATTTTAACACTACCTTTAATTTCATAAACAAAGAAACAGTTCCAGGAATATGACATTATTTGTGCAAAGTCACACAGGTAGTCAGGAGCAAAATTAAGACCTCTCAAGAACAAATACCTTTTTTTTTTTTTACTATAATCAGGGAAAGAAATAGTAGCAACTCAGAAAGAGATATAATTTTGTTAGAAAGATTTCAACTTTTTAACCTCCAAACTAAATCTGAAACATCCAAATCATCAGCCCCAGCAAATGCAAAGAACCAATTCATAAAGTTAGGGAAGTAAAGCTGTATGACTAAATTAAACCCCTTTATAAGCTTTAAGGCATAGATTCAGTTTTATACCAAACTTACAGACTAAGAACACAGGTTTGAGGAATATATACAATTATATCAAATCTTTTTATAGAAAAGACTATTTCCTAGAATTTGCCATGACATCACTTCTATTTTTCTTTCACTGGCAACCTATTTTATTCAGTTTTTCATAGGACTGTCTAGCAATTCAAGCACCTACACAGATAACATTAGAAATAAAAAGTCGTATTTTGACTGCTTCAGGTGATATAATGAATCCCAATGGTGTAAAAACGGTCAGGAAGAGAGGTTCAGAATATTTGTAAATGGGAGATATAAAAAGAAATAGTCAAAAGGCTGCTTTGATTTCGTTGTACAAATAAAATTTGGCTACTAACTCTCATGAGATTTCGTTGTCTCTCAAGTCATAAGTCATGTTTCTAGTGAAACAACATGCTTTTAGTTGAACTGGTCTCAAAAGTCAGAGGACTCATTAGGCAACACCTAAAATCATTCACCACTCACAAAACTCTTTTGAACAGGCAATGATGCTAAACAAATTAATTCTACCCTACCACTACCAAAACAATCACAAGTCTGTATTTAGGAACAAAACTCAATAATAAAGCTCATTTATTTCCTTTGGAAGTGAGAATCCTTGCTTTGTTACCCTGAACTCACCTTAAATTTCATACATCATTCTTAAACATTAGAAAATTTTAAATCACATCTTTGATTTATTAGGAGACAGCTCCTTATATGCTTTTTTGTTTTTCCCCCTCCCATACTATCGAAACTTAATGGCACTAGATGTATATTTATTAAGTGCATGATATCCTCAGGATCTGATCTGTAAATGAATTAACTAAAAGCTATGGATGATTATAAAACTTCATAACAGTAAATACATGATTTACTAGAGCACCCAGGCAGGATTGTTTCAGATTACTGAAGTGTGCTGCAATGGGGTGCATCACTGATGTGGCCTAGTAAATACAAAATGGACTTGAGAACTCTATGGGCTTTTTAACTTATCTACATGGTTTCCAGGTTAACATTCACCTTTTCACTAAAGAAACAGCACTCATTACATTAGTATGCAAACTCTTTGAAGATACCAGCAAAATATTCCAATATGATTAATCTTACTGGCTGAAAAAAAAAATGTTTCCCACGTTTTATTAAAAAAATTTCTTGCTTCTGAATTTGTATTTGTCTTCAAAAAATTCCACCTCATGTCATTCATATGACCAACCAAATTAATCAACAATACCTTGTCATATACCATTTATTTCTGATTAAAAAGATATTAAAAGCTACCATATTTTAGGGACACTGACTCATTAATCATTATAGTATCATACTAAAACAAGCAAGTATCATTTCCAAAGTAAGTGGGTCACTTATTTTAAAACATAAGGAAAGGAAACTAGCATTTGTTAAAGTATCTCCAACACTAGATTTAAAATCCATTATTTTTAAATCCTCACAACCCTGAGAGATTGGTATAACGTACCCATTTTACAGCTATTAACTTGTCTAAGATTCTGGTGCTATTAAATGATCCAATTAAGATCCCCATCATTGTTTGTCTAGCTCCAAAATCTAAGCCTAACCTTCTTATAATAACGGGAACATGTGCCAAGTACCATGCTTTTTGGGGAAAAAAGTGGTGGGGGCTGGGTATAAGGGAGCAGTCTCATTAAACAGAGGGGAGGCACCAAGTGAAATAAAAGTAAACATCATGAAGTCCAAGTACTTCCCTCACTGAAGTGCTCTTCAAGCCTATTAAGAACCTTCTTTCTCTTACTCAATTCACAAATACTCTTCTCTGCATTCTAGTAGCCATATGAATTAATATCCAGCTTTGAAAAATAGAAACACCATTTAACAAAACCCAAAAGAATAGTTACTGAAAACTGCTTATTGTTAAAGACAAATGGCCCTATGACATACCTCAGTAGCCCCTGAAGACACTGTGTTAACAAATATCCCTCAACAATCCAGAGTCATTAAGAAATGCTAGTCTTTCTAAGATACTTTACAGTAAGAATGGTTCAGATGAAATGTTTTCACAATCAAAGAAGTATCTATCATCTAGAAAATATACTAATTGAGTATCTAATTATAACAAATTTATTTTATCTAGAAACCTTCAAGAAGTATACATGCTATCATTTTATATTTTCACAACACGATACAGCAGTTGTGAAATCAAGCATTACTAATTTAGAGGAAAAAATAGCATTAAAAATCCCAAAAGGAAATGAAGCAAGATGGGATTGGGAGGGAGATAAACCATAAGTGACTCTTAATCTCACAAAACAAACTGAGGGTTGCTGGGGGGAGGGGATTTGGGAGGCGGGGTGGGGTTATGGACATTGGGTAGGGTATGTGCTATGGTGAGTGCTGTGAAGTGTGTAAACCTGGCGATTCACAGACCTGTACCCCTGGGGAAAAAAAATATGTTTATAAAAAATAAAATTAAAAAAAAATAAAAATAAATAAATAAAGTAGAGGCAGTGAATAACTCATGAAAAAAAAAAAATCCCAAAAGGTACAAAGTTCTTAATTTCAGCAAAACTATGGGCCCTGCATTAACACAAAAACTGCCATAAACTATACTACTTTCAAAGTTAAAAATATTTCAAAATAGTCTTTTACAGCCTTTACTTCTTCAAAAATGCAGGTGAAATATTTGTTGTTTTAATATACTTTCCTTCTCTTTTCCCTTATATCTGATACTGTAACACTTAAGACTTCTCATTTTAACTTGAAGAAAGATACTGTCACATCTAGTATGACAAGTGGAACAAATTTACAATGAAGATTTTCACAGGGTCTTTAGGAGTTTTCATGTTCTCAATATCTGCATACAGGTCGAATCTTTAAGAAATGTTATAGCTTCTGTGCTCAGACACAGTTTCCCTAGCATCTTAAACAAGGTCTCACACAATCATTAGCACTGCAGTAGGTCATTTAACAGGTGTGACCCTCTGCACTGTCACAATTCTAAAGCATCGCAGTTATTTATTTGCTCCGTTACCTTGATTCAGGGCTGGGGGAGCCCAAAGAGACCCAGTTCCACACAAAGAACTAACATGGCACTCCATGAAACAAGTAAAGTGTAGTTGAAAGGGAAACAAATAACAGAAAGTCAGGCCTGGTCAAACAGAGAAACTAAAGCTGGCAACTGAGAAGCATAACCCATTCTGGCCTAGATTTGTTTGTAATGACAATGTGACCCAGATACTAAATATTTGGCTAATATTTAGAAATCTGAAAACTGAGAGAAATGAGATACATGGTCAGCTGGTTACACATTTTAGTAAAAAAAAAATAATCAAAATGATAGGTGCTTAAAAATATATAATTAGCATTTTCTACACAAAGATTTTTAAAATGTTAAAAACACATATTTTTGTTTTGTAAGGACAACACTACCTATTACAGAGATCATGGTATAAAAATCCTTTGAAGAGCAGAAGGAGAATATACATTTTTTCAAAGTAAAGCTTATTTAAGAAACTGTTTATCTAAACTAAGTTTGTTCTGTTTGTGGCCCATACCGTTTATTCTACAGAACTGTCTCTTAAGTGACAAGAAAATTTTTGAGAAAAAAGTCCTCAGTAGCTATAAAAGTTTTGCTAATGAGGGTGCTGGAACAGAAGACAGCACACACTCACCACAGACCCACCTCATTCTACCCAGTATTGGTGGGGCTTCACGGGGGTGCTTCTAAAGTTCCAGATAACACATACTTCTTAAAGTACCTGTCATGGACCATGCTGAGGGCTTATCCAGCCTTCCCTTGCTTTCCCCTTCCTAATGATCTATGATTTGATTCAGTATCCAAGTCTCTCTACTAGTTCAACGCACCTCAGGGAAAGCTGACTGACCCTGAGCTAGGAGCCTACACCACAATGAGTTTAACCCATTATTATGGTAAGCCCATTCCCCCTTCCTAGTGATTACTTTAGGTATTTCTCGATTAGACAAATTTAGGTCAATGAGAAGCAAGCAGGGGTGAAGGTAAAGGGTAACTGCTTAGGGGAACGAAAAAAAAGCTATATTGCCCTCGAAAGTGAATTTATCTTCTCTCTGTGGTTCTGAAAGAAGAAACACATAATCCTGACTGCAACTGGTAGCCATTCTATAACCACAACATTGGGAGAAAGGCAATACTGTGTAGAAAGAGTAGAACAGAAAGACAAACTGGTCCCTGAAGAAATCAAGGAGCCACTGGCTTAACTAACAACATATGTCTTACTTAAGGTGTTTTCTTACATGAGGTAATTAATATTTTTATTTAGGCCAAAATTAGATGAATTCGGAAACTAACTTTTAGAAAAAAACACCAAGTTCTAAATTATTTCAGGAAATTATAAAATCTATTTTTTCCTTTCCTGGCTTTTAAAGAATAGTGCTCTATGTGACTTTTGTGTATTTTCTTAATTGCCTACAATGATCGTGTATCATATATGTTATTGGGAGGGCGGTATTTAAAACATCAGAGTGTGCCAAACAATTGGGCCTCTTTTTGATCATTAATATAAAAGTCAAATATGCTTTTATGGGTCCATCATCTACTCAGATTGCTATAATCTGATTTCTGATGTCACATGTCTCTTATTTTTGCTGTAATTTACTCTTAACTGATTAAGAGAGAACCACTAGACTTTCCTCTAGTTCATTGGCTTCCTATACCCTATATACGCCCATCCCAGTTATCCATATTCAGATAGTTGAACCTGTTAGAAATATGTTCTGAGCATATAAAATTATTCTGGGGACAGTGAATTTCTCTTTGAACTTAGTTTAAACTAAAAATACCACCTAGATAATTAGTTTTGTCCTTTTAATAAAAAGTATCTTCTCTTCTCTTTCTTTTCTTCCCTTTCTTTTCCTTCCTTATATTTGACATTTACTTTGCCTAGGAATAATTTGATCTTTTACCTATATACAGAAGACCTCCATAAAGCAGAGAATTTAAAACAGAGACCTGTGGACCAAATATATTCCACAGGCATATTTTGCACAGTAGAGCTAAAGTATTTTTAAAACATCTGAATTAGTAACCAACTAATTTGCATAAAGATATGTATTTTAGGATCTTGCTGAAAAACTGAAAAACTTGGCAACAATCAGTGTGAATACTTACATGGCCACAATCAAGCAGAAAAGAATACTAGCTGTTCCCTGTCCCACTGAGATGAGCATAGCCTTTCTAGAAATCCAGTCTCCACAGATTTCCCTAAATGGCCTAATTCTTCATAGTCAAAAGTGCTTATAGGTATTTGACTACACTACTCCTGATACAACAGCTAATAACAGCCAGAAGAATACGAAAGAAACTGTTAGTTAAGAAAATAAAGCAGCTCTTAAGGCATTCAGGGAAATATGTTTCTAAAACTTTGTCTTCTCGAACCTTCTAATTTAACTAGGAGTCTGTTTCTAAAACAAAATGATCCAGCAATAACTTTTATTCATAATAAAGAAAAAGTGTTTTTTTTTTTAAAGATTTATTTATTTATTTATTTGACAGACAGAGATCACAAGTAGGCAGAGGGGCAGGCAGAGAGGGAGGAGGAGAGGGAGGAGGAAGCAGGCTCCCCGCTGAGAAGAGAGCCCAATGCGGGACTCATCCCAGGACCCCTGAGTCCCAGGACCCCGGGATCATGATCTGAGCTAAAAGGCAGAGGCTTTAACCCACTGAGCCACCCAGGCACCCCAGAAAAAGTGTTTCTTAATAGAATGTTACTTGAAAGAGAATGGTTTAAATTCTTCATCTGAGTTTCAACCAATCAACAAAGAATAGAAGAATCCTAAATATTAGTTAACTTTCAAATCTGATGCAGACTAACAAGTGGTATAAACAAAATAATAAGCTTTATACGTGCACACACACCATGTATATACAAAATTACTTATATGCTTTGCCATATAAATTAAGATGCCAAATTCTCTTTTGAAACTAAGCTCTCCCTATACTATTTAATGGAATTAAATAAACAATAGTAATTAGCTCAACTCACAAATTATTTAAGGAATAATGCTTTCTAAATTATATAATATAATCACTTCCTAACATCAAGCACAAGTTATTGAAAGGACTTTAGAGATAATCTTGCACTCAAACTCTACAAATTAAACAATAATAATACTGGTTTTGTATCTCTGTAAAATCCTTAGGTTTTATCTATCTCAAAAATTTTAAATCTATCACCTTCTCTCCAACTCAACAGCTATATCCATCATCTCCAACCTCATGTGCAGAAATAGCTTATAACAAGAGGCTTCTACATTCACTGCAGTCAGATTCACGTTTTCTGAATGAAAATTTAATCATGCTACGCCTCTGCTTAAGACCCTTTCAAGGCTTCTCAGTAGCCTCTAGGATAAAGGCTAAAATCCTGAACAAGATCACATCACCTCTTTCCTGCATTCTTTTCCATCTTTATTCCTCCTTCTTCTCAATGCTCAGCTAACAGTGGAATCCTTTCAGTTCTTTTGCTTTTGCAGACACTATTTCTGCTACCTGCAATGCTCTTTGACTCATGCTGACTCTTCGCATTTCAGCCAAAAAGTTATTTCTCTTGTCCTTGCCTGACTTGACCATCAACACTGCCCTCATTCCAGGCAGTTCAGTTTGCCCTTGATGTACTCTCACATCACCCTATAGTCTCTCTCTTAACGTTCATGTACTTGTAATTATTTGTTTAGTTTCAGTCTTTTCCAACGTTTTTGGTTTTGTGAGCACAAAGATCTTTATTGTTTTATTTACTGTCTCACAATATAATTTAACATAATATCAGACATGCAAAAACAGCTTTTAATAAATATTTGTTGGATAGTGAATCTCCTGAAATTGAAGTTAATTGATAACTTGTTGAAAAGGCAGCATAGTACAGTTGACAGTACACTTACCCAGGAATATTAAAGATCTGTCCAAGATCTACTACTTATTATGCGACTTTAAGTCTCAAACACTCCAATTCTTTACCTTAGTAACACTATCCAACACCTGTTCTGTCTTCCTTATGTAGGTTTTGGGAGGGAAAAAAATAAGTACTCTATTTTCTCAACTCCAAAATGTGTATTCTTTTCACTTTAACTTTTTTCAGACCAGGAGGAGCCCTAGAGTAGATATCAGAAGAACCCTGCCAGTCATTACACTGTCTATCCAAGTATGAACCAAGAATATACCTTTTATCTGTCACCTCAGTTATCTGCATTGATAGAACCATATACAGTTGAGTTTTAACATAATGTTAAATTCTTCTGGATGATATTTAACTTCTAGTAATAGATAATATAACTAGTTTAAAAAAAAAAAGCTACCAGTTTAAATAGGAAATGGAAACCAAGCCAAAGTAATTGCTAGATGTGCCTCAGAACTATGCTATCAATCCTAAAGATTTTAGGGGTCAAGAGTAGCATGTGGCTACATTGCTCGTGGCTAAAAGTAATTTAGAATAATCCCTAGATACGATGCTCCTCCATCCCCCAACAAAAGTATTTCAGTTTTCCAAAAACAGAGGAAAAAGTTATTAAGTTAAAAGATGTGCCTTACAATTGTTGATTTCTTTGAATTAAGCAAATACATAATATGCATGAACATATTCTACAAATTAAGTGTTAACACAAATAGGTAGTTTTAAAGGTACCCATTGTGTGTTGCATACAGAAGATAATGCTTTACATAAAACTTAAAAGCTTCTCCCAAAAATCACTTATAAAGTCAGTGCTTAAAATTAAGATGAAGCAAGATTTAAATGTTACTAATTTCTTAGAGGAAATGAAACATTCCCCCTTTTAGTAGGCAGACTTGACAAAACTGACTCCATTTCTTTTGTCTTATTCTCACTTTCAGTGCTTCCCACACAATCCATAACACTGTCATATGTTCAATTCTTTCAAATATTCTCCTTGGAATTCTATTCTAGCATCTAATCATTACTACTATCCAAAACTTCTTCCTTTGTTTATCTCCATTCTTTCAATTGCCTATTATACTTAATATGATATTTAATTTGTGTCTTTGTAGATATTTTTTTAAAGCCAAAACAATATCCTCTTCAATCTGGTCTTTAAGAGCAAAACAGGACACTGGCTTTTACTTATTTTTATACAAGCAGTACTGGTTTTCTAGGACTTGCTTACCTGGTGACCAAAACTATGTACTGACAATATGACAGGTTCGTGGCACTGGTGACTACTGAGATGGGGACAAACAATAGCTGACTCAAACAGAATCAAACTTTTGACAATTAATACCAAGAACAATTCTTTGCTTTCTTGAGCAAAGAAAGTAGAGTATCCTTATGCCCTTCTTATAAATGACCACTGGAAAATTATATATCTCTTCAGACTTCTTTCTCTGATTCAGTTTGTAAATCCCTATGTGAAAGACTTATTATACATTAGGTCATAAACAAATTCTGGAAGATGTCCTAAAAAGACTGCTTATGAAAAGTCGCAAGACTTTCCTGAAAAATGGAAGGCAGAATAGAATGTAGAACTACGGCAAATAAGGACAGCCAATTTGTTTAAACTTTTCTACCAAACAGCAGTTCCTTATGCTAAAAACAGCCCATATAGACAGCTTATAAAGAATTTTGCATTAAATAGATACTTAGAAGACCTATAAATTATATGATCATTATGAATTTTATTCAGAGTACAGCTATCAATATGCCTTGATAGGACTGGTAAGACTTTAGATAAATTATTACTTGTCATTAAAAGCATAATTTTAAGTACTATCATCACAAATATATATGTATATTAATCAAACATGAAAACATGGAAAAAGGGTGGCAGAGGAGTAACTGAATTTCCATCTCTATGCAGCGTACTTCCAAACAAATCATCTCATTTAACTGCTGAATTATCATGTGATGTTAACATTACCATGTATACCTGAGAAAATAGTGAGTTCTAGTATAAGTCAGCTTATAATCCTATATGCCTGACCATACCAGTTTGTGAAATGTGGAATGGCAAACAGCTAAATTCAGAAAAAAAATTATATTCCCCTGTGATAGAGTCTGAGTTTCCAAAGTTGGCTACAACAATATATCCCATCCCATTTGCTCTTTTATAGCGTGATTTCGTCCACAAAGAAATAAAACCTATTGCCCCTCTCCTTGATCTGGGCTGTTCTTGTGACCTGTTTTGACCAACAGAATGGATAGAAGTAATTCTGGGTAACTCCAGAATCTCAGCCTTTATCTTTCAGAACATTCCTGTACAGAATCCAGCTATCTTACTGTGAGGAAGCCCAATTAACATCACAGAGAAGCACCCTTAAGGAGAACTAAGGACTAGGGCCCAGCAACCAGCATCCATTGCCAGTCATGTGAGGGGGCCATTTGAGACTACCCTGCCTTCCTAGCATCCCAACAAAGACCATACAAGGCAGAAGATTCACCCAGTCAACACTGAAAATGATGAAAAATAATAAATTACTGGTGTTTAAGCCACTAAACCTTGGGGTGGTTTGTTATGCAGTAATTGATAAGTGAAATACTATTCTCCTTAGAAATATATTTCAACACCACCAGTGTCAACACTTAAGTGGCCAATAAAAACCAATAATATGGGGCACCTGGGTGGCTCAGTGGGTTAAATCCTCTGCCTTTGGCTCAGGTCATGATCCCAGGGTCCTGGGATCGAGCCCCACATTGGGCTCTCTGCTCTGCAAGGAGCCTGCTTCCTCCTCTCTCTCTCTCTGCCTGCCTCTCTGCTTACTTGTGATCTCTGTCAAATGGATAAATAAAATCTTAAAAAAAAAAAACAATAATATTTGGTTTCTGTGACTAATGAAATAGAATTGTGAAAAGCAATGGTAAAACCCAAGTTTTAAGAATTACTAAGGGTTACACCTAGTTTAAATTAAAAAAAAAAAAGATGTGGTTCAGAGCTTAAAATCACAACGTTTGGTAAAATCACAATGACTATTTACAGATAAAATTAACATTGACTGAATCACTAAGTCTTAAAATAAGAAAATAAGATGGCATCACTTTAAGTTAAAAGAAAGGCAAATAGGCAACAAAGTTTGGTTATATCAAAATAGATAATCCAGATCAGATTTATTAGCCTATGTATTATAGATTACCATCATATGAAGAATAGCATACAATAAAATATACAGCACTGAATTATGCTAAACATAATATTTTATCTTATTCAGAAACTTCTTCAAAGAAGAACTAAAGTATTAGCACACTGGAGAAGTTGCAAAATATCAAATATTCATAAATATTTCCAGTGGATAGAAGTCTGGATTAGCTTACATTAAATTTCTATTATATAAAAATACTGTTATACCATGAAATATGCTGAATACAGACAAATTTCAAGAAATACTTTTAGATATCTCTTAAGGATATCAAATGTGAATTTTTTACAAAAAATCAGAATGTAGTTGATTTATGAAAAACAACCATCATCTCCAGCAGTGTCATTGTCAAAGAGATTATTAGGATAGACAACTGCTCTGATTCAATATAACACTGAGTCTCTCATGATTTAAACAGCAGAGACAAAATAATCTGGCATGATTCATACTCTGGTGCTACATTAAAAGGTAGAATAAATACAATTTCATATAAATATTTAATATAATCTTATCATCCTTAGAAAATAAAGAATTCTAAAATATCATGTAAAGAATTTTAAAAAAACTCATTTTATTAACTCATATTTTGCTAACTCCATGTCATTTAATCTACTGAAAAGGTTTCCGAAAAACTAGAAGAAATTCAATGATTTACTCAATTTTAAAACTCAATTTGATTTTAAGGCAGACACTATGAAAGATACTATATCCAAAAAGAAAATTGTCTTTTGCTAAAAGAAATTTCCAAGACAACTCCACCATAAGGGTAAGGTCTAATGATTTATAACTACTATATACCTCTTCAGTTGCTACTACAGAATATACATTTAAAACAGATTCTTCATTTTCTTAGATTGATCCCAGATATTCAGCTAACACTAAGTTTGCAATGATGCCAAAGCCCTTGCACATTCACACAAAGTTACTCTTTGGCTGCAAAGGATCCTTTTAAAAGAGAGAAAGTGAATATAATGGGGGAGAAAGGAACTGGGGATGAAGGAAAAGCCGCTTTTGTGCCATATGAATTATTTATTCACTCAAGCAATGAACTCACTATTTCTAACTCTAACAATCTATCAGGGAACTGTAAAGAGTGAACTCAAAGACTAATAAGGTTTAAAAACTATCACTACTTAGCAAACCTAATTTTTTCTACCTAAAAACATTTTTAACTTAATAAATTATGTTTTTACAGAATAATTTATATTTCTAATTCATAAGGTTTATAGATCAAATGAGAAGTGTCAATTTTGAAAACAGGCAAAAATCAGCTAATAACTTTCATCATAAGATATTAAGAATTAATAAACTCTTTTTTGTTATTCTTAATTTAGGAAGCTAATTACAAAAATTCTCATCTATCAAACTTTTTATTATTACTTCTATTCGTGTCTGCTTAATAATTAAGTATCTGAAGCTGGTTCAAGGAAACCTTGCTTTTGCTGGTGCTAATGTCACTGAGATCTGTTTTATAGAAATCTCTGGAAGGTAATCTGGCTCTTGATAAGAATAGCCAAGCTAGAGTTGGATTTCCCTCACAACATTAATAATGTTTGGTTGCCTAAATTATTAATAGAGATTAAGTCTTTGACTAAAGGCACAGATCAAGTACTTGCTTTGTGAAAAGAGAAATAATCAGGTTTATACCTGTCACCTTTCCCTATGTATTCAAGATGATGTAGAATTTTTGCCCCTTTTCTCACCACAAAAGAAATTACTCTAGAAATATGAAAATATTTTGCCTTTTGTGTGAATGTCTGAATCTTTAACAATCTCCCTTTCTTTTTTTAGGCTTGAATTAAGGCATTTTGTAACCTATAACCCACATAGAACACAACTTCTTTTGAAAAGTTACATACAAATCTCCTTATACATTCGTTCTTTATCTAAAATTGTTTGAAAATCCCTAAATCTCAACAGAAGTGTCTATAATTTGACTAGACTGCATTCTTCTTCAGATAAAATACCCAAATAGTAAACCAAATGTCTCATCCGTTTGGCCTAGCTCCCTCCCTCCCTGGTCCAGGTACATCTGATTCACCTTGCTTCTGTTTTCCTTTCAGACAAATCACCTGGTCAGATGTCAGCACTGATCCTTGTTTAAACTCATTTTTTTTTTTTCACAGAACGAGAATCAGAGCTGGGAGAGTACTTAAAATTCATCTAGGTTTATGATGTGGCTGAGATCTATAGGAACGATGTTATTAATCAGAAACCTACAATTAGTATGTGGCATAGCAGAGAGCAGAAACCAAGTCTCCAGACACCATCTGGTACTCTTTGCTACATGTCTTCACCAACTTCCTAAATGGATCCTGGAATTGATAATGAAGAGTAACTGATAAAGGCTTGTGGAAAGCACTTTAACAATATGTACTGTGAAGCTTAGAAGGTTTGCCCAGTAATTCCACTCCTGGGACACTCTTAGGATAAATTGTCAGGTAAGTTTTATATACAAATATTCATGTCAGGTATTTGTAATAAGAACATTTAAAAAATATATATATATATATATATTTATATATCCAATAATAAGAGGAGATGGTATATCCATTAAAAGAAATATAATGGAAAAATTTGAAATGTTTATTAAAATTTTAGAGTACTATTATAAAAGGCACTTTTCCATGTTAAGTGGTGCTGTGTGTTTGGGGAAGGGGACAACTTACAAAACTTATGAATGTATACAAAGCAAATGTTCTCAAGCAAAACCTTCCCAGGAGCCTGGGTGGCTCAGTCGGTTAAGCAGCTGCCTTCAGCCCAGGTCATGATCCCAGGGTGCTGGGACTGAGCCCTGAGTCCAGCTCCCTGCTCAGCAGGGAGTGTCTGCTTGTCCCTGTCCCTCTGCCGCCTGCCCTGCTCATGTTCTGTCTCTCGCTTTCTCTCAAATAACCAAATAAAATCTTATTTTCAACAAGAAGAGGTTATAAGAGAGAGAAAATGATCTTTCTCTAGGAAATATATTTGCCTTATTTTTTTTTTAATTGGCAGTGCACAATTCATTTTCTTTCTCTAGAGCTTTAACAGGGAACAAAAACTTGCACTGATTATCACTTTGGACTGGAAATAAAATGAATTTCCTAAACCCCAAATAAAACTTCAAGAGTATCCTTATCTAAAGCTGAAGTGCATTTTACTTAGAAGAACTGGAATAAATATTTTCCAAGTGATGTGAGAAATGTTTTTAAAGTTAGTAAAGCAGTAATAGCTATTAAAGCACTAAATACCAAAGCTTCTAATGATCCTCAATAGAGGCTTTTCAAAAATCTCATTCTATAAGGTCTATAAATCTTGACTAATCTAACCCTGAGTTTAGGGGCTGAACTAGCAGAGGCACAGTCTGAGGAGAGAAAAATATTTTGTGTATCTATCACCAACTAGGCAGTGCAAAAAAAAAAAGTGCAAAGGATATTCATATCTAAGACTCAAAGTTCTGATAACACATTTATTTATTCTGTAATAAATAAATAAGTGGCAGAAATAAGATACAAACGGGACTTATGTGAAAGTTGACAAGACTCATTTAGCTTATAAAAGCTTCTTTTTATAACCAGACAAAAAGACAGTGAAAATTTTCTATTTTTTTTTCCTAAGGGGATTTTTTTCTTTTAGTTATTATTTCATTAATTTCTTCAACAAGTGGTTTGTTCTTGACTTACCAAGACATACTAGATTAGAAACATTCAAATGCCTTATCTACCTCAAAAAGAGAAAAGAAAACGAATACACAAAAGTTCCTTCATATATTTATTTTTTGTCAAAAGAAACAGTATTACTCTCAGACCTGTTTAAGATAAATTGTTAAGGACAACTTACAAAATATCTCAAAAATGCGTTATTCCAGGGGCGCCTGGGTGGCTCAGTGGGTTAAAGCCTCTGCCTTCGGCTCTGGTCATGATCCCAGAGTCCTGGGATCAAGCCCCACATCGGGTTCTCTCCTTGGCAGGGAGCCTGCTTTCTCCTCTCTCTCTCTCTCTGCCTGCCTCTCTGCCTACTTGTAATCTCTGTCAAATAAATAAATAAAATCTTTTTAAAAATGCATTATTCCATTCAAATTTTAATAAATTCCCATCATTCTATCTTTATTTTGCCTAAGGTTTCCATGTATCAATAAATCTTATACTCTCTTGCTATTAAGTCTAACTAGGATTCTGAAATCTAGTTCCTAAAAATAACCCTGAAGTAGATGAAACACCCAAGTTGGCAAGAAATTTCTGATAATTCCCATTTGTAGGAAGGTCAGAGTCTCTCCCACAAGTCACTGAACACTTTTTCTTTGGAAACAAAGTGGATGAGGTGCAGTGAACAAACTGTAAAGTAGTAGTTCTTCTGTCCCAGGGTCCCCTATAAACTCCTTACACTTGGAACCAAATAAACCCAGTGAGAAAATTATAGCTTTCAACTCAAACTATGTGATCTACACCAAATCACATTATTGAGAGGCTCAGTTCCTTTCTATAAAATGGCTAGACCTAATGAATTTAAGTCTCTTTCCAATTTAAAAATCTTTATTTCATTTCTCTGTCTTTTTCAAATTCTTTTCAAAAGTAATAAGGCACTTAGAAAACATTTTCACCTTTCTCTGACAGTCTGCATTTCCCAGCATTTCAAAACCCTCCTTAAGATCTGGAGAAGTTGATTAGCCTGGTTACATGATGACTCCTATGAATGAATGAGGTCTCTGCTAACAGCCTCCTTTTGGTCACTTTCCTCTTAGACTACTAGTTCCTACAGCCTTCTGCTTAGTCAAGATGAGTGCCAAAACTCATGACAGGGTTTATCTCCCATAAAAGGTGTTAAGATTTTGTTTTGTTTTGCCTTTATACATTTTCGGGGAACATCAAGTCTTCCAAAAAGTCGTTTTGTACAGTAGTTTTGTAAGCTGGACAACTTAGAGCACACGAGGTCCATATCTACCGTATTAGCTAAAAAATGTGATAAACTTAAGAGAAAAAATCAATTTTAGGTTATCACTCTACTTCCCTATAACTTAAACAATTCTAAAGGTGAAATTAATGTTTCTAATCAAAATAGCTTTGATGGAACTTATATTTTATAATATAAACCCCTAAAATTGTTTTCATTTATCATAATGTATGCTTTAAACTTTAGCTAAATGAATTTATAGATAAATAGAGTGACTTCAGAGCTCTGTAAATGAAAAGAGTGGTCAACAAAAATGACTAAATGGTTTAGTGAAATGTCTATGGACTTGTACAGTTAGCATGTTAGTGGTTAATCTGGGCTTAACCACCTTCACAACTCATTTCCCCCTCCCTCAAATTATTAAAATCAAAACAATTTCTGGTAGAAAACATCTTCTCCTGGTTAAATCTTTAAATACTATGACTTCCTATGTTCTAAAATATCAAAACTACTGGACATCACCTCCATGTAATTTAATTACATTTCATTGACTTAAATTTCAACATTTCTTTATTAAACCTGTGAAAAGGCCATAAGCTTTAATCACTAAACATTCATTCAGCAAAGTAACCCAAAAAAGGAATTAGCTAAGTTCTCAACCATTTCACAACTCCTGCTCAGTGTGTTCAAAATAACCCTGAATAAGGTGAAATGTCCAATTTAGCAAGAAATTTCCTATAGCCCTCTCATCTACAAGGAGGTAAGGGTCTTTTCACCCAAGGCACTGAATAGAGCTTTTCTTCTGAAACAAAGTGCCTGAGGTGTAACACAGAAACTGTAAAGGTAACTAGTTCTTTTGTAATATGGTCTCCTACAACCTTCTTATATTCAAACAATTAATGACTGTTCACAGCTTCTAATCAATTACAACCAGTGAGATGTAGTAGTGTCTGCTACTAAAAGTCATGTGAGCCTGAGCACTTTCCTACAGATTATCAGATTATCAGAACCTAAATGAGAAAGTTTAAGAGTAAGATCCAAGAATTTTCAGTTTTTATTACTATAGTTAAAATATAAATTTAATACAAATATTTACTTAAGTATACTTACATTTAAGTATTTTATACTTCAGAGTTGACAAGCTAGCATTTATAAAATTTATACAGAAAAACATAAAAATAATATTTTAATATATACTACACACATGAACACATGAAAAACCTCGTATGGTATTAACTCCTGTGAGATAATTTAATCTAGTTTACTGACAATGGAAAAGTGAGATACTTCCAAATATAGCGCCTTGATTTAATTTGTCAGTTAGGGTGTCTATAACAGACCACTTGGATCAAATGAAAACAAGTACCAACCAGTAACCCACCTAGTCTGCTTTTATTAACCTATGGAAATCAACAAGGCCCAGTGAGGCTGCAAGGAAAAATATGAAGAAGACAGCAAGTCCACCTACACTCCTACTTTCTCCTCAGAAAGGACTGTCACCCCATCTCCCAACAAATCTCTGTAACAGAAAAAGATAAACATGGGGATTATGGCAAGTTGATCCCAAGCTTTGTTCTCCTCCTCAAGGCACGTTCAACAAAAAGACCTAAACACACATTTTAATTTGACAAGCATTTAAGTTTACAAAGTAGGTGAAAGTGAAATCATACCTAGGGCATTCATGGGTTCTGTGTCAAAGGTCATTTAGCAGTATCTCAGTGACTATTTACTAAGATCTGAAGTGGGCAGAGCATAGAGAACCACAAAATCACAGAATATCTGTTCTAGAAGACACCTTGGAAATCATCTCTTCCAACCTTTTCATTATATAAACATTTGATTAATTCTGAATTCCTAAGAGCTGAATTTTCTCATAACTATTCAGATACTTATTTGTGGGAAACACACACACACACACACACACACACACACACACACACACACAAAAGGATAGGTGGGCATATAACTATGCAACTGAAAATGAAAAATTCTGTAACTCAAAGTCTATGCTTTAAACTGATATAAATAATTCAATTTTAGGTTTAATATCCTCTTATAATAAATTACAGGATTTTCATATTTTTCTGAAGGAAAATATTCAGGGCAGAAATTATAATGCTATCAAAACATATGAAAAAGAAATTTGAGCCTTTTAAAACAAACAAAATATGAGCCTGAATAATCTTTTTAAAGTGAACCTGAATTGATTGCTTAGGTTATTGAAACATGCTGCAAATGTTCAACTTAAAATGTTAACTATAATTTAGTGCTAAAATAAATTTTACTTTTTTCTCTGCCACAAGGATAATATAGAAAGAGAGCTCTCAAGAGCTTCTTGAAACAAAAGCATTCAAAAAGAGACGTAGGGGAGGAGGAGGGTAAAGGGTCAGCAAGGGAACTGGCAATGAATGACAATGCACTGGGCAGTTGCTGGAGATTTGGAAGAGCAAGAGCGTTTTATTTTCACTATCCTTGAGATGTGTACTCAACAGCTACCAAACAAAAATAGGTAAACCATGCTGCTAGGAACTCAAACAAAATTATGTTCTCTACCCCTACATTAAGAAAAGTGTGGAAGCTTCTTTTTGCAGGGGAGAAATGTAACATTCAAAATTCAACCTTAAGTGTGGCTGCAAGACCAGGCAAAATTTTAAACATTCATATTTACATTCTGAGTACTTTTGAAGTTTTCCAACAAGATTATCCAAATGATATTCATCCATTCCACTATCTTTTCTCATTTACATATCTCCATATAATAACTCTTCATTTGTTGAAGACTGTATCATAATCTTCCTCTATGTCAAAACTTCTATCATCTATATATATACCCATAGAATTTCCATAATTAACATCTACTCCATTCCATTCCTAGGACCAGACTATTTGTTGTCATCCAGAACTCCACCTCAACAAATTATAATTTTTAACACGTTACTCTCTGACTAGACTTCCTCTTCTTCTGTATCACTCACGCCTTCACTTCTACTATATCGCATAGAGATCTTAAGTCCTAGAATCCCTCCGTTTTTTACCAGCTCACTCTCCTTGGCTCATACTCTCTCCCACTAGCTCTGCTACTAAATAGCATAAATTACTTAACCTCTCCTTACCCAGTTTCCACATCTGTAAAATGTAAATAATAATGCAAGTCATCTTCATTCATTTATTCAACAGGTATTTGATCCCATTTTGCAGGTCAGGCACTGAGGATACAAAGAGACAAAAAAATGAACTCCCTTCCTTCATGGAATTTATATTCAAGGACTGAAGTTTTACCAGGCTGGTTGTCAGGAGCAAATGAGTTAATGTTTATAAAGAATAATGCACAGCACGTAATATGCAACATTTGTCACAGCTCATCATCTAAACTGCTCTTTAACTACAACACCTTAATTTCCCAAGGCTCATAACTTGTCACTGTACCACTCTGGTAAAATCTCAATCCTAGACTAATGTTACATTCTAATCTCCCATCACTTACTACAGAGGGCATCTAAGTGAATTACAACTTTATCACTTTGTTCCATTAAAAATGCATAGTTTCTAGTCTCAACTGGATCCACAGGTTGGCTCACTAATTATTTCATTTGTTTCTGGTTAGGTTCTTCTCTCCTTTATGGGGCTTCTTTCTCTCTGCTAGTCTCTAAAACACTGATGCTCCCAAAGATCCTATCTACTGCCTTCTTTATTTTCTTCTCAGCCCATATACCTTCCATAAATGGCCCCACGGTTTCCAGCCCAGGGCCCCCAGTCACATCCCACAGCACCGGATTCAAAAGATCAGTTGCCTTGTTAGACTACCCACACTGGTTATCTCATTACCATCTCAAACTCAAAATATCTAAACCTGATTTCCTTAGCTTCTAAATTGACCCTTACTCATGTATTCGCTCTCTGTTTGGCATCATCCCCATCCATGCAGTCGCCCCAGCTAGAAACTCTGGATTTAAACTTGTCTGCTTCTCCCTCATTGGCCATTCCAAGTATCAAGTCCAAATGAATGTATGATTCACTAACAACAAAAGTAAACAGTCTGAAATCGGTTCCCTTTTCTCCATTTCTATTATCACAGCCCTAGTTTAAGCCCCCATCAGATCTTGTCAAGCCAACTGCTTCACAAATGCCTTCCCTGTCTCCAACCATTTCCCTTTAAAATTTGTCATTCAAAACAGCTACCAGAGTGTTCTATTTAAACCTAAATAAGAGCAAACCAGGTCCATGCTTAAAAGTCTTCAATGACTTCTTAAAGCCTAGAAAGAAAGGTAAGTTCAAGCTCATAAATATGGCATTAAAAACCCTTCAGGATTTGGTTCCATACCCCTCCATCATTCTTTGTCCCTTATTTATACTCTTCCAACACATATATGCTTGTACTTCCAGAACAAATCATGCTATTTCTTACCAATGTGACTTTGCTTCTGTTCTCCACCAGTTGGTCCTCTAGTCCCATTCCCCCATTTCCTTCACTTCTATTTTCTCTCTCTCTGATCCTTTAATATTCAGATCAGACATTAACTTTTCCAGCAATGCTTTCATTGGCCATTCTTTCCATTTCTCTATATTATAGTGGCTGCACTGTACTACAAATATCTGTTTTTGTGATTCTATCCATCATTTCTGAGTTCTGTAAGTGCAGAACCCCAGTTTTACCCACATTGTATCCCTAGCAATTAGCATAGTGAAACACAGTAGGCAATTATTAAATGTTTGTTACATCATATAACCTTATCTCTTACCAACAATAAGTATCAAGTACCAAACTGTAAAGTTACATAAAACTGAAAATGAAAAGTTAGGTGACTTATTTAACTTTTCTGAATGTTAAGTGCTATGTTATCAGTGGGTTTTCAAGATTGGCTGCAGCTCCATTCAACAAAAACTAGACTTTTCAATTGCTATAGCTTATTCTCCAAATGGTTTCAAGTCTGTACTAAAAGAATAAGTTAATAATTTATAAAATGTATTCCTGGGGCACCTGGGTGGCTCAGTGGGTTAAAGCCTCTGCCTTCAGCTCAGGTCATGATCCCAGGGTCCTGGGATCGAACCCTGCATTGGGCTCTCTGCTCAGCGGGGAGCCTGCTTCCCCCTTTCTCTCTGCCTGCCTCTCTGCCTACTTGTGACCTCTCTCTCTGTCAAATAAATAAAAAGTATCTTTTAAAAAATGTATTCCTAAGTGTTTTGACATCTGAAAGAAAGATATCTTGTGCCAAAAGCAGGATGTACTTGGTAGGGGAAGGGAGTAACAACATGGAGAATTGAAGCCACAGATTAAACAATGTACTCATCCTAGAGAACTCATCTGACTCAATTTTTAAAGGTAAAAAATTAATACAAATTCCTATAGTTCTTACATTAAATTATGGAGTAACACAGCAAGTCTGCATTATAAAAGTTATAGCCAAAAGATACTTCTCACTTTCTGAGAAACATTTTGTGGCAGTTATCATCCAAATTCTTAAAGGCTATTTCATGTAGTATCATGTGTAATATACTCTCCTCCGCTATGTTGAGATGGATTAATCTAAAATAACTGAAAATACCACATATTGTATGATATTTGTCTTCCTAGTAGAGAAGCGGACAAAACAAATACAGATGCAGATGGGACACTGTCATAATCACTCAGAATCCTATGTGAGTACCTCAAATTACCTAATGGTTGGAGCTATAAATTGCTGTACATTCATATGTATTCTTAAAAAATAAATAACTTAATCTCAGGAAACAAACTGAGGGTTGCTAGACGGGAGGGAGATGGGAGGGATGGGGCAGTGGGTGATGGGCATTGGGGAAGTATGTGCTATGGTGAGTGCTGTGGATTATGTAAGACTGATGAATCACAGACCTGTACCCATGAAACAAACAATACATTATATGTTAATAAAAATAAATAAATAAATGCCTTTATTCAACTGCAAGAGGTTTCTTTATTTAAATGTAAATTAATGCTTAAAATATGCTACATATGTGCTTGATCTTACAATATAAAAACAGGCCGCTAAAGTAAATTAAGCAGGAAATACTGTCTCTTTGAAGAATCTCTGAAAGTATATTTAGGCCACATATACAGTTTCAACTCTAAAGGAAAAATCAGTAACAGTCATGTGTTTTGACTGGTAAAACCACGTGTTGCTGAAAGTTAAGTTATCTGAAGTGGCTGACAAAAAGCCATGCACAAAAAAAGGTGAACTTTTTAGAGACAACATAGTATCACAAGCATATAGCTATAGGATGAGTTCTCTCAAAAGCCTCTGAAGTAAAGGCTCCAATTCGGAATAGGGTTAGGGGTTGACCCATGGAAAGACTTTCATGTAGTTATAAAACCCTTGAACTTAACAGAAATTTCTGTAAGCTAACATCATATTCTCAGTGGTAAAGAACCATTGCAAGAATTTGTCTGATTCTTCTCTCTACCCTTGGTGTGTCACTTTCGAATACTACTACTAGCTTTACAAATCACAACTGCCTAACTTTCTCTGTTCACAGTTTAACTCTATTTTACCATAAGAATTTTCCAAAAATACCATGTCAACATCCCTGAATATTGCTTTCTTAAATATATATATATATTTCTATTAAATTTTCTGATTTTAAATTATGACCCTATGAACTTACCTTTAGAATAAGAAAGAGAGGTTGTTATCACCATTTATGCATATGGTCATATCTGCAATTAGACCTATATACTTTTCTCATCCCATGGATCTATGGACATAAATTTCATTTTAAAGCAGTATCTAAAAATATCAATTGTTGATATATATTCTTGGATAAAAGAAAGGGAATTGCATAATCTTTTCATCATTGTATGACAATATATGCTAACAACCTTTAAAAATAGTACCTTATTTATTAAAGAATATTGAAAAAGATGGCATATTCTTCTTAGCGATATACTTCCTATGGTTTTTTACAGCTTAGAGGTTAAATGCACGATATGGAGCCAGGATGCCTACATTTGAATATAGGCTCCACCTACTAGCTACATGACCCAAGACAACAATCTCTCTGTGCCTCCATTTCCTTACCATTACAGTAAGGATAACAATGTCTTCCTCATAGGATTTTATTGCAGATGAAATGAGTTAGTATTTTTAAACTGCTTAGAACAGTGCCTGACATATAAACATGATAAAGTCTCATAAATAAACAAAATGGTAATATCCTGAAACAAAATGTTATACCTACAAATGTAGAAGAAAAAAAGACATAGAAGTTAGACAAATATAAGGGGTACCTGTCTGGTTCAGTTGGTAAAGCATGCAACTCTTGATCTCAAGGCTATGAGTTCAAGCCCCATGCTAGGTATAGAGCTTACTTTAAAAAACAAAAAATTTTTAAAAATACTTTCAGGGGCACCTGGCTGACTCAGTCTATAGGTTAAGCATCCAACTCTTGGGACTCTTGGTTTCATCTCAGGTCATGAGCTCGCAGTCTTGAGATTGAGCCCACAATCTTGAGATCGAGCTCCCATAGAGCTCCTCACTGAGAGTGGAGTCTACTTAACATCTCTTTCTCCTCTCCCTCTGCCCCCAACCCTGCCAGCCCCATTCACATGCCATACTCTCTCTACAAAAAAAAAAAAAAAAAAAAAGAAAGAAAGAAAAAGATAAGGTAAGGCAATATCTTTCTCAACTGTCTTAAAATGTGGGCAATAAACAAGAAATGTATGAGGGGCATCTGGGTGGCTCAGCCAGTTAATAAGCATCTGATTTCAGCTCAGGTCAGAATCTCAGCGTCGTGGGATCCAGTTCAGCTTCTGCTTGTCCCTCTGTCCCCCACTTTTACCCACTGTCCCCCCCGCCCCCCATTCATGCACACACATACTCTCTCTCAAATAAATAAATAAAATCTTTTTTAAAAAATTCAGGAAATATATGAGGCAGAAAACATGTTAATTTAGTGCTTAGAAAAATGTAAAAGAACTAAAATTGTCTGTACCCTTTGAGATAAACGAATACATTTGCAGTGTCTCACAACCAGGGACAGAAATTATTATGCTCTATAAAACACAACAATAGTACTAAATTTACTTCAAATAAAAGCCAAAAAATTGACTATATATGAGAATTCACAGAAAGACTAAATGTAGATATATCGGAAATACACAGCATTCTCCCCAAAATGATTCACTTTTCTTTTTCTAGTTACTATTTTCAATTAATTATTATCATTAAATATCATTCCTGTCAGTAATTATCAATCAATACTAAGTACGAAATAAATAGTTCTATAAAATAAGTTTAAGGTAAAAAGAATACAATAATTATTTGAGTACCCACCATCCAGTTTTTTTTATTATGTTCAGTTAGTCAGCATATAGTAGTACATCATTAGTTTTTGATGCTACGTTCAACGATTTATTAGTTGCGTAAAAAAATCATCACACTTACCCGCTGTATCTTCTGTGTAGAAACAGAGTTATCTTCCCAAACTTGTGTTACTCATTCATCCCTAAATTTTTCTTTTAGAGCTGCAGTATATTTGTATTAATATATTACTTCATTTTACATGTTCTTGAATTTTTATATAAATGGAAACATGTTGTTGTATATTCTTCTATGATTTGTTTTTTCCCAACATTATATCCCAACACTATATTTCCCAATGTTACATTCCTACCTGCTGACAAGCTATAATTCATTCATTTTCAGAATTGTGTACATTCCATTGAATGAATACACCACTATTCATCATACTACCGATAGATATTTGAGTTGTTTTTTGTTTTGTTATTATGGATGAATAAGGCTATTATTAACAACTATATATATCACCTGATCATCTGTATAAAGGTTCCTTTAAGACATACTTAGGGGGGCACCTGGGTGGCTCAGTGTGTTAAGGCCTCTGCCTTCGGCTCAGGTCATGATCCCAGGGTCCTGGGATGGAGCCCAGCATCGGGCTCTCTGCTCAGTGGGGAGCCTGCTTCCTCCTCTCTCTCTCCCTGCCTCTCTGCCTACTTGTGATCTGTCTGTTGAATAAATAAATAAAAATCTTAAAAAAAAAGACATACTTAGGAATAGAGATACTAGATCATAGCATATGTGCATCTTCAACTTTAATAATGCCATTTTTTTTCTGATGGACATAGCAATTAACATTACCACGTGCACTGCCTAAGTGTTCCAGTTGCTCCATATTCCCATGAACAGCAATTCCATTTGACCTTGAATTTTTAAGGTCAAATTTTAAAAATTTGACCTTGAATTCTTGAGAATCTAGGAGGCATGAAATAATTTTTCACTGTTTTTAATTTTCATTTCTCTGATTATATATGAGGTTGACTATCTTATAATGTGCTTATTGGTCAAATGAGTTTATTCTTTTATGAAGTGTACATTCAACTCTTTTACCTAGTTTTCTCTTAAGTTGTTATCTTTATTTCACTGTGTGGCAGATCTTTATTTGTGCTAAATACTAATCCCCACTCTCTTTATGGTATCTACTGGTGAAATTACTAATTTTCCTGAAGTCATATTTGCCAATCTTTTGCATTCTGTGTTTTATGCATTTTTATCTTATTCAAAGTCATGAAAACATTCTACTCTATTATCTCTAGAAAGTTAGTTTTACTTTAACTATACAATTACCTTACTTACAGATTTAGATCTATAATCTAATCCAACTAATTTCTCTAAATAAGATGAGATAATGGCCCAACTCAATTTTGTCCATTTAATTAACTAACTACTTGGTTATTGAAAGAGCCATCCTTTTTCCACTAACAGGCAATACTAGTACCATTAAAGATCAAGGTTCCTTAATGAGCGTCTTGCTATTAGCCCTTGGATGTTTTAAAGAACTTGGTATAAACTGTGTGGCCTTGGTATTTTTCTTTGGAGGCATTTCTTTCCTTTATATTTTAAGACTATTCAATTTTCTACTCCCTCTTGAGCTAATATGAGCTACTTTTTTCTAGGAACTTGTCCATTTGATATGTTTTCAATATACTAGCATAAAGATGACTATTCCTGAAACATCTGTGGTAACATCTCCTTTTTTCATTCAAGTTATTGTTTCTGACTTCTCTTTTCCCTTGATTAATCTTGCCAATAGTTTTCAATTTTGTTAGTCTTTTCAAATAATCTATTTTTACCTGCACTGTTTCCTCTCTGATTTGCTTTTGTTTTCTATTTCATTAATTTATATTTACTTTTTACTTCAATTGCAGGAGTTTTCTTTTAGTCACTTCTAATTCTTATGAATGCGCTTACTATTTTTCAGCATTTATTCCTTTAATGTAAGCATTAAAGTCTATAAATTTCCATAAAGTATCAGTTAATGATAGTTTATCACATAAGTTTTGGTGTATGGTGTTTTATTACTGTTAAATTATATTTTCTAATATTCCTTACAAGTATTTCTTTTACCCATGAGTTATTCGTAAACAATACATCTCAACTTCCAAAGATACAGGAAAATTATGGTGCTTACAGCTAATGTCATTGTAAACAGAGAATGTAGTGTAAGGCTAATCCACTGAAATTGTGAAAACTGGCTATATTTGACCAGAATCATCACTTTTTGTAAATAGGTCTTATGTGCTTTTAGAGAATTTTTTAAAAGAATTTTTTAAAAAGCATTCTGAGATGCAGTTTCCTAAATGTTCATTACAGCAAGTCTGTAAATCCTATTAAGATCTATATTTTTTTAAAATTTTCTCTGCTTATTCCAATATTTACTAAGAAAGATTATTTTAAAGATCTTATTCATTTATTTGACAGACAGAGATCACAAGTAGGCAGAGAGGAAGGCAGAGAGGGGGGAAGCAGGCTCCCAGCCGAGCAGAGAGCCCCATGCGGGGCTCGATCCCATGACCACGATCTCGGGACCTCGACCAGAGCCGAAGGCAGAGGCTTTAACCCACTGAGCCACCCAGGTGCCCCAAGAAAGATTATTTTAAATAATTCACAATGTTGATGAATTTGCCCATTCCTTCTGTGGTCCTATTTTTTGCCTAATATACATCTTCAAAGTATACTATCAGGTACATACCAATTTATTTATATATTATTTATTCATTTATTTGAGAGCAAGCAAGAGAGAGAAAGCACAAGCAAGGTGAAGGGCAAAGGGAGAAGCAGACACCCCGCTGAGCATGGAGCGCTATGCCAAGCTCCACGCAGGTCTAGATCCCAGGGTTCTGGGATCCTGACCTGAGCTGAAGGCAGATGCTCAACCAACTGAGCCACCCAGGCGCCCCAATGCAAATTTAGAATTATCGTTGCTTTTATCATTATTTAGTGACCCTCACTCTCTAAGGTAAGTTCTTCCACAAAGCCAACTTCAGCTGATACTAATAAAGCCACACAACACAACCTTTCTTTTGTAAGTACTGTCAAGCATATCTTTTACATCCTTTCTATTTTCAAGTTTTCTATTTCTTTTTTAAAGGTATGTTTCTTATAAATAGTACATATGTAGATTTTGTTACTTTATGCAATCTGACAATCAGCTTCTGTTAACTGGAGTATTTTGTCAATTTATATGCGCTGTAATTACTAATATATTTGCATCTATCACTAATATTTGTGCTTCCCACTTGTCTTTTTTGTTTCTCTTCTTTTGCTTCCTTTTTCTTTAGATTATTTTTTCTCATTTCCCTCCTCTATTAATTTGAAAGCTCCCCATACTATTTCTAGATGTTTACTTATCTCAGAGATTTTAACATGACCACATAACTTACCAAAGTCTACAGCTAATCAATAATTTTACTCTGCTCCCAGGTTTTATACAGTGTTTGTTTATATCTACCCATATTTATCATTTCCTGTGTTATCTTTACATATCAGATCTTCCATTTGTAACCACTTTCCTCATCTGTGAGACTATGGTGATCAGAAACTCAGAGAAAATAATGGCAGAAGTATGACCATTACTGTTACCTGACTGATGACTCAACCAAATACAGTAAGGGTAGATGGAAATCCCCAAGCTCTGTAAAACCCAGGTGAACATGAACAAGATGGATGTTAGTGTGGCCATGAGACCTTAAAATAGCTAGCACCTTGCTTCCCTCCCCATATGCTTAATATATTAAGACTCTCAATATAATAAACACTCAAAATCTGTCTTACTGTCCTGAACTATTCTAGCATTGGTACAATAAGACTATAAATCTATCTCTAATGAGAAACAACAACAACAAAAAAAAAGGATGATGCCTCCCACCAAAAAAAAAAAAAAATCAGCTTGATGTGATAGAATTGAAATTACATAGAATTTTATGACCATTAAGTTTCACTATTATAACACATAATACATAAGACAAGTTGAGCATATAAATAATGTATAATAAGTATAAAGGAATACTAGTAAGATTAGGATAAGTTTTACAGTTTAGGTTAAAAACATTTCGTATACAACATCAGCACAAAAGCCCCTTAACATACAACCTAGGTCATATGTAAAATACTGAGAGAAATGGTGTATAAATAAGACACTATTTTTTACATAAAATTATTAACTTACAGGTTGAAACATGATAAAGTGTATTTCCTCAGCACTTGGACTAAAAAACGGCATTGTCCTCAATCTGTACATCTTGTTGCATATAGTGTAACTCCCCTCAAAAGCTCAAATTTTTTTGTTCAGTAAGAAAAACATGTATCAGGCCTATGGCTATTTTCCCTCACTCAACAAGAAACACTCAGGAAAATAAAGTTTTATTTTATTTGGAATCTGAAGTTTCATGGATATCCAGTTATTTCAATGCAAACAACAAAATAGCCAGCTTACTCATTAGCCTCATTTATCATAATCAGGTACTGGGATCATGCCAGTCAAGAGAATGGCAAGGATTGTCTAACTGTATTTTATTAAATATCCATAATAGAGAATGGATATCAAAGTATATATAACAGGTTCATAAGATGGAGTTCTACACAGAACCATTAATAAGTACCAGAAATAACCCAAAATTTTATGAAGAAATAATAAACTCAAAGAATTTTACACATTTGGAGAACCATCACTAATAGCAGTAAAACCATCTTATTCCATAGGGACTGTAAGTACACAACACATCCATATAAGCTGTGATTTAACGATTTGGAAAGAGAAAAAAAAATGAAAACATAATTCCCTCACAATAGTGCAGAGTTCAGAAATGCATACCCAACTTGATGTATAAATTTGTTTTTTATTCTGTTAATTTTGAAGAAATTTAAGTTCAATTAATTAACATATAATATATTATTTGTTTCAGGAGTACAGGACTATGATTCATTAGTTTTATCTAATACCCAGTGCTCATTACAACACATATACTCCCCAAAGTAAAAAATTTTAGCAACCAACTCTAACCAAGGCCACTTTTGTTTCTAGTAAAGGATGCTTTTTATTTATATTGATGATGATGGTAGTGTGGTGGCAGCACCATTTTAGAGCAATTATTATGTGAATCTATTCGCATTATAGTATATATAAGCAAAAACTCAGGAAAGCAAGACAAATCAGCTTTTACCTTTTTTTTTACTTTTAGTAAAACATGTATAATCTTGAATTTTTAATCATTTAGAATACATAAAGAAAATAAGATAATGAGCTATACAGTTATATTCAAGTCACTCCTGCTTTAAGATCTTTGGCAGTTCCTCAACACTTTCAAGACAGAATCCAATCATGGCAGTATAAAGCTGTTTTTTGTTGTTTTCATTTGCTTCCTATCTAATTCTCTAGCCTCATGTTTAGCCATTCCTCCACTCACCCTAGAGTTCAACCAAACCTATGACTTGCGGATCCCATAATATATGTATATGTGCACATGTATGTGTGTGTACGTGTGTGTCTCATATGCTTCTGCACATTCTGTTTCCCTACCTGGAGTAATACATTCCACGTTTTTACTAAGATAACCTACACACATCCTTTAAGACTTGGCCATCCTCTCTACATTTGGGATAGAATCAGTTACCAAACTATATTCTAAAGTTTTGTTTTCCTTTCTTCCCCCTCTAGTGTACTTTAAGCTCTTTAAAGAAAGAAGCTACATTTCTTATCTTCAGAGTCTCACTGCCTAGCACACATTAATCCATCATATTCATTCTACAGATGAACAGACCTAGGCCAAATAATTTTCCCAATTTCATAGGCCAATTAATGGCAGATTTAATATTAGACTAAGACTTTTATCTAAATGCACCTACAGATACCAGATCAGAAGGAATTATGTCACTAACATCTAGAATGTTCAAGGCAGATACAGAGCTAAATGGAGTATAAAAAAGTACGTGCTTTAAAAACAAAAATAAAACACAAGCTAGTTATGATGGATTTTCAAGGAATAGGAATAGGTGGTAAAAAGAAATAGAAAAGTCAGGAAAATATTATCTTGAAAGTAAGAATTATGTGGGAGCATTTCAGTGACATATACATTTTACTCATAAATATGAGTAAGTAAATGAATGCATCTGTAATCAACTCATCGACGTTTAAAGGAAATAAACATTTTTTTCTTTAACCATAACAAAATGAGGGGTAAAGTATTTAGCTAAAAACCTGTAAGATCAAGCATTTATGCCAAGGCAATTGGCATAGTAATAATTTATGCCAAGGTAAAAAGGGGCCTAAGGTGGGTGGCTTTATTTGGTTACATAAGTTACCTTTTATTGAATAAAAAAGGTAGAGGGAGATAATATTTTAACTTAAATGAAAAATCACCAACTTAAGAAGAATGAATGGGATCAGAGAAAGCATTTCTGAAGAAGAAATATCTGAGATAAATTCCTGTCCACCTTTCAAAATACAGCAGAAAATATGAAGTAGGGAAAAGGGAAATACATTTCTGGTAGAAGGACCAAAAGTATATTCAAATGCATGGAGGGAAAAACAGTCTGTGGATGTAAGTATCTATAATTAAAAGGAGGAGGAGGGAAGTGGTCAGCAGACAGAAGAAATAGCAGGGAAATGATAATAAATCTGGATCATGTATGTCATGGAAAGAATCCTGGTTTCATCCAGTAAGTTAATAAAGACCCAGGGAAGGCATCTGATTGGGAGAATTATTAAACCAGCTGTTTTGTACAAAGATAATTTTGGCAGCAGCCTGCATGGCAAAGAGTAGGGACAAACAATAGGCCAGTATAAGAGTTTGCATGAGAAATGAAGATCCTAAAGCAACAGAAATAGAAATGGAAAGGAAAAGACTGACTTGAAAGACATTCAGAATATAGGACTGGCAGATTTGGTGATGTCAGGTTATGAGAGGGAAGGTTAACCCTAGGTTTTAACTTAAATATAATACATTGGCAGTGGTGCTAACAAGATCATGAATGAGAAGGAAAGTGAGACCTGGGATATAAATTAGTTCAACTTTGGGCTTGTGAAATTTGACAGTCCTGAGGGATATATATGTAGAAAAGTTGCACAGACAACTGTATACATATTTGGAACTCAATCTAGTTCTGGGCAAGAGATTAAAAACTTTGAAAATATCAGCATATAGGTGGGAGCTAAAACTATAAGAATTGGGTCAGATTTCTAGGTAGGGTATATTGAGTGAGAAGAGTGATGCCAATGACACAGTCATGGGCAACGTCAAAGAGAAAGAGGCTCTAAGAAACAAGAATGGAAAAAGATGAAAATTTAAGAAAAGAGTAAAAATACAGAAGCTAAGGAAGCAAAATCTTTCAGGAGATTCAACAACAACAAATGTAGAAAAGTCAAGTAAGATAAAGGTTGAGAAAGGTTGGCAGGATTTGGAGGTCACTGGAGACCTTTACTCATACTGCAGCTTCAGCGGAACAGTAAGGTGGAATCCTTATACAAGAAACTTAGAGATGGCTAAAGAAATGTTCATTTCAAACGGATAAAATTATGTCCCTTAATGAATTCAAGATAAATGGCAGGTTTGAACAAATTCCCATGTAAAGATAAAAGCTATGGAATGTAAAAAAAAGAACTGGTATGATGCTAAACTCATTAAAACTGTGTAGGAAATAAGAGACCATGAAGATAACATTTACTTTGGACACTCTTTGCGCATCTTTCTCTTAAACTCTAGCTTCACTCAAATATGTCTCTGTGAATTAAAAACGTGTCAAGAACATGAAAAATTCTGAAAACACTAAGCACAACACCACTGCTCTCAGTTTAAAAAATGTATAAAACCAGGAAAGTAGGATTTGTGTTTCTCTACAATCTTGAGCTCTGGTTCTTAGTTGGGTCCTGAAAAATATTTTTAAAATACTCAACAGAAATTCTCACACAGAATTTTGATTAGTAAGACCAAGTTTTAGCCTCTTGCAAACTACTCAGGGCTATCTCAGGCAGGCTTCTAGATGCAGATCAAAACAGGGTAACAGACAAAAAATTAACTTGAAATGGATCACAGGCCTAATGTTAAAGCTATACACTTCTAAAAACACAAGGGAAGAAAATCCTGGGATGGGCAAAGATTTCTTAAAAGACAAAAAGCACGATGTCTAAGAGAATAAAATTATAAATTGGACTTCTTCAAAATTTAAAACATTTGCGCTTCGAAGATACCATTAAGAAAATCAGAAGATAAGCCACAGAAAGGGAGAAAATACTTTAAATACCTATATCCAAAAAAGAATCTGGACCCAGAATAAAGAAGTCTTATATCTTGATAATAAAAAGATAAGCAACCCAATTAAAAATGGGAAAATGATTAGAACAGACATTTCATAAAAGAAAATACACAAATCGCTAGTAAGTACATCAAAAATATACTCAAACAACATTACAGTGAAGTCCAGACTAAAACCAAAATACTATGACATAACTATTAGAATAGCTAAAATTAAAAACATGGACAAATGTTTATAAGGATTGGAACAACTAGAACTTTCATACCTTGTAAAATGTAAAATGTTACAAGCACTTTAGAAACTAGTTCAGCAGTTTCTTACAAAGTCAAGCCTGTACTTATTATATGACCTGGCAATTTGAATCTTGGGTATTTACCCAAAAGAAATGTAAGCATATATCCACATAAAAGTTTGTATGTTAATGTTCACAGCAGCTTTATTCTATACCCAAACCCAGAAACAACCCAAATATTTTGCCCATTGTAGGTGAACGGAAAAACTAATTGTGATATATTCAGGCAATGGAATACCACTTAACAATATAAAAGGAATGAGCTACTGATACAAGCAATAACAGGGATTAATCTTAAAAACATCACACGAGTAAAAGAAGGCAGGCAAAAGAGTACATACTGTATTATTCCATTTATAAGAAACTCTAGAAAAAGTAAATCTAATCTCTACTTATCAAAAACAGATCATTAGTTGCTTGGGCTAGACTAGAGGAAGACTGACTGAGATGAGGAACAAGAGAACTTTCTGGGATGATGGAAATGTTCTATAGCTTAACTGTGGTGGTGGTTACACATGCATGTAAGTATGTGAAAACTCATTAAGATGTACATGCATAATGATGAATGTAAATTATACCTCAATAAAGTTCATTCACACACACACACAAAATGGTACAATTTCAACTTTTGTCTTAGGATTGCCCCAATCTATGCCACAAGAACATATTATGTATTAAGAATACATACAACCATCTTCTTAAAAATATTCCCAACTAAATGAATGAATCTGTATGAAAATCTGTGGACTGCCCATTGCTTATGGTATTCAAATATAGAATATAAAGTTTAGCTTCCTTGGGGTTGGGTTCTTTATGTTATCCAAAAGAATAGCATGGGGGACCTTTTCCTTAAAGTTCATGTCCTTACTACATATAAAAGTAATACGGTAAGGTCTCCTTCAATATAGTGCCCCTTAAAGAGGCCAAGGCAGCCTTCCTCAGGCTGAAAGAAGCCGTATCACAAATAGCATTAGGATACTGTTCTATTACTGACTTAACAAAGAGCCTTGTCCTTAAGGCCAGAACAACTAAGCAATATCTAGTCAAAGCTATAGAAACAAAGAATAAATTTTATAACCACATCCTTTCAGACTGAAGTTCCATCAGAGTTAATATTGGACAAAGAGAATAAGAAATTGTCAGCTGATGGAAGATATATTTAAAACAAACTTAATCTAATAATGTAAATAAAAATTTAAACAAACAGATATGAAGCACAGTACTTTATAACCCTCATTTAACATTCCCAGCTCTGAGATTATCCTACCCACTTTACACATGGGGAAATTCAAAGGGAGACTAAACAACTTGGTCAAGGTGACTCAGCTAATAAATGACAGGATAACCTACACTCTTAACCACTCTGTTTCTCTTAAGAAAGAAAGAAACTCTATATAAGAAAGGTGAACTCCAGATGCATTAAAGACTTAAATACGAAAGGTAAAATTATAGAACTATTAGAAGAAAACATAGGAAAATATCTTTGAAGTTTGTGGATCAGGAAGGACTTCTACTACCCACAAATAAAAAATTGTAAGTACATTAAAATTAAGGATCTGTGTACCCCTTTCAAAGTCAACACATGCTGACACACTGGGAAAATATTTGCCATGTCTAAAACCACCAAGGGATTACGACCTCAGATAGAGGATTCTGGGAAACCAAGAAAAAATGGAAACCCAACCAAAAAGAAGGGCAAAGGGTATGAATAGGCCAGACATGAGAAGGCAAACTCAAACAGCTAGCAAGGATATGAAGACATAACCAACCACCTCGGTAAACAGAGAAACATATCACAGCACAAAACCATAGGATTCCACTTAACAACAGTTAAATTAGCAAGATGTAAGACATTCTACAATACCAAATGCTGACAAAACTGGGAAAAAGTAAAAATTCATATACAATGTTGGTGAGGGTAAAAATTGTAGCCATTTCAGAAATAATCTGGCATAATATGGTGATATTAAATATGCGACTAACCTATTACACAGCAATATCACACCTGGATATGTATATCCAGAAAAACTCTTCCACAGCCATTAGCAACATGTATGAAGATGTTTATCACATTATTTTACTCAAGAGTTGGAACCAACCTGGGCATCCGTCATTAGGGGAACTGATAATTTGTGCTACATGCAAACCATGAAATATTAGATAGTTAGAGAACTAGATGTGCACAGAGCAACATGAACAAATATCAAACAATGCTTAGTGAAGAAAATAAAATACATAGCAAAATAGCAGCTATACAGATGTAAAACACACATTATTTTACAAGGACAGAGACATAACCAGGAACATATATAAAACATACTAGATTGGGTGCAAGTAAGGGTTGGGAAGGAGTTGAGATTGAGAATGAAGAGGAAAAATTATAATCCAAATAATGAGGGAATGCCTTTAAACAATATAAACCTAACTTTGTTGTCTGAAATGTTTTAAGTGATACAGTAATGTAAACTATTAAATTTGGTAAATTTATGCAAATGGTTAAGAAATCCCTTTTCCTGGGATGATTGAGTATTCCTTACAATACCTCTTGGTTTTAACCATGATATTATTGAAAATTCATGGCATTTAGTTCTTCCTTGTTGCCATCATAGATAAACATGTTCAAATGGCCTAATAAAAGGAATATTGAGCTATGAACCTGAAAAGCTGTAACCTAGTCCAAGCTAACTAGTAGAAGGAACTTGGCAAAGTCATTCTACCTCCTTGAATGTTTGCTTATCTGCAAAATCGAATTTGAATGATTCTCCAAATCTCTCCAGCTCTAAAATTATTATTTTCCTAATACTTACTTATGGAATTATTGGAATTATTCTCTCTCTCTCTCCCAACTGTTTACCCCTGCCCCACAACAACAACAACAACAACAAAGGTCAAAAGAGATTTAGAAAAGTGGTATAGCAATAAGTATGAATAGCAACTTAGCTTCTCAAGGTAGGAAGGAGAAAACACTAAAGAGATACAGTGATTTTCACAGCCTTTTCAAGTATGTAAGGCAGAGTATTTCAGCCCAAGTTCAATCTACTTTCTGAAGGATTTACCACATGTCACTATTACCTCTTCTAAAATGTAAGTTAAAGTCTCTAGTAGAATTTCTACTTGAAGGCCCTAAACTTCAACTGATCTGTATCAGTTTTGTTAAAAAAATACGATCTCTAAAGATCCCTTCCATACTAAACATGTAACATTCCAAGAGAAAAATGAATTTTTAAATTAACAGACCAGTCATACTCTGAGTATTTAACAAAAAGCCAAGCATTCAATTAGAAGTGAGGATTAAATGGGGATAAATGGGGATAATTTTCCTTAAGAATAAGGAAAATTAGAATATATCAGAGGTTGGTAACCATGAATGGTAACTGAGATATCTAAAAAATAATAGTGTCACATATTATAAAAAGAAAATTAAAACCAGAATATTAAAGATATCTAAAAACCAAATTAAGATAGTTATAATACCTAAATATTTGAAATTATATTTTAAAGGGGAAAACAGAAGACTTGCAATATTCTTAGAATACTTCTAAGAATATTTCTCAATAAATATGAGAAATTGACATCATTCCCTTATCTCCCATTCACATTTAATTTTAAATATGGATGGGGAAGCGGGGGTGGGAATTAAGAGGTCACAAAACATCTGTTACTAATAATTCCAGCACAGATGTAGTTGTTCCTATAAAAGAGATGATGAAGTTGTTCACAGGCTGCCATACTATATTGTCTCCTACCAACAGCCATAGTTTATACTCAAGCTCGATGTTTCAAGTCCCAATAAATACATAAAATTGTCTACATGGACAGATAAGTGTGATCCCTATAAATACAGTAGGTATGGATTAAATAACAGGAAGGCGTTTGAAGAAATAAACGAGATAAAGATAAATTTTAAGAGAATGAAAAAATAATAACGTTTCATAGCTATAATACAAGTGTAGACTTACATTTGGCTGTTTTGCTTTTTAAAAGTGAATCTTTCAATTTATCTATACCTGAATGATATACTTCAAAATATGTTTTAACGAAATTAATGAATTGAGTTCTAAATATTAAATTTTTTTTTCTCTGAAAACAATCATAATGGATATTCTACTTATTAGAGTACACAGTTATACTTAAGTGTTACAGAATATTGCCATCTTTTAAGCAACCAGTTCCATGTTAACAAGCAGTATAACCCACCTCCCTCAAGGTTAAAAGTCAGGACATGATCATATACACCATACTGAAAATTTTTATTAGTTAAAAATGATGTCTTAAGAAGGCTTCCTCTAGGAATACAATTCTGAAAACTCTATCCCATCCAAAGGAAAGTTTATTTCCTAAAGCAATGTATATCTAATAGATTACATTTTAACTGGGGTTACTAAAAACTTGTTTTTTAGATATATATATCCATTAATTTTCTTTCAACTTACATCTAGTTAAATATTTTACTAGTAATATGCACAAAATATAGGCTTCTAAAAAGTGTTTTCAAAAACTTTTTATTTCCTAATCAGGCACTTTTCTAGTTTAAGATTTTTAAGATTTTCTTTTAACAATGAACTTTTATTCTAGCTCCTGTCTCAATTAGAGAAGAACAGACATTTCCCCATAAATTAATGATCATGCTGCAAACATTAAGAAACCTTTTCCAATCCCAAATACTATTCCACAATTTCATCAAGGCCTCTAAACTTTCATTGCACTTTTACATATTAATGCATATCTTCTTCCAACATCCAAAAGATTTTTCTTCTTCTCTACTACAATTCAATACAGGTAGTTGAGAATAGTTAATAGAATTCCACATGATGTTGCATCTGTGTTTACATATGGCTCTAATCACATGCTTAAAAGTAATTTATACAGGGGAAAACAAAAAAAAGAGAGGAGGAAAAAAACAATAAAAACACAATTATGGGATATAATTATGTTATTTTTAAAGTATCATTCCCAATTTGGTAGAACTTTCTCACTTCTCACCAAATGCTTCAAAGCTACTAAAATTGCAAACAGAGGGTACAAACTTTCAAAAATACTATGAAATAAAGAAAGAAAAAATAATGAAATATTCCATGTGCTTTTACAACAGGCTCATCTTAACAAATGATGGTTGCTCTCAGTTTATAAGATACTTCAAGTTTGCTCCATGCCACAGTCATATACATTATGGCTTTGTGGTAAACTTCCCCATTTCATAAAAGTAGTAAGTGAATCACACCTATTACTACTGAGCTCTAAGAATTAAGTGAACACCAAATTCAAGAAATATCTGTCAGGAAATGTAAAACTATATTTATACATACATACACACAAACACACACACACTCTTGAAAAACCATGACATTCTAAAATGAGAAATCACACAAGCTTACCTGGTAATTCAGGTAATTCCTAGTTAATTCAAAATAAGCAGTATTACTATTGCATTATGATACTACTGTTGATGCATTTTTAGAAACACCATTAAAAATAAATAGGCAAAGAAATATTTCCTACATTTGACCTAACGAAAGTCTTCCAAAAGTTTAGTTATATTAATTGTAGACACACACCAAAAATATTACTAAATACACCAAGTCTCATGCAATTTTTTATACGTGAAAGTTATAATACCAATTTATACACTTTGAAAAGAATTCATGAATACAAACATACTATAATTATCAAACCACAGATAATTTTTTGCTGCATTTAAAACATCAAAGCTAACATACTTCCTAATTTACAATTGACAAATGTAAAACTTCTACACTACCTGATTCTTAATTAGAAGGGAAAGGAAAAGATAAAATCTAAAAATCATTAACATCTGAGTGGCTGCTGGTTAACACCTTCTTGAGTTGTTGTTTGCCCAATCCATGTATATAGTTTAAGTTTACATAAGTTATGGGAAGATAATTAGAAAGTATTAACAATCAATTAATTGCAATTTTTCTTAACCATATTTAACAGTTTACATCTTTAAACATCTAAAATACATGTTTTCAGGGAATCTTACAATGAATAAAAAAGGTTAAAAATACAGTAAATATGCAAAATAAATACAGGCCAATCATCACATATTCTTTTCCAAACCTAATAACATAAAAACAAAAGAGTAGTAATATAAGTGGTCTAAAGCAAGACTAAATTGATAGCAATACCAATCTCAGTATTTAAAAAGCTCAAATTTATAAAATTGTTGAAGTTAAAACATTTCTACTTCTTTCCATCTTAGCAAACCAGATAATGTTTATGCCTAATTTACCCAACGCTAGTTTTAAGCAACACGAAGACCCAGAATTACACCAAAGGTCCCTATTAATGCAGAGGTCCCAATCAACAGGAGACAGAGAGACTTATGGTGCTACTATACCAATAATCATTTTTTTGTTAGCATCCTCTACTGGTGGTTTCCAAAGACAGCAAGTGGAAATGGTGCAAATGACAGAAAAATATGTACCTGCTATTTCATCTAAAGTGAATTAATCAGCATGTGGTCATTAGTAACTAGCGCACATTTCTCTCCCCCTCCAAAATGCATATATACTTACATACAAAAACCACGCAGAACAGAAGTGGAAAATTAGAAGACATATTTTTAAAATACAACAAACAAAGCATGACATTACAAATGGTAAAAATCGATTCTACGTAATTCTAATGCCACTCCTTTATACATGACTAACATCATCACCGTAAAGTTACTACCTAATGTTTGATGCTTTGGCCAAGCCTTGCTCAGTTGGTTTACCCCTGTCAAGTTACATTACTTGATTCTCCCATTAATATCCTACTCTGCAGATATATTCCAGAAAGGAAATTAAAATGTTTCACTGGAGGCTTAGCAGTAAAATCTGCATATCTTATTTTTAAATGAACAAAAAATTATTTACATATAAATAACAACATAAACTATCTCTAATGCTATCATCCACTGTACACATCATTTATTCCCTCATTAAAAAGATTTAAGAGTTATCTTTCATGCAATTCTTTCCAATAAACAACTGCAACTTAAATATGACTGCGTTGCTAAGAAATATTAACCAGCACCTATTCTGAGGTTTCACAACAAAATGGCATATAACTTCATTTTTAATCTGTAAATTATAAGGCTTAATCAAATAGCATGGCTGTAATCATCAGCAATGCATGAAATGCATTTGAGAACAAAAAGAAATACAAGGACAGAGCCAAAAGTGATGAAAATGGAAGATACCTGTAGTAGTACGGTGCTATCTTAAACACCTTTTGTTTTCTGAGAGTAATGCATACTGCAGACAAGACATTTTGTGCTGAACAGCCCAAATCTGTTTTTCTAATATTAAACACAAAGGAAAAACACTGACAGCAAGCATGGTAAATAAATCCCTCCCTTGAGAATGAAAGCAGCAGACAGGAGGGGGCTGACATACATGCAGGAGAAAACTAAACACCATCTTTTTTCTACCTGCACAAGTTGCCATTTGCTGCAGCGATCGAGAACCTCTTTTTCCTGTTGATTTCAAGTACCTTTCAGGAAAGCTTTTTCCCCCTTAAGTCATCTGTTGATATGCCTTATGAGTGTAATATTCATATCACAGGATCTTTAGGAGAAAAATCCATTCTTTCCCGTTCAGGTAAACATGTTTACAGCAGCTGCACAGACGCTGGGTGGTTCAGACTCACATGTCACACACATGTCGTCAGCAACAAGAAAAGCCCCTTTCTCTGGCGATGAACATTTTAAATAAGGTAAAAAGCGAGCAGCCCTTTCTGAAGCAACTTACCTTTCATAAAGCCACATCAGCAACAGTGGCAACAGCTCAATATAGCACACTATTTGACGCTAAAACAGGAAATTAAAATTGCAATAGCCTATGCTCCGCTCCTTGCTGTAACAAGTCATCTCTCCACAATGACGATACCAAATATTAGTTATCAATCATAACTAACAGACGTCTTTAAAACGCAAATGTTTATTTGTATAGCTAAAATCATTCATGAAAGCAGTAATTTTAATGTCGGCTCAAATATATTAAAAATATTTTTACGATTGGAAGGAAACATCTTGAAACAGCTAAAAATCTTCGTATCTGCTTCTAGACAGGAAATCCCACACAAAATCTAAAATTGCCAGGAAAGGTTACAAAACCTCTCGTTTCGCATCCCAGAGGGGAGGGAGAAAGGGAGCCCAGGAGCTGGGGGTGGGGCGGGGGCAACGCGAGAGAGTTTTTACTTAAACACGTATTTCCTCATTTTCTGGAAGAAACAGCGTTCCCATTATAGGCGCATTTATTTCCCTACAGTTAAAAACTCGTTTCAAAAATAACGTAGGAACCAAAATGAGCCCCTCGGTCCGAAATGTACGTGTAATTCCTTATATAGACTCGGCTGCAGCCAGCGGCAGGGCCGTTGCCGCCCATTATTATACAAACAGGTACCCGGCCGGCGCGGGCGGGGGACCTCGCCCCGCGCTACCGCCGCCCCCGGGCGGAGAAGTCTCGCCCCTCTCGCCACAGGAACTGTCCAGACAATAACAATCAGCAGACATTTCGCTGCTGAACAAGAGGGAGAGAAAGCACAGAATCGCCCCCAAGATAAGCAGAAATACAATCAACTTACAACGTCTCTCCAAACTGGAAAAGGCGACAGTGCAACAACAACCACATGTTCGGGTCTCGCTCTCTCTTGCTGTCTCTCTCTTTCTTTTATTTATTTATTTATTTATTTATTTTTAACTCTCACGCCAGGCAGAGGGGTGTGTATTGCCCCGGCACATCAGCACAAATCAATAAACACTGCAGCTGCAGCGACAGCAGCAGACCCGTGCGTCCGTCGGTCCGTCTGCCCCCTCCCCCACCCCCCTTCCACTCGAGACCAAGAGCGCCATCCAAGCTCCATTATCCGGCTTCAGCGCTCCGTGCGTCCGGTCCAGGTAACAACTTCCCCAAAAACCGAAAGAGAAAAATGAGAGGCGTACGCACAGAACCCCATCCCAGCGCGGAGAAGGAGTCTCCCCCGGGGAGGGGGGGATCTGTCTGTGGTGCTTCCCTAAGACCAGGTAACAACTCCACAAACACACCCGCTGCCCAGCTCGCCGCCATCCACAGATCTCCCACAGCAGCAAGTAGGTGTCCGCTCCTGCCCCATCTCCTCTGCCGCCCCACCAGCTCCCCACTGAACGTGGACCTCACTCGCGGGGCTCGCCTCGGCGTCCCCAGCCGGGGGCCCGCGGTACGGTGGCCCGAGGCGCGGGGGAGGAGGGGCGCTTAGGGACCCGCGCCTCCGCTCCGCTAATCCCCATTCCGCAAGCGCGCCTCGCCGGCCGGTCACAACTTTACCGCCGCCGGCCGAGCCCGGTCCGCCAGCGGCACGCACCGCCGGCGCCCGCGCACACGCGCGCACGGACGACACGCAGCCCGCGGCCGCCGCGTCCCGCCGCCGCCGCCGCCCGCCGCGCGCCCGCAGTCCGGCCCGGCTGGAGCCGCGGGGCCCGAGCGACGGCGCCGGCCGGGGCCGCGGCGCGCGGAAGCCACTTTGCACGGTCAGCGCCGGCCACAAGTTTGTTCCTCGGCTCCCGGGGGCCTCCGCGCTGAGGGAGAATAACGCGGAGGGGGCTGAGAGGAGGGGGAGAGGGGAGGCGCCGAGGGGCAAAAGAGTGGGGAAAAGTGCGAAAAGAAGCAACAGCCGCTCCACCCGGGACCAGAAAAGTGGCCGGCCGCGTCCCGGCCGCCCGCCCTGCGCCGGGGATGCGGCGGCTAACGGTCCAAGGAGGCGGCAGGGGCGGCAGGAGCCGCTAGGCGGAGAGAGACCAGGTAAGAGACATAACGGTTCAGGGAGAGCGAGCGGCCGCGGCGCGGCTCCGGCAGCGGCAGCAGCGGAGGGGGGCAGAGAGCACTACTTTCTACTTTCCCACTCCACTTTGCCCGTCTTTGCCCCGGCCGCCCCCAGCCCGGCTCGCCCCCCTCACCCCCGGGGGCGCCCCGGCTGCCCGGCTCCCCCTGACTCCGCCGCTCCCCAGTCCCCTCCGCCACTCACCGTTATTGCGCCGCGGGTTCGCCTGCTTTCTGCGCTTACACCTGGGGCCATCCGCCATGATCCTCTCGCTTGTGTCTAAATGCTCGAGTCACCTCCTCCCCCTCCCTCCCCCTTCCCCCCCCTCACCCCTCCGCCTCCACCCCTCCCCCCTCCCCACCGCACCTGGTTTACGACACTCGCGGCTTTACGACATCACCTTCCTTACACCTAGAGCCACTCGCTCTACGGCCGGAACCTCGTTGCTAGGGAGAGGACGGTTTGCGGCAACCGTAGAAACAGCTGAGTTTGAATTGTGGGGAGAGGGAAAAGTTTCCCTCAGGTGTCGTGGGATGGGGGAGGGGGGCGTTGGGAAACTGTGGAGACGCGGTCTGAAGGGCGGCAGGCAGTTGGAGTGAGAAAGGTAAAGTAGGAGGCTCAGCAGCGTTGTGCTTCTTGAACTGGCCACACCCGCCGCGGCTGCCTGGGGCGCGGACGGGTCTGGCTGATCGCTCTCAGGACCCGGTACCCTCAGAGCTGCCCCCTCCCAGTGACCGGAGCAACCTGTCCTCCCGCTTGGTCAAGGTTGGGCTCCGCTCCCACGCAGCGTGTGTTCTCTCAGCGCATCTTGGGGCGCGGGAGAGGGTCGTGCTCTGGGCTACCCGGGGAGTTCCCAAGCGTAGAGGGAAGGCAGGTTCGGGGAACAGTAGGGACTGATTTGGGAAGCTCGGCCTCTGACGGCGAGGACACGCGGCGTCACGGAGAGACTACCTGACCCCGCAGTTCTCACTCCCTTGCCTGACACGGACGCACGGTTTTCCCCCAAGCGAACAGGGATGGGAAGTGGCTTCAATTAGATAAAAACTTCAGCTGGACCGAAAGAGAGGCGAGAAGTTCCTCTTGCAGGCAACACCGGCGGTGAAGCATAATGAGTAATACCCACACGGCCCCTGTCTCACTTCCTCATCCGCACCAGGCTCTCACCTGCTGTCACTTCGGCCTCCCCCGCCCCGCCGCCGAGCTGTGGGCCCTCCTCCCTGCTTTCCCCTTAGAGTAGACGGAGAGCGGAGGCGCTGAGACGTAGAATTAAGGTACTAAGGGTTTACTACCTAAATGGGCAGTTATCGCTGAATAGGACCTTAAGGCAAGAGACAAGGGCTGACACATGTCTTTGAAATTGATAGATTGCTGATCTTATCTCAAGTCTCTCACTTTATACAAGTTTGGGGATTTCTGAAAGACCATATAGATAACACTACAAATAACAAGAAAGTCAGGTCTTCCGTATTCAGTAGAATTTAGCTTTCCCTCCCACCCATCCCTCTGCCCCGTTCAGATGAGGACATGTCTTTGGTACCAGCTTTATAGAATGAGCTGTATTTCAAGTAATTTAGCTGTAAATTAACAATGTAAAAGTTACTGATGGAGGGAAGCAGGGGTGGCTCAGTTGTTAAGCGTCTACCTTCAGCTGGGGCCCTGATCTTAGGGTCCTGGGGTCGAGCCCCTGACAGGGCTCCGCGCTCAGCGGGAATCCTGCTTCTCCCTCTCCCACTCCCCCTGCTTGTGTTTCTTCCTCTCTTGCTGTGTCTCAGTCAAATATATAAATAAAATATTTTTTAAAAGTTACTGATAGAAAAATTGAGAAAACTGAAATGTGACTTAGAGTATTAGAAATAAGTCACCCAGCACAGTGCTGTCACATAGTAGGTGCTCAATAAATTTGTAATTGTTGCCATGCCTATGGCAAGATTATTATATTAAAATCATCTTTTAAACACTCTAGAAGTTTAGAAGATACATTAATAATCTCTTCAAACCTTTCAACTGAAATAAATTTACATCTGAAGTCTGGTAATTTAAAATTAGAAAGTTTAATCCTGAATATAGATGAAAATTTTCTCTCCCACATTTTCTTTGGCATTTAGAGAAGTGAATGCATTATTTATTAGTGCATGAAATGTGACTGTAAATATTCTTTGCTATACATTATGTCTATATATCTACTCATCCTCATGCCAAAACCAGAATCATTACTCTTAATGATCATCTTAAGAACAGGCAGTCCTCCATTTCCTTAATACCATGTTAACTGCATTTGTGTATGTCAGAACCAGAACCATGTCCATGTTTTGCTTGGTTCAAGCAGTAATTTTTTCCTACCTCCTAAAAGCTGTACAGTGTTCTTCAGTTGCCTTCTGAATCCAGCAATTCCTCCCACCACACACAACTTTTTTTTTATAGCTATCCTAATTTCCAGTCAGAAAGGGGAAAAAAAAATACTTTCTAAGTAGAAAGTGTGTAGCACACATTCTATCTAGTCTTAAACTTAGGAAGTATTGCTCCTGTGCTTTTCTCTTTCTGAAGTGTCCTATACCTCCCTACTAAGCTTCCTTTAATATTCATCCTCACCTTAAAATCAAAGAGACAAAGCGACAAGTAGGTAGTTACTGTCTTCCTTGCTTTAATGGTTACTGGTTTAGTTAGCTTGGGCTGGACTTTTTTTGTTGTTCATTTCTGTGCCCTCAGGACCTAGTGGAGTACCTAGTTACATAGTAGATGCTCAATACGGAAATATTTCTTAAATTAATATTCTTGACCTTTCCTATATAAAGTGAGGATTGTTTATCTGCCTTCATCACATTAGTTGTTAGGAACAGTTGAAGTCATGGATGTAAAAGCTAAATACTGTCATTTATATCTTGCCTTATTTTGAAACTAATTGATTTTGATTTTAGTGTCTCCATAATGGTTTTCCCTGAATGATTAACTCTGCTCACTCCTGTGTTTTAAATATACGTAGGAAATATTATTGATATCCTAAATCTTCTAATATGAAATTTCAGTTTTGTAAAATTCTGGAAAAATGATATATATTACAAATTGAATATTTGATTAATACATTTTGTTCACTGTAACGTTCCCAAAATTGTTGAAATCTAGACTGAAAAGAAAGCAGACGAAAGTAAATCTCAGAATAAATTGTTGCCTTATGCATATGTGGTGGTTGCTTCTTATCTCTTAAATATAACTAAATAATTGGAAAAAAATCTTTAGAATAAATTTAGAAAAGGGAGAACTTTATTAAACTTTATTAAAGTTTACCTTTATTTAGTCAGTTATACCTCAGTAAAAAATTTAGGTTCATTTACGTCACCATGGTGGTCATACTATTAAGAGGGTTTTTTTTTTTTAATTTTTTATTTCTTTTCAGCGTTAACAGTATTCACTGTTTTTGCACCACACCCAGTGCTCCATACAATCCGTGCCCTCTCTAATACCCACCACCTGGTTCCCCCAACCATACTATTAAGAGTTTAACATGTATCTTTTATCATTGATTTTAGTTGTTATAGTGTCCATATACAATATTTATTCAATATATGTACTTCTAATTTAACTGTAAATGAATTGTTTATATTCTGCCTCTAGTGTGCACTGGGATTGAAATTCTAGTGTGCACATGTGCTGAAAGAGGTATTCTGGTAAAAATGAATTATTACAATCTTTTTTAAATTTATAAAGAAAATAAATTAGGATATTCAATACTGATTTTTTTTCTATAAATTTTTTCTATAAATTTTTCATAAACCCTTTGCACCTGCTATTTGCTTTCCATGTATGGTTCATGTATAAGTTAGGATAAAATTCGACATAAAATTCTTTTGAATTTAAAATGTAGATATTTCATGGTGTTCTACATCAAGCATATGATTTTCTCGAACCTCACTTCCTGAACACATTTGGGAAGTATAACTTATAATACGATTTTATAATCTCCATCAAAATAAGAAGTTGGTTGTTTTCATTGGAAGATAACATTAATTGCATCAGGTAAATTAATTATGTTACCATGTAATTTTAATTTTAGAGCTTTGAAAGAAAAAGAATAAATTTGACATAGGTTTCCCATCAAAGTACAGAATTTAGAAGTCCCGTAATGTTGCCCTTCATTCCTTAGCTCAATAGTGACTCTGGACATGGAGTTCACAATGAGACAAAAGAGGGCAATGGTAGTTTAACTGCTGCAGTTTGACCAAATTCTACAGTCACTGAGTCAGGAAGGAAACATGACTACAGAGTGATCCAGAACCAACAGCTGTCTTTGGGACCCACACCAACTTCTAATAAAGTCTTCCAGGAGGTAATAATAGGGACAAATGGTTTCCCCAAACCTCCATGTGGTTTTATTATATATTGCACCATAAAATGTTTTTTTCCTCTTGGATGTAAGTCTCCTATTTTTAATATAAGTCAATGAAATGTTAACACACAGAGCTTCTTATTTTGGGGGCATTTTTTTTCAGGAACATGTCTAATACGGACAGATGTAAGTATAAATAAATGTAGAAAAAATACGTTTGGAGGGTGTTAATGAACATCCAAAAACTAAAACTAATCTTTCCATAAAATCACAGTAATTAATATGATTGTTTTCAAAGGCTGCCTTCACGGAAGAGACTTTCTTTTAGAACATGTATAACATTTTTTTTGTATACTTGACAACTATAGGTAAATTAAAGAGCTACGTGCATATTCTGGATTTCAGTGAATTTACCCTATCAGGGATCTGATACCTGGTTTCTACTGCTGATTTCCCCCCCTCTTGTCTCCTTGTATGTCTTTTCTGTGGCATCTTGATTTTTTTTTTTTTTTTTTAAGTAGCTGACTGGTTCTGTGACAGAGTGTAGCTATTTGATTGACCTGTAGTCCACAGATCCTCAGTTACAGTCACTGCCACTTTTCATTCCTTGGGGTATATATATATTTTTTTAAATATTAGCAGTCAGTAAAGGGTTTTCAATGTCCCACAATTGTGTTAAGCTCACATGAAAAAGTTGGCAATAAGAAACACCCTGTGTTGAATTATATCTACAACTTTAAGATCCTTGGTCAGACCCTTTTCATTCTTTCTTATGCCTCTATTTCTAGCTCACTCTCTTTATCCTAATCACATAAATAGATCACAGACTCTGCCCCTCTCCACTGGTTTATGTTTTAATCATTCTCTTCATCTTTCTTTGTGCCAGGTCTAACATACCTATTTGGATCAATTCCTTTCTCTCTTTGTTCAAAGTATTTTGAGTCATCCCAACTCTGTAAAATGCTTCGATTTTTCATATTCTGGTTTTTCTTTGTCCTTCAAAGCCCATTCTCTGCATTTCTATGTTCTTAGAGGCTAATTTTTATGGACCACAACACCCAGGATCCTTTGCCCTCTGGTTTCTGTTTGGTTTCAACCAATTTGGGGCCTTGGCAAATGATCACAGGAAGGAAAGAGAGAGAGGTCAGGATATTTATTTCACCTTCCCCCATACTCTGCCTCACCTGTTTGTGGCTTTTGGCAGTAACTTCATTCCTCTACCTAGGGCCATGGTTCTAGTCATACAACGCTATCTCATGGCAACAGGTCTTGGCAAGTTCCAGCAACTGCTTCCCTTTGTCCCTTCAGGCCTAGGGATGGCAATGGTGTCATATATTATGAGTCCTTGGGGACTTTATTCCTTATTGGTTCCCCTAACGCCTGCCCACATCTCTGTAAATAGTCTCTTCATCAAACTCTCTTCAGTTTACCCTTTGAGTGTGCCATTTGCTTCCTGCCAGGCCCCTCAGCACTATACATAGAGAAATAAAATACATTTACCCTTATTTATCAATCCAGAATTTTATTTCTATTGATCACAACACTAAAGTTTGCATATGATATAAATATATCATTCAGTGACTAAGTATATACTCATGTACTGTGTGTACATGCAAAATCTGACAAATACTTAGAAATATTCCAGAGTCTACTACATAGTAATTATTCAGTAACTATTTGTAGAATGAAGGCCTCTGTGCTAATGATATGAAATCTAAGAGAGACTACTTTTATATACATAAAACATGAAGGGGAAAAGAAAATCTTAATACCACAGTATTAAGTTGGAGATAACTGGTTGTCTCCAGTATGTTTCTTCTTAATAATGGAACCCTCCTCTCCTACCCATGCCACTTGAATGCTCTTTTCACAAATCTCGGTGTTACTGTGCTACTCAGTTCTGGCCAGTGAGATATAAGTGGAGGTGATGTGTGCAATGTTGAGGAAGTCTGTCCTTCAAAAGGAGATGGTTCACCATTCTTTCTCTTCTTGCTGGTTTGAATCAGAACTGCTAGCTAGAGCTTCTTAAGATTAAGAAAGGTAGAGCAACAAGATTGAAGGGGCCCAAGTCCTTGACACGATAGAATACCATAACTAACCCTAGACTTCTTACTTCCAGATCTCTTTTATTTAGAGAGAAATAAACATCTTCTTTAAGCCACCATTATCTTAGATTTCCTGTTGCAGGTAGCCAAAGTTAATCCTGTTTGATACAGGTATATATATGAGTTTCCTATTATTATGGCAAAAAATTATCACAAAGTTAGTGGCTTAAAATAACATCCATTATCTTACAGTTCTTGAAATCAGAAATCCAAAATGGGTCTCACCAGGCTAAACTCAAGGTTTTGGTAGGATTAGTTTCCTCCAGAAGGCTCTAGGAGGGGCTCTTTCTTTACCTTTTCCTGCTTCTAGGGGCTACCCACATTCCTTGGCTTATAGCCCCTTCCTCTGTCTTCAAAGCCAGCAACATTGGGCCAAGCTCTTCTGCTGTCAGCTTATTAGTTCTTTTTATTTTTCAACATAACAGTATTCATTGTTTTTGTACCACACCCAGTGCTCCATGCAATCTGTGCCCTCTCCAATACCCACCACCTGGTTCCCCCAACCTCCCACCCCCCCACCTCTTCAAACCCTTCAGATTGTTTTTCAGAGTCCATAGTCTCTCATTGTTCACCTCCCCTTCCAATTTCCCTCAGCTCCCTTCTCCTGACTCCCCATGTCCTCCATGCTATTTGTTATGTTCCACAAATAAGTGAAACCATATGATAATTGACTCTCTCTGCTTGACTTATTTCACTCAGCATAATCTCTTCTAGTCCCATCCATGTTGCTACAAAAGTTGGGTATTCATCCTTTCTGTTGGAGGCATAATACTCCATAGTATATATGGACCACATCTTCCTTATCCATTCGTCCGTTGAAGGGCATCTTGGTTCTTTCCACAGTTTGGCAACCGTCTCCCCTTTCTATTTCTAAGGGCATTTGTGATTAAATTAGGTCCACCCAGATAATTCAGGATATCTCCACAGTTCAGGATCAGCTGATCGGCAAACTTAATTGCATCTGCAACCTTAATTCCCACATAATCTAACATATTCACAGGTTCTGGGAATTAGGGCATAGACATCTTTGGAGACCACTGTTTGCCTACCAAAGTATGCAGGCTTTAAGTTTCATGATAAATATTTTTAATTGATTTATTTGTTCATATTTAATTTATAAACAGCTTTAAAACATTATGGTAATTGGTCATTACTTTTAATGTAACATTTAGCATTGTGCCACATAGGAGTTTTAATAATTATTCATTAGTTCATTTATTTAATTGCTGTTGTCGTGCATATTCTATGTGACAGATGCTATGTGGGGGCTTCATACACTTCTTGACCTCAAGAAGTGCAGGAAGAAACAGATTGACAAAAACACTGTTTAAATAAATGTCCAGGAGATCTAGTATACAAAGGAGAGACAACTAACCTGAAGTCAAGTAAGTCTTTCTTAGAGAAGGATAGAATTTATTGGGAAAATGAGGGAAGGCTGTTAAAGGCAGAAGTAACAACATATGCAGACCCTTCCAGATGAAAGTGCGGTGTTTTGGGGGCAGAGGATCCAAGGGAAGAAGAGCATCAAATAAAAGGAATACCTATTCCAGATGAGGCTGCAGAAGTGGGTAAACAGGAAACAGATCACATAAAGATTGTAAGGATTGGGGACCCTGTACTGAAAGCAATTGTAATCCATGAAAGGGTTTTTAAAAAGTCAAGAGTGTCCACATTATATAAGTGTTCTGATGGTGGGGGGATAGCAAGAGGAGCAGAGGAAAAGTGAACAGAACAGCATTCATCAAGGGAACTTTAATACAAGTTTTTTTCCTCTTGTATAATCATTTATAAAGGAATAACTTAGCCATAACTAAAAGCCATACAAGATGTGGCTATCTGAAATGAAGCACAGGTGAAGAATAACGTTTTCAGATTATATTAACAAATAGATAATACTATTGTTAAATTGTAAGCAACATAAACCATACTTAATATTTGTAATGTTTATAATAATAAATTGTTTCAGGTTGGACTCCTAAAACTGTCTTGCTACATGCCAGGCTCTCAAAATTATATGATAAGTGAATGTTTTAAAAGGCTTCAGTATACCCTTTAATACTGTTTTCCCTCTATTATGTTTACAACACCCTAATGCACTAAAGCTAACACCTCCCTGTTCAGATTCTGCTGTCTTCCAAATTACCTTATATACTTCGAAGAAGGCAGACTTCATTTTCTTTCCCTCACATCCTTCAGAGTACCTTGTACACACCACTATTGTAGCATTTACTTTGCTTTTACTATGTTTTACATCTGTCTTCTTTCCTAGCCTGAAATTTTCATCTTTGTATTTCTGATACCAAAAACAATGCCTGTCAAACAGGAAGCACACTCAGTAACTATGGAATAGAGCAGAAGTTTCTGCCGTCTGTGAATCATTCTGGCACAAGCACTTTTGTGAAGAGCAAATGAGATTTGTATGTGAGGTGTTTTTACATGGTGCCTGGCACGTGATAAATAGTAAACAATAGGTAATACAGCAAATGCAAATTTTTAGACAAAGATCAGAGCCAGATATTTGGAGCATAACCCACACCACACCTTTCTGTTCCACAAGGCTAAAATATAATTTTTATCCCTGAAAATGTCACTTCAGGCATAGGTGGAATGATTCTAATAAAGGACAAAAGGAAGAGGTGAGATTAATATGTTGTTTGTTTAGCATTAGTTGGAATATTTGTTATATCATGTAGAGATACTGGTGGCTTCCGTTAACTATATTATCTAAGGAATTGTCTGCACAGTAACTAAACTTACTACCCTAGCATAAATAACACTATTTTCAATGTAATTAGATGGCGAGAACATTTTTTAAAATACAAGTTAAAGATTATTATAGAAGAACTATAAAATCTGTCTTAGTTTTATTTCCTGGTTTGTGTGGAACAGACACCAATTCAGATAGAAGTTCATGATATTTTTTTTTCCATAGCATCCAAGAGTAGGAGAACAATCAGGTCTCCTAGGTAAAGAGTTGAATCACCTTTAGATAGACAGAACCTCTCCACCTCTTACCTCTGCATCTCCGCACTTCTGTTTAACTTTCTTTCAGGACTTACCACTGTGCACAAAGGTGTTATCGACTCAAAAGAGTACGAAAAGACACCTAAATGTGCCCACTCTAAAATTACACAATACTTAGAGGAAAAGAAATCGTCCCTATTCCTACCCTAAGACTAGTAGTATTCAGTGCTTTTTTCACATGTATAGTTTATATAGTTGCAGTGATGCCTAGTTTTTGCCATACACGTATGAGAACTACATGAAATTTAGTATTATGCCTTTTCACTTAACATGCCACACACCTTTTCCTATATAGGCACATAACCTTGCACTTGAATTTTTTTTAACTTGGCTATAATATTCCTCTAATTGGAATTTACTAAATTTACTATAATTTACTAAACCAGTTACATATTATTGAACATTTGAATCACTTCCATTTTTTGTTTTATGAATAATGAACACTGTTGTAGTGTAGTTTTTGTTTGGTTTTTTGATCATTTCCTGGGGAAATAGTCTCAGAACTGGAATTATTTAGTCAACAGGAATAAATATGGTTGTATCTTTTTAAGTCTATTGTCAGCTTGTTTTTGCAAAGGATCGTACCAATGTATGAGGCCACTGGAAATACATGAACTTGTCTCACCATGATTAAAAAATTTTTGAAATTTGTAGCTTATTTTCTAGAGTGGATGAACTTTGCATTCCCACAGTAGGGAGGTTCCTCAAAAAGTTAAAAATAGAACTACTCTGAAATCCAGCATTGTACTACTAGGTATTTGCCCAAAGGACACAACAGTGATTCTAAGGGATACGTGTACCCCAGTGTTTATAGAAACAATTTATCAACAATAGCCAAATTATAGAAAGAGCCTAAATGGCCATTGACTGATGAATGGATAAAGATGTGGAGGAAGGGGTGCATATATATCTATATCTGTATATATCATGGAATACTACTCACCCATTAAAAAAAGAATGAAATCTTGCCATTTGCACAGCATGGTTGGAGCTAAGAGTATTATACTAAATGAAGTAAGTTCAGAGAAAGACAAACACCATATGATTTCATTCATATGTAGAATTTAAGAAACAGAAGAGATGAGCATAGGGGAAGGGAAAAAAGGCAAACCAGCAAACAAACTCTTAATTATTGAGAACAAACTGAATGCTGGGGGGAGGTTGAAGTATGAGTTAAATGGGTGCTGGGTATTAAGGAGAGCACTTGTGATGAGCACCCAGTGTTCTATTGAAGTGATGAATCACTAAACCCTACACCTAAAACTAGTGTGCCGTATGTTACTAACTAGAACTTAAATAAAAATTTGAAAAGAAAAGATATTGGTAGTTTATTTACACTGAATGTAAACATGAATTTCCTAATGGTTTAGAATATGTACATAGGAAAACACCTAAATGTGTATTAAATTCCATACTGGATTAAACCAATAATCATTTCAGTTCTGGATCTTGCAACCTCTTCAAGCTCTTTTATGCCTAGTATTACAAAAAAAAAAAAAAAAAAAAAAAAAAAAACACACACACACAAAACCCTATATATTTGTTTATTTAAAATACCCTTGCTGAAAGAACAGTTTGTATTTCATTTAGCTTCTAACTAAACTTATCACTAGATTTTTAAATTAAAGAAATGTCTAACAAAATAACCATCCTTAGAATTTTTCTAAGTTTCAAATTCCTGCTAGCTCTTAAGCAATAATCAATTAACTGCAAAGATTCCTGTTATATGCTGGCAAAAGTTAACCATTTTAGAATTCTTGGGTAAGTGTACTTGACTGCAAAATAAATTGAAAAGTAACTCAAAGGAATTTCTAGGAATACTTTGCTGCAATCATTTAGGAAGGATGAAGCAGCTAATCTGAAAAGCTCTTAAAGATTAAAAATAAAGTCCGGTAGAAAGGTAAAGAACAGTGTGTATATTGTTTTCTACCGTTTACTACATGCACACAAAAACACACAATTATGCATACCCAAACATGTGTAAGTGCATAGATTTTCTGTGGGAGGGCACATGATAGCAGTGTTTGCCTCTAGAGAGTTCTGGGAGACTAAAGCACAAGAAAGAGAAACTTACTTTGTACATATCTTCATATTTTTTGAATTTTGTATTGTGAATATATCCAAAACTCTGGATAATGGTAATTTTTAATAATGGATACAAAGGGCTAGAGAATCCTTCTAAAACTTTTTTTGGGCATAAGGTTATTCCCTAAGGGGTGGTAGTTGTAAACTAGAAAGACTGCAGTACTCAAAATTATGATCCCATTCACTAGTTCATTTATTCAACTACTATTCTTGTGCATATTCTATGTGACAAATGCTATGTGGGGCTATAATGCTTCATACACCTTTTGACCTCAAGAAGTGAAGAAAGAAACAGATTAACAAAAAGACTGTTTAAATAAATGTCCAGGAGATCTAGTATACAAAGGAGATAGATACATCTAAACTAACCTGGAGTCAAGTCCTTCTTGGAGAAGGATAGAATTTGTCAGGAAAATGAGGGGAAAATGTTAAATGCAGAAATTACAGCATATGCAGACCCCTCCAGATGAAAGTGTTGAGGATCCAATAGAATAAGAGCATCAAATAAGAGGAATACCTATTCCAAATGAGGCTGCAGAAGTGGGTAAACAGGTGGAATTAATCTTGCTGATCTTGAAATGGGGAGATATCCTGAATTATCTGGGTGGACTTAATTCAATCAAAAATGCCCTTAAAAACAGAAGAGGGAGGCAGAAATGGAATTAGTGAGCTGACAGCCGAAGAAGGACTCTCTCTGTCCAGTGTTGCTCTCTCTGTCCAGTGTTGCTGGCTTTGAAGATAGAAGAAGGGGCCATGAGCCAAGGAATGTAGGTAGCCCCAAAGAAGACAAAGAAAGATTCCCCCCTAGACCCTTCTGGAGGAACCTAATCCTACCAAAACCTTGAGTTTAGCCTGGTAAGACCCATTTGTGACTTTTGACTTCTAAGAACTGTAAGATAATATATTTGTGTTATTTTAAGCCACTAAGTTTGTGATAATTTTTTGCAGTAACATTAGGAAAAACCTATATATACCTATATCAAACAGCATTAACTTTGGCTGCCTACAACAGAAAATCTAAGATAATGGTGGCTTAAAAAAGATATGTTTATTTCTCTCTATATTAAAGCGATTCCATTTAAAGCTGTAGAGACATAGTCAATTCTTAGCCCTGCTAACAGGCAGAGGCATAGCATGGTCTGACAAAATCACAGATCTCTGTTAGCCAATATTTATACTTTTAATTCCTATCTAAACCTTACAATTCTGGCCAATTTTCTATTTTGCTGATTTTCTATGGTAAGTTCTTAATCTCAGGTGGCTTTTCTTGCTCTCCTCTATCAAGATTGCCTTCAGGTAGCAAAGGGCACTTAGGGAATGGAAGAACACTTTCACTATTAACAAAAGAATGAATGAATGAATGGGATTTGAGGGTCCACACTCAACTCTTTCCTATGGGTATAACCTTGGATATACCTCCCTAACTTCTCTGACTCTGAGCCTGAGTTCCTTCTCTGCAAAATCAAATCTAATTTTTCTACATACACCAAAAATTCCCTACTTATTCACAGGGTTTTGGTGAGTGTCACATGAGATCATGTATGGGAAAGTTATTTTAAAAACCATAAGACAAAGAATTTTGAATTTTTATTGTACAAACCTGCTAGATCAACATAATTCTCCCTAGAGTTAAATATTCATGAATTTTGAATAATTGACTCTTTTGTATTTTATGACAACCCCCATGATACTAACTCATTTGAGTAACATGAATTTTTTTTTAAATAACGACTTATTTTTTTTTACTTCTTCCTCTTGTTCACACCGTGATGGAGTTAAAATGTCAAAAACAGGTCTGAATTGACACGGTATATCAAATACTTGACTATTACATTAAATCTACCTTGATACAGTTTTGAAAAATATTTGCTTTTTATTTCTTAAGGTGGTTGCAAAGGACTGGTTTTGGCTTTATGACCAATTTTGTCTTTGAAATTATCTACTTAGATTTTTTTTAATCATTTTTTTAATTTATTTTCAGCATAACAGTATTCATTGTTTTTGTACCACACCCAGTGCTCCATGCAATCCATGCCCTCTCTAATACCCACCACCTGGTTCCCCCAACCTCCTACCCCCACACCTCTTCAAACCCTTCAGATTGTTTTTTCAGAGTCCATAGTCTCTCATTGTTCACCTCCACTTCCAATTTCCCCCAACTCCCTTCTCCTAACTCCCCATGTCCTCCATGCTATTTGTTATGCTCCACAAATAAGTGAAACCATATATCTACTTAGATTTTGAACAACTGTCAAATGCAATTGAATTTAAGCAAGTTTTTCTTTCTAGGTAGCTTCATGAAGTGTTTTTACAGATCATAAAAATGTCCACAAAGAGCCAAATTATTGCTTTATTCCTACATTTGATACTGCTTTACATTGTTGCTGTATATGTATAGATAATTATGTTGTTTCACCCTCAGAAACCATATTTTAATAGTTATAGCTGAATTTATTCCTAGTTAAAATAGTATATAAAGTATGCACATTTAGAGTCAACATTATTCTATGTGTTTTGTTATTACAACTAATGATTTACATTATTTTAATTTTGTAAATAGCTGTGGAATCTAGTCATTTTGTGTGTTACTGAATTCTTTACTGTCATTAAATATCTTTTCTCTTTAGTAGCTCAACTTATTTCCTGAATCTACCCATATGATATTGTGCTTTTGATCTGTTAAAGTCACCAATAAATATGTTACTGTTTTTCAAATAATGTCATAGTAGGATGAAGAATTTTCTGGTGGGTATTTTCATTAGCTAACTGGTAACATTTTTAGTAAATGCCAAAAGTAATATATGATTATAAAACATCATATGTTCAGCATCAACTTTATAAATAGCAGAAATGGATAGTAGAAGATATTACTCAGATATTGTCTGCTAAAGAAAAAAACTAAAAAAAATTGACTCTATGAGAAAAATACTAGTTTTTTGAGATGATAGAATAAATTGATTATAGTTCTTCCCTATTTTACTTTATTTTTTGTGTTTATAGAGGAAAATGCAACCTGATTTTTTTTCTTATTACCTAGTTTACTTATATTTTTGTCCTCCCCTGAAATCAAGTTCTTCAGTCTTCGGGTATGTTATGGACATGCATCAAACTACTAAAGTCCACTTTGGGTGGTTGAGGTTGGTTTCAAATCATATCCTTGTTGCGTCTGCTCTCCTTTCAGTGCTAGACAGCAGCGGACTGACCAAAAGACTATCAACCCCACAAAAGCATTTGATGCAAAGAATTTGACAACCCATTAGCTAGAAAACCATCACCTGAATAATTCAAAATCGATTGAAGCTTTTCCCCCATATGTAAAATTGTTCTGTCATTCCCTTCATTTTTTGCATTCCTGCTTTGTATAGCCTTGGGAAGCATAGATCAGTGATGTAGCAGTAAAAGACATCATGATACCAAATAGGAAATGAGGACTTGGGAGATGCTTTGGACCTCTTAATTTTCAGGCCACTTGATAGCAGATACAGTTCATTACACAGGAAAATTGCTTGATCTTGGGAAAAGAGGGTGCTGGAGGTGAGGGAAAATGAGTTAGTCACCAATACAGTTCACCTTGCAATTCAGTCATTTAGATCTAACTAGAGAATGATTGCTGTCATGTTCCAGATAAAGAATGAAAGCTCTTCTCAGAATAAAATGGTGAATCATATATCCCCTGTTTAGATTCTAGGATAAAAAAGTAAAAGAAGGAAATAGTTTGCGTATGTTAATACACACCAATTTTAATAGAGAATGTACTATTTGTAGAGCCTTTATAATTACTACATATTGTTTTATTTGAGCTTTATTATGACATTAGTAGATATTATTTCCATCTCTTATGTATAGAGAGACCAATTCAGAGGCTACAGTCACCCAGTTCATATAGACTGGGACTCAAATTCAGATTCTATGTGTAAATTCTGTTGTGCTCAGTAAACATAAAATATCCAGGGCTGTCCAAAGACAAGATTCTAAAGCATAAACCTTTATTCTAAAGCATAAAATTAATATTCAGAAAAAGAATTGTGAATATTCTTTTTAATGAATATTCTGTTATATGTTCAATATTTCTATAAATTTTCTCATGCAAAACTTTGAGTGGCATATAATTCTTTCTATACTTCATTTTCTCTGTTTATTGAACATAAAACATTCTCTCCTGCCCCCTTTCAGAAAGTCTTTTTCCTTACTTCCCAGTCTCTATCCCTCCCAACTTTTTCCTTACTCCCCAGTCTCTATCCCTCCCCACTTGCCCTGATGACCCAACACAAATTTTACCAGCTTTATTTCATAATCAGTTGCTCTGTGTCTTGTCTTTCATTCCATATTATAAACTCATTTATGATAGAGACCATGGCTAATAATTCCTGCTATAGTGATGACCATATCTGGAAAAAAATATATTTTAAATATCTTTTATGATAGTTAACTACCATCTATGGCTGGTATAAGAAGAGGATCCTGGGAGGCCTGAGTGGCTCAGTTGATTAAGCAGCTGACTTGATTTCAGCTCAGGTCATGATCTCAGAGTCCTGGGATCTAGCCCTAGGTCAGGCTCCGCACTCAGCAAAGAATCTGCTTGGGGATTCTCTTTTCCTCTCCTTCTGCCCCTCCCCCCACTCTCTTGGGCACATGTGCTCTCTCTCTAAAATCAATCTCTAAAAAAAAACAACGATCCTAATTGGATGCTAATATGGAAAGAGACCACAGTTTTCTTCAGTGCACTTGATAACCTGAACTTAACCCAATAGGAAACAAAAGAGCTGAAAAAGAAGTACCCCCCTTTTAAAATGAGCTGCCAGGGATTAGCCATCACATTTTAGTACCATTATATATGGTATTATGATATTAGTATACCTGAGTTCTGAGAGCCAAAGGAGAGAAGACTGATTCTTGGAGCAAACACCTTTAACATAACTAGGCAAAAACAAAAAAGGAAGACAGCACTCAGAAGTTGATATCCACCCTCCAAAACAACTCAAATTCTGAATTAGAATTTAGTAGCTCTGGGATAGAAAGGAATCTACATTGTTAATGGATGTGAGGACACATGACAATACCTCTTTAGAGTTATAGGGACAGGAAAGAAAATATATCTAGAGGAGTGAATACCTCTAGTGGGGAAAGCTAAGAGTTGGAAAACTAATACTACATTGTTGTTAGTGTTACCCACAAACATTCTCTTAAAATACAATTTTAAAGTTCTTGCATTAATATAATATATGGAGCCAAGACCCCATAGCCATAGTAGTTCCTCCTGGCACGGAAAAAATTGCCAACCAGATACAACATTAATTTGTAGAACTCTCAGGGTAGCCTTCCTTCAATATGCACATTTTATATTAGCCAGTGGAAAAATTAACAAATGGTAGAAATAGAGGTAAGAGGAGGAAAAGTTTTTTAAAGATAACACAAGATGTTCTAGTTGTCACTAGTTATCATGGAATGAAACATAAGCAGGGCAAGATCTCAAAAATGTATCACTCATATCTTAGCAATCTCTAAGACTACCTGTAGTCAAAAACAAATGAATCCAGAATAGGAAGAAATCTCAGAAGCCTACCAAAAAATGGTTTTAAAAGTAAAGTAAAAATTTAGAAGTTAAAAAATTTTAAGTTGTGTTTCAGAACCAAGACTGATTCTACAAGAATAAAGATAGTGTTACACAGAAACACGCAAAATGTAGTGATTGAGAATTTTAGAGAATGAAATGAAATAAAAAACATATTAACTGTATATCTGAGGGAAATGATAATAGAAAGACGTGAGAGCTGGGAGAAAATCTAATATTTGAGAAAAAAAAACAGGAAAAAATATAGATACAGGTAATAATTTTCCACAAAAAAATGTCAACAGAGAAGGAATGCCTTTTAAGAATCATTCAAGTTATGGGGTGCCTGAGTGGTTCAATGGGTTAAGTGTCTGCCTTTGGCTCAGGTCATGTTCCTGGGGACCTGGGACTGAGCCCCTCATCGGGCTCCCTGCTCAGCAGGGAGCCTGCTTCTCCCTCTGCTTGCTGCTCCCCTTGCTTGTGCTCTCCCTCCCTGTCAAATGAGTAAATAAAATCTTTTAAAAAAAGAATCAAGTCATTAAGAAAGATCAAAAGAAATCAGTAGAAACAGAAGGATTTTTTAAAGGATTTCTGGATGGAACCAGCTATTAGTTTAAGGCACAAGAATTATTGTTCTTTCATTGATGGGGAAGGTCAATGTGGTAAGATCATTACCGAAAACATTGCTGGATTATTTTTAGAAAACTGTGTGTGTGGGTGTGTTAAAACTGAGGTAAAATATTGAACCAAAGATATCAAAACATGCTATTTAATCTTGAAAACCTAGCCTGAAACCAAGGAGAGTGCCCTGTCTTTTTAAATGGGGACACTTACGAATTTGTTTATTCATTTATTTGACAAATATTTGTTGATCTGCTTCTCTGTACAAGGCACAGGTCTAAGTTCTTGGGGACTACGATAAGGAACCAGAGAGAAAAATCCCTGCCTAGCAGAACCTGTAGTCTAGTAAAATGAGACAAATAACAAATATAATAAATAAGCAAATTATATGTTAGAAGAGGTTTGACTGCTCTGGAAAAATAGAGCAGGATAAGAATGACTGGAGATGCAAAAACATCATGGTTGCTCTTTTAAATTACAAAACATAAAATTGCAGGACTATGTAATGGATTCTCAGAAAGCTGCACGTAAGTATATTGAGGATGTCAGTGGAGATGAGCATTAAGATATGTCCAGTAAATGACCATTTGATTTTAACTGCTCAGTAATTCTTGTTTGGTTCACAGCAGGTGTCATAGCAGAAATTAAGTTGTGGAATTCTCGTAAAAGAAATATATAGTTTTTTAAATGAGTGCTATAATAAACAAAATCTGTGATGTGTCCCATTAACTGAATCCCTAACACCTGTTCTCTTCATTTACCTTTTGTTTTTCATTTTGTTAAGTACCATTTCACTACTGTTTTAAAACAAAATAACTGAACATATGTGCACTATTAGTCATAAAACATTTACATTCTATTCTTTCCATCATTGTTAATGATAATATAATGTTTTGTGTTGAGTATGCTTAAAAAAAGGAATAATTTCTTTACCACAGATGAATATGTCCATCTCATCTGTTTGCACAGGAATTTACTAAGTTAGGAGTAGGCAAAGACCTCAGGCTTCATGTACCTTTTGCTTAGTTCTTTTAGTTTTTTGCAGCAACGTTATCAATGACATGTAAGTTTATAGACCACATGAATATAGGAACTTCTGCCTCCTTTTCTCAACTCTTGGAAGATTGTTAGAAATAGGAAACTAATGTATTATTATTAAACTACAATAATAGTAGTTCAAAGAGCTTTGTGCTCTTTACCACTTAAAATCTCAATCCTCATTATAACATGATGTCAGGAAGATTCTTTCCAGACTGAGGCTCAGAGAGGGTTATTTTACCAAGGTCACTAACTAGTAGGGGTGGGGTGGAGAGCACAGTGCATGGGACTGAGATGAATCTACAGTTCTTTAAAAATAATATATTCTAAGCTATGTTAAGTGACTTGGTTTTTTTTTTAATTTTTTAATTTATTTTCAGCGTAACAGTATTCATTGTTTTTGCACCAAGTGACTTGGTTTTATTGTGAAAACTGGAAGAGTATTTAATAGAGTTTACCAAATCTAAACATTGTATTGTCTAGGTAAATGCTTGTCATTAAATGACAAAGCATCTTTACTCCACTGTTCCTTTCTCTGCCCTGCCAGTAGCACAGCTCACTTCAGCTCCCAGGGCAGAAACAGTGATCTCCAATTAAGTAAGTGACAAAGGATGCACAGAAATTTTAGTTGGCTTATTTTTAATGTTATGCTTACTGAGGATATGGACTGTAAAAATTTTTTGAGTGAAACAATATCTCTTGAACAATCATTCTTAATAATTCATGATTTTTAAGACTGAAAAAATCTCAAAATGGGTATAGTAAAAATTAGTATTTCAAAGCCTGCTTTTTACTACTTTGTACATAATTTATGGATCAAGCCAAAATTTTAGAAATCAAGTTTGTGAAAATTTCTACTCTCAATACTCATATAATTACAGAACTAGAAATGCTAAGCATTTAGTCTTTTGCTGTATATTAGTGTCTAGAACATTAACTGCCATAGGCTTTGCCTCAGATCTCTCAAGTTGGTTATTAACTAAGCTTGCAAAAGAATAACATATCACATTTTGTTTTATGAAACTGACAATAAAAAATTACTATTCTGGAAATCTAAAGGTTTTTTTCCCTTGTTCAAAAATATTCTTGGAGTGGGGGGGGTGTTGGGGTGGGTGGGTAGGTCTGGTGTGGGCATGTATGCATGCACTATATTAAGGGATTGGTAAACAAGTTTAACTTCATGTTGAATAATGGGATGAAATGTAACATTATCCAGCAGAAGTGTCCTACCCCATTCCCGGGTGAAAAATAACTGTATTGTTTATCAAGTATCCCTAAAGACTGAAGTGATTCCCCAGGTAAGGAGATTTAGAATCTCATTCCAGATTTTTGCGGGTTTATTAAGATAACCTTTTTATTGCTCAGACAGCTTACCACTTTTGCAATTTTGGATTTTCTTCTGCTTTTCTCTCTAACTGGTAATAAGACTAAGTGAGCCCTTTGATCTACACACTGAATCCCACAACTTCTCATCTACTCAGGGATGAAGTTACCTCCCTTCTTCTGTGTCCGTATTCTCTTCAGTAGTACAATGTGCTATAATATTATTACACCCAGTGGTTCATTCTTAGTCCTTATATACCTTGTGATAAGCAAATCCTCATAGTTGATCCACTCTCCTCTTTGAAATGCTTCTTGCCCTTAGCTTTAGGACTTGCCTGGTTTCTCTAATTCTTCTTAAGCTAGTCCTTTTCAGTCTTTCTTTCTTGTTCTCCTCTTCCCAGTCTCTAAATATTAAATTGCTAAGGGTCAGTCCATGGAAGTCTTTCCCTCTCAGTCTACATGTCTTCCCTAAATGATCTTATCCCTCTTCTTGGCTTTAATTCTTATCTATATGCTAATGGCTCCCAAATAAATATCTTTAGCCTGGACCTAACCCATGAACTCCAGGCTTATTTGGCTTCTGTATTTGGATGGCCAGTAGACATTGCAAACATAGCCCCAAACTGTGCTCCTGGTATCCAGACCCCAACCTGTGTCATCTGCAATCTCAACTTCTTATTTCACACAAGAGTAATTCCATCCTTCTAAAGGCTCAGGTGAAAACCTTGGAGTTCTTCATAACTCTCCTTTAAATCCTTGTTCATTTTTTTTTTTCCCCAGAAAATTCTTATCTTCTACTTTTAAAATACATCCAGAATTTGACCACTTTTCATCAGTTTTCTTGCTATTCTCTCCCTCACGGAGTATTTTCCTTTCTGCCTTTGTCATCCTTTGGCTTGTTTCAGTGGACCAGCCACAGTTTTCCTGTTAAAACACTAGTCAGATTGTGATCTTTGCTCAAACCCTCCAATGACTTCCCTTCTCAATAAATTAAAGCCAAAGTCCTTACAAGGTTTTTAAGGTCTACATGATCTGCTCACACCCAGCTCTCCAGCCTTACCTCCTACAGTCCCCATCCTTCACCCAGTTCAACCACATCTGCCTCCTCAATGTTCCTTGAATAGGCCAGGCTTGTTTTGGCCCAGGAGCAAGGGTTGGAAACAAGGTCTGTCAGGTTCCACATGCTGTTCCTGAATCTCAACAGTTTATAGACACTCTCCAGAAATCCTAATCAGAATATTCTCATAGAAACAGTACCTAAATCATATGCTGATTTTTAAATGCCCCTATTAAAAGGAATTCTAAACATATTACTTCATGTTGCTTGGCTATTTCCTAAAATCTAATCTAAACTATTATGGAACTAAAAAGATGTTAACAGAGTTCTGTGATGTATGACACAGATTATCTAAGCTAAAAGCATCTAAGTAATGTCTACAAATGTTAACTCAGTAGCAATTAAGTGCTGGCATCTACCTTGAGCACATTAATGTCGTCTCACATTAGGGAGGGATAGAGTGGTGAGTGAGAAAAACAGAATCTAAGAGGAGAGCGAGAAACTGGGGAAGACCCAAGTGATTTTGTAACAAGGATTATCAGATGTCTTTGTCCAATAGGTAGTAAGACGTGACTGTTACATGAGTACAAGTCTTACTGAACATTATAATAAGTTAGTGAATTATATTAATAAAGAAGAAAAATTATATCTGAATAGATGCAGAAAAACCATTTGATAAAATTCAACTAAATTAAAAAAAACCTCAAACTAAGAATAGAAAGATGTTTACTTAATCTGACAAAGAGTACCTAAACAAAACTTAAACGTTATGTTTATCAGTGAAATGGTGGAAACCTTCTCACTTAAGATCTGAGGAGATAATGATGCCCTATATCAGCACATCAATATTATAATGATTGTCCGCCCCAATGCAATAGGCAAGAAAAAGACATGAAACATATAGGATCTGAAAGTAAAATATGAAGTTCTTTGTTCACAGATGATATGATTAGGTCAAAGAAAATTCAAAAGAATCTTCAGGTAATTTTTAGGATTAATTAGAATTAGAGTATTAGAAGGCTGAGTACACGATATACAAATAATAGCTGAAATAAATAGGACTTAGAAAAAGAAAAAAATTTGAAGACACCATATAGAATATTAGAAAGCACCAAATGCCTAGGAATAAACTTAATAAAAGCATAATAAAAAGCTTTTCATACCCAGACAACCACAAAACATTATTGAAAGCATAGAACACCTTAATAAATATGTATGTGTTGGAAAACTTGCTATTGTAAAGATGTTCATTCTCCCTTAATTCAGTGATTTTGATGGAATGAATATATTCAACCAAACCAAATAAAAATTCCAGGTTTTTATGAAAACTGATAAGCTGATTCTACAATCTATATCGAAATGAAAAGGACCAGAAATAGCAAAGAATCTTTAGAAAAAGAAGAATGGAGAAATTCCTTTATCAAATATCATGATTTTTTTTAATAAGACAGAAGAGTTAAGAGTGTAAATTGGCAAAAGGATTGAGAAAAAGACCAAAAGACCAGAATATGTATCTATGCACATGTATCTATGCATATATATATGCATATATATCTATGGACTCTTGGTTTATGATAGGTGACATAGTCTTCAATAATTGGTGTGAGCTGGGATGCCTGGGTGGCTCAGTGTGTTAAGCCTCTGCCTTAGGCTCATGTCATGATCTCAGGGTCCTGGGATTGAGCCCCACATCGGGCTCTCTGCTCAGCAGGGAGCCTGCTTCCTCCTCTCTCTCTGCCTGCCTCTCTGCCTACTTGTAATCTCTCTCTGTCAAATAAATAAAATCTTTAAAAAAAATTGGTGTGAGTCAACTAGCTATCCATATGATAAAAGATGAAACAGGAGCCTTTATCTACAAAAATCCACTACAAGTAGATTGTAGATATAAATCTGAAATAAAAATTAAATCTTGCAGAAAATAAAATAGTAGATTATCTTCAGGGCATTAGGATAGGCAAAGGTTTCCTAAATAGAACACAGAAGGACTACCTAAAAAGGGGAAATGATTGATGCATCACACTCAGTAGACTACATTAAAATTAAGAACTTCCACTCATAGAAACCATTTAGAGAATAAAAGTGAAAATTAGAGTCAAAGAAAGTATTTGTCAATTGTATAACCAACAAAGAACTCATATCTAAAACATGTGAAGAACTCTTACAGGTCAATAAGAAAAAGATAACCAAAAGAAAAGTGGGCAGGAGACAAGAACAGACACTTCATAAAAGAGGATATCCAGATGGCCAATAAAGATATGAAAAGGTGACATCATTACTCTTCATAGAAATGGAAATTAAAACCACAAGGAGATAGCATTTCAAATCCAGCAGAATGGCTAAAATAGAAGAGTCTGACAGTACTCTATGCAGAGGATGTGGAGCAATGGGTACTCATATTGCTGCTGGTAGGGATGTAAATTGGTACTGGTAATTTAGAAATTGTTTTGTATTACCTACCAAAACTGAACAGGTTCCAGGGCGCCTGGGTGGCTCAGTGGGTTAAGCCTCTGCTTTTGGCTCAGGTCATGATCTCAGGGTCCCAGAATTGAGCCCCGCATGGGGCTCTCTGCTCAGTGGGGAGCCTGCTTCCACCCACACCCTGCCTGCCTGCCTCTCTGCCTACTTGTGATCTCTGTCAAATAAATAAATAAAATCTTAAAAAAAAAAAAACTGAACAGGTTCATACCTGTAATTCTGCTCCTTGTTGGAAATGCATACATATGTGCACAGATACCAGAAGACATGTACAAGAATGTTCATACCAGCATATAAACAAATATTGTAAAATGCCCATTCCACCAATGAAAATAAAGTAACCACTGCTATTCCATTTATATGAAGTTCAAAAATAGATAAAACTATGGTGATAAAAATGAGAACATTGATTATTTTTTAGGAGGAGGGAGGATTTCTAAATGGAGAAGGACCAAAAGAGGTATTTGGAATGTTTAGTAATACTCTATTTCTTGACCTGTGTGATGGTAAAAACAAAAAGAAAACAAAAACAAACAAGAAATAGTGTTCATCTTGTGATAATTCACTGAGTTTGTTGTGTTCACTTTAATATGTCTTTTAAACTTAATAAATTTTTAAAATTTTATTTGTGAGAGAATGAATTGGGGGGAGGGGCAGAGGGAGACAATTTTTCAAGCAGACTCTCAACTGAATGCAGATTCCAACTCAGAGCTCAATCTCATGACACTGAGATCATGACCTGAACCAAAACCAAAAGTTGGTTGCTTAACTGACTGAGCTGCAGAGGCACCCTTATACTTAATAATTTTTTAAAAGATTTTTTAAAAATACCTATTGCAGTATAGCAACTATTACTTCCTAGGTGCCATTTTTACCAGTTTGTCAATCATTTATTTTTGTATAGTGTCTTATAGTTGTTGGGAAAGGCATTAGGTGAACTAATACATATAATAGCACCTTGGGAAATCATAATCTTGGCACGAAAAATGACTGGATCTTTTTAGATAGTAAGCATGAGGACAAAATCTTAAGAGCACTTTACCAAGTAAATACCTTTTTATTTTTTATTTTTTTTAAAGATTTTATTTATTTGACAGAGATCACAAGTAGGCAGAGAGGCAGGCGGTGGGGGGCGGGGAACAGGCTCCCTGCTGAGCAGAGAGCCCGATGTGGGGCTTGATCCCAGGACCCTGGGATCATGACCCGAGCTGAAGGCAGAGGCTTAAACCTACTGAGCCACCCAGGCGCCCAGTAAATACCTTTTTAAATAATATTTAATTCCAAATTAAGATATATTCTATGGTTCCAGACATTAGTTTATGCCTGCATTTATCAACACATGGAAAATATATAGTTTTTAAAAATATAAAATGTGTTCATAAATTACATGTTATTTTGTGATTTATTTTTATACCTAAAACATATGTTTGAAATCCTTTCATTTATTTTTATAAGATTAAGTTACTCAAACTAAAAAGACTATAGAGTGAAAAGTAAATTCCCCTTTATTCCTCCCCTCCTCCATCCTATTTCCTAAAATAAATGATCTTAATACATTGTTTTTTGCATCCTTCCATAAATTCTCTATGTACATGTCAGTGTAATTTTTTTTATAGACTTTGAGCTCATACTCTTCAGCAACTTTGTTTTTCATCAATATAGTTTCAGCATATTTGCATATTTTCATGTCATTGCATAAATATCTACATCATTCTTTTAAATCTGGGTAATATATATACAATTCTTTTTAATGGTTGCATAATATTCCAACAGAGAAAATTTATTACTTGGACTTTCTTGTAATACATAGATTGTTCCCATTTTTTTGTCATTACAAAAATGTTACAACACTATGTGTGTGTGTGTGTCTGTTTGAGAGAGTATATGTGTAGGAATTGCTGAGTCAAGAGTATAAATATTTTTTGACATTGAAAATAACCAAACCAAACTTTACTTTTGTGAATAGTCATTGAGAACTTGATAGAGCATCATATCAAGAAAACTAATTTCAGGTAAAGCACCAAAATGGGAACCAATGAATCTTTCAAGACAGAGGATATACTAAACCAATCTTTCAAGACAAGGATATACTAAACCATTAATGGTATAGGGTTTTAGTAGAAGGAAAGACATACAGGAGATAGTTTTCCCCAGCTCCAAGCCCATAGTCACAAGAACCATTTGAATGTCAAATGTAGAATGAACAAACAAAACTTAAAAGTACAGTCTCTATTCACAAACAAGAATTGTAATATAATAAAATCACAAATTTATAATAGTAATAATCAAGTAAAATATTTTGTTTAGATTCCTTATATTAGAAATTGTCTTCTCAGGATGAGGCCACATTTACTCTAAAAGGAGATCATCCTTGAATCATGCTGTTCTAAGAATTGAGTTTTTCTTCTGCTGGAGAACTGTTGATCATTTAAGTCTGTACCGACTGCTGATAGGGATCCTTAGTTTAACACCAGGAAATGAAGGCATCAAAACCTCTTAGAAATGAAGCAGTGGACACTATTTGTATTAATGTGCTCTAAAAATAGTTGGAATTTAGAGAGGAACAGATACAATTTCTTCTTTACAGCCAGACAATTGGTACTCTAGCTCTTTTATTTACCTATACCATGCATCAAAATACAATGTTTCTTCACTGTAATACAAGATTTAAAAAAAAATTTTTTTTTAATTTTTGTTAATAGTGAAAGAACAGAAGACATGGTGGAAATTTGATATCTGAATGACTTTTAGATTTTGGGAACAATCATGGCTCGTTTTTGAGTGCTTATTAAGTGCTTGGTGCACTTGTAAGTACTTCATTTAAAACCCTATAACTTGGATGTTACAAAAAGCACCATTGCACAGATTAGGAATAGGAAGTGTACAAATGCTAAGCAAAGTAGACACGTATGAAGCAGAGCCAGTATTCAAACCCAGGTAATATGGCTACAGAGTTCCTGCCCTTCATTATTTCACTAGAAGTGGAGTTTCATTGGGTTCTGAATTTGCGAAGCCTGAGGCTCCACGTCTTTTTTGCCTTCCCACTTCAGAGCACACAGTGTCATTTGGTCATGAGATATCTCCTGCTTTGGGGCAGAGGGACTAGACAAGGGCACACATATTTCTATGCATGTATCCTTTGTGAAATGGTCATCTTAACCTTTTGCCCTAAAAGATGACTTGTAATTTTTTTGCTGAAAGCTAGATATGATATGTCTGAGAATAGGAACTGAGGCAATCAGGTTTGAAGTGTGAGGTGTTACGTTAATCTAGCCAGGAGCTGGGCTGTGTTTAATGTTTGCTCCAACTGTGTCAGAGGCTTCAGTTTCCTCTGGGGTTTTTTGGTTTCATGTGTAAGTTTGGTTGGTTGGTTGGTTGGTTGGTTGGGTGCATTTTTTTCTTCCCATTGACTTTAGGTTTCCCTAAGAACTCCTTTTTTTTTTTTTTAAGATTTTATTTATTTATTTGACAGACAGAGATTACAGGTAGGCAGAGAGGCAGGCAGAGAGAGAGGGAGAAGCAGGCTCCCCGCTGAGCAGAGCCCGATGGGGGACTCGATCCCAGGACCCCGAGATCATGACCTGAGCCGAAGGCAGAGGCATAACCCACTGAGCCACCCAGGCGCCCCAAGAACTCCTCCTTAAATAGAGTCTGTGTCTTGCAGTTCTCTCAGTTGTATTCCATGCTTGTTATACCGGAGCCCTGTTGATTGGTGGTAAGGTTTTCTGGCGGGGGCGGGGGGGAGGCTGTTTTATAATCTTAAATCTCTGCTTTTTCTCATGGAAAACCATACAGCTATGTACTATAGAGAAGGAGGCATCCACAACAGTGTCCAGTCATGCACATAAAATGTGGTGGTGCATGGCAGGCCTGGCTAGACCCAGTGGATGCCACGGTGCCCAGAGGATGTAGTGATAATCCGTGGAGGGGATACAGAGAGAAAAAAGGGGCTAGAACTCTACACAATGATGAATTACCTTTATTTATTCTAACTGCTTGGTGAAAATTAACCACATTTGTTAATGAGCTCATGTGAGACAGTCCTCAGGAACTCCCAGAAACACTTGGAGCAGGTTTTTAGAGATCTAAGATGTTGTATTTGCAAGTGACAGAAAGATCCAGTAAAGTAAGAATTATGCTAGTTAGCTATAGGTAAGTTTTTAATTTTTAAACCCATAGCCTTTAAAATAAAGATTATTAAACTTCTCTTATTTTTGCCTCTATGTTTTTGCTATCTAAAAATCCTTACTTGCCATTAAGCCTGTCCTTTGATCACAAATCTACAAAGTGGTTTAACTGTTTTGGTTCAGAGCAAAGAAGCCAGTGTAGAAGAGAGCTAAAGAGACTCAACCAGGAGTTTCAATTCTCATTATCTTTCGAAGCTCTTGGCCCAGTGGTGAGCAGGAGGGGATGAGTTTTTATCATCTTTTTTTCCCCCTTCTCTAAACTCCATCATTCTTCCTTATATTCTGTGGTCTCATTAAGATAGTGTCACCAACTATGCTTTCTAAATTTCTCCTGTGTGGAAGTTTCTATACTTTGTTCCAAAACAATTGGTGACTGATTTTCTTGTCATGATTGTTGACTTAGGAAGTCAGTGGTTATGTGTGATTGCCTTTCCATCAGCTGTTATTACCATAGTTCCCAAACTGCCCTGCTGTGTTCTGTTCCATGGAGAACTCAAAGAAGCACTGTGAGATCTTTTAAATTCTCAAGAGAAGCACTGTAACAGTTGGATGTTACATGAACTAATATTATTAAGTTGTTTGTGCCTGACTACTTAATAAAAGGAATAAAAAAGACCTGTTGATTATTTGTTTTGACACCATGAAAAAATTAGTGGGACACTAAGGGCACTGTGAACAGAGGAAGTTTGGGCACCTCTGCATTATCCCCTTCCCAACAACTTATTTCTCTTTGAGGATCCACATGGATCTGAGACGTTGAATTTACCCCCAAATCCAAGGGATGGAGTATATAATCAAGCTAAATTCATCAATGCAGTGCACTCTCTAGGTTTTGATAAGAGATGAACATGTGTCCCACATCAGCCCAGTCAGAGTAAATCTCAGGTCCCTTGCTTAAAATACTTGAACAATCTCAATATTAATCTCCTCTCTCTGTCTTTTAGTGAGAAAGAATATGGCTACGGAGTTCTTGACAACCATCTTTTGACCACAGTGAGAGCCAGCCTTTGGAAATAAAGTTGACACTGCTGAAGGTAGAGTGGTGAAACTAAAGGAAACTGGATAACATTCTTGAGCCACTGGATCAAGCCCACCTTGAAGCCTAACTACTACTATTCATTCCTCTAAATATTATTATTTAAATAAGTTTCCACCAGTTGCCTTGTTATTTTTAATTCATAGGAGTTCTTATTTTATTCTAGATTTTAGTCATATATAGTATTGCAAATATCTTTAAGTTTGCCTTGCCATATTGTACTAACTAGGATCTCTGATACAGTTTTGAGTAGAAATGCTAGTTTTGGATGTGCTTGTCTCATTCTTAGTCTCAGGGAGACGGCTTTCAATAATTCACCATGAAGTATTACACCTGCTGTAAGTTTTGTTTTGCTTTTGTAAATAATCATTCACTAGATTAATGAAATTCTCTTTTATTCCTTGTTGCTAAAAATTTATATCATTAATGAGTGTTGACTTTGGGAAATGAATACCTTTCTGTTGGGGAAGCAGCCATTACTGCACCTGGATATCTGTATCCTGGATTGCCCAATCAGTGCCCTGGAACATATCCCTATCTGGAAGCTGAGTTCCAAACTGTCATTTCTTCCCACTTTCTTCTTCATTATTAGAGAAACTTTTTCCCTGTTCTGGGTACATGGTGAACTTCTTGTATTGCTCAACATTATCATGTGCTTTTTTGTGTCTATTGAAATGACCATACCATTTTTTTTAAATTTTTTTTGATCATACCATTTTTTTCTCATTTTTTCTCTATGAGTTAAATTATATTAACTGATTTTCAAATGTCATATTACCCTTTTGTTCCTGTAAAAAAACTCCACTTATTCATAATCTATTATTATTTTTATACACAGCTAGATTTGACTTGCTATTATGTGGTTTAGGAATTTTGCATCTATCTTTAAGAGAGATTGACTTGTAATTTTCCTGTAATGTCCTTGTTTTTGTATCAAGATTATTCTGGTCATATTTCCATTCTCCCAATAGTAAAACCTGTTTGGGAACATACATGGTCATTATATCATACCATGTCTTGATTTATAATTAAATGTTATTCTGTGATTACAAAAAAAAAAAGTTGTCTAAATGGACAGTTAACTGAATTGTAATGCATACAAAAAAAAGATGATTCTGATGCCATTGAAGAGTTGTGATTCATTCTGACTTTTTCTGTCTTTAGAAGAATTTGTTAATTAGTGATATGTCTTTCTTACAATTAGTGGAAGACTTTACCAATGAAGCCATCTGGGCTTGGAGTTTTCTTCAGGGTAAGGTGTTCAATAATATATTTAATTATTTAGTGTGTGTGCATGCACATGTTTGTTCACATGTATGATTATTCAGATTGTGTATTTATTCTTTTGTCAGCTTTGCCAAGTTATATTTTTAAAGAAGAATTTGTTCATTTCATCAAAACTGTCAAATTTTATGGCATAAACTTGTTCCAGTTAGTCCTTTAATATACTCTTTATGTCTGTAAGATCTGTAGTGATGTTCATTTTTTTGTTCCTGATATTGTAATTTGTGTATGCTTTTTTTTTTTTTTCAAAGATTGGTCTTGGTAGATTTTCATCAGTTTTTGTTGATCTCTGCCATTGTGTTTGTTATTTTTCCTTAGGGTCTGTATACTTCTTTTTCTATCTTTTGATATAGAAACTTTAAAAATTGCTTTTTAGCGTTTTTTTCTTCTCAAAACTGTTTTTAAAGACATAATTTTTCATTAAGTAAGGCTTTAACTGCATCCCTGAGTTTTGATATGTTATTTTTTCATTACAATTCAGGTCAAAATATTTTCTATTTCTTTCTAATTTTCCTTTTTTCCCCATGAATTGTTTTGTAATGTATGTTTTTCATGCTATAAGTTTATTTACAAACATGAGTATGTTGAGTTAAAAAGTTTGATCCATTTTTTGAAGAGATCGCACCTCATAAAATGCTCCTTTTCACAACTGTTTAATGGATTATAATGTGTTATTGTTGTTGTTGTTTTGCAGGGAGTTGGATTTAGTATCAATTTCTAGCAGAATTCCAATGTGATCAAAAATATACTCTAAATAATTTTTTCTTTTAAAATTTGTTGAGACATTTTTATGACCCAAAAATAGTAGAGCTTATTAAATATTTCATATACATTGGAAAAGAATGTGAATTCTTTTCTTCTTGATGCATAAATTAGACCAACTTTGCTAATTGTAGTGTTCAGATTTTCTATAGCCTTTCTAAGATTTGGCATGTTTGCTCTATGAGCTACTTGGATGAACATATTCGTCTCCCTGCTATGATTATAATTTGGACCATTTTTTTCCTTTTAGTACTGTTAATTTCTCCCTTATATATTTTGAATCTTTGTCTTGGAGTGCATACAGATTTGGAAATTTATGTTTCCTGGGGATTAATCCCTTTATTGTTATTAAAATTCTTCTTTATCTCTGATAATTGTTCTTGTTTCAAAATCTATTCATCTGGTGTTACTATAACTAAAGCAACTTTTCTCATACTTTCAGTTTCAATTTGTATCTTTATATTCAAAATGTGTTTCTGAGATTTAGAATATAGTCGAATTGCTTTTATCTGGTGTGACAGTCTTAGTTTCTTAGAATATTTAACCCACTTACATTTATTGTGATTACTGACACTGTTGGGTTTAAATCTGTCTTCTGTTGTTTTCTATTTGACCCGCCTATATTATGGGGCTTTTTTCCTCCTTTCTTGCCTACTGTTATATTAATGCTTTTTATTATTTTGTTTTCATATGTTACTTTTTAGTCATTGTTTAACTTTAGTGACTACCGTAGAGATTATAATTTATGTTCTTGATTTCTAACAAGCTGATATAAATGATTACTTTTAACAGTTCCCAGATAATCCTTAGATCTAATAAGTTCTTAATTCAGTTTACACCCTTCTGCCTTCTTTATTATATGCATTATAGATCTTCTGTAGTTTGAACCCTATACAATGACATCACCCCCATCATCATGCTGTGGAGTCAGTATTCAATTAAATGTCTAGTTTTCTTCTAACTCTTCATGATTTTAATATATTTGGTGTTTTCATCTGTGATTATTTTCCTTCTCTTGGTCTACTGGCAACAAATTATTTCAGTGTCAGTTTTTGTTTTTCTGAAAAGTGTATCACTGTCATTTTGAAAGACTTTGAGGGGTCATATCATTGTTTTATGGTTTCTGTTATTGTTGACAAGTTACCAACAAATCTGTGGATTCTTTTCAAGTAAAAATTTTCTCTGGTTGCTTTGAAGATTTTTTTTAGAAGTTTTATTCTGATGTGCTAGGAATATTTATCTTTTGTATTTTATCCTTCTTGAGGTTTACAGAGCTTATTAATCTGTATTTTGATGTCTTTCATCTTTTGGACTAGTCATCTTTATGTCTTCAAATATTTCTTCAGTTTCACTCTCTCTCTCCACTCCTCACAAGACTCTAATTACATTTTTGTTAGACTTTTCCACTATGCTTCACATATATTTCATATTCTTTTTTGTCTTTACCACTCATTTTTTATTCTATTCTTTAGTATTGCTATTTCACAATCACGTGTCTTTGAGTTTACTTACCCTTTTAATCCCTTGTATATAATCTGTTATTAAATCCATGTGTTGAATTTTTAATTTTAATTCTTGCCCTTTTCACTATTTTAATGTATTTTTTTCCTTTTCCTCTATTTCATTGGACATGTTAATCATAGTCATTCCAAAGTTGTTATCTGCTAAACCCAATCACCAAGTCATATAGAGGTCTTTTTCATCTCTTAAGTTTTGTTTATATGACCCTTTTCTTGGAATGCTAAGTAATTTTTTAAATTAATTTTGTACACAGGGTATTAAAAAATCATAGAGGCTCCAGGTCATGTAATCTTTCTCCAGTTTGACCTTTTCTTCTGCTAGGCAGGAGTGAAGACTGATCACCTAAATCCAATTGAGGACTGAGCTTTGTTCACAGGAGATAGGTCTCCATTTACCTCTCCAGGGTATTGCTCTCTTGAGCTTTCAGTAGGAGGACTGATGTGTTCACTGGTGCCTCTCCTTCTGTTTAATCCTTACATTTATTACTTTTTTCTCCTCAGCCAGAAACCCAGATCTGATTTTTAAGGTCTTTGTTTTTAGGTTCTTAGTTCCCCACCTCATTCAGCTTCAGAATTCAACAAATATTTTGGGGAAAATACCATGTGCCAATTCCAGTGATTTATCTGTCCCTCTTTTGACACAGTTAAGTTAACATTTGTTAAGTGGAGCACAGGGTACCAGATGGTGGGCCATGGTCCAACAAAAGTCCATAAGAGAAGCTGAAATAGAAATAGAGAAGTTTATTATCCACAGATCTTGGAGAAAGTACATGGCACATCAATAGGCAACATCAAGAGGTCAAAGAAAGGTGCAGGCAAAGAAAGAGGCAGGACATGGGCACATGTCTTTATTAGGGTCTATGGGCCAAGTGCTTTGGGGTTCCCAAGCTAAGGTCAGGTTGGTCAATTCAAACCAAAAAGAATGAGGTTTTGGTAGGCTGATGGGGTACACAAAGAAGTCCCCACGAAGCAGGGGAGACTATGGGTCACAATTTGCTTGTAACTGCAAAAGCTGTTATCTGTCTATCAAATTGATCACAATTTGCTTGTGACTATCCAAAGCTGTTACATGAGGGGCTAGTGTCAGTTTGAAGGCCCTGCAGACCACTTGGCTAAAAAAATGTGTGCAGAAGCAGCAATACTGTGGAGTAGCTCAGCTAAACTCTTAGCAGTCCTTTTCCCTTAAGTACTAGCCCTACAAATCTCTAAGTTTGTATCTCCAGTACTGCAAGGCCACCCAAAACTCTGCTGGTGTGTCTCCTTAGTAGCCAGTTCTGATTCTAGGATCCAGCACTGCCAAATTTCCCCAGGGAAAGAGCAGTTAAGGATTCTCAGCTTTTCTTTCCATGGTTGTTTCTTCTCAAGACTCTTCAGAATCTTGGCCTCCCTTCCTTCTCATTGCTTCAGTAGGTCATTGATGCATTTAAATAGATGTTTTATGCATCTCATTTTCTATTTGTCTTTTTTTTCCCCTCAGGGGGAGCATTGGTATACTCCAAGGTGTATCCCTTAAAATGGAAGTTGATTTTTTCACATTAATCTTTTCAATTGATCCATGTTTTACGAGATCCAAATTTTCTGTGTGTTGCTGAGCCGGTTAGTTGCTAACACTATTATTTAAATACTAAACATTTTATGTCCGGTAAGTTATATATAATCTAGAAGGAGTCTGGAAGTAATTCTTACATAAAGAATAAATATTACTTAAAGAAAAAATATTTTAAGTAATTCTTACTTAAAAAAATTATTAAAGAAAAAAGTGTTTGTAATCCAAACAAGGCCTTTCAAATACTTTTTTAAAAATTAAAAATAAGGTAAGAAAATTTCTGTATGTTATAGGAAGGGGGTGTTATCTCTTTTCTTCCATGTGATACCTCCTAGAGATTGAGGACAGGGACACATGTGACCAATATCAGAAAGATAAGGAATTCTACTGACTCATAGGGATAGCTACATTTCTAATGACTGTTTGGAAAAGCAGAATGAGAATTTTCTGTCCTTAGAAAGGAAAATCCAAGGAGATAAAATCCCTCTAAATGAAGACCAAATTGGCAAAGGATAAAATATTGGGATATAGATACGCAGCTAGCATTAAGAATAAGTAATGAAAGTTAGGGTAAGCTGTTTGTAGTACATATAAACAGCTAGAGAAATATATGAGAGATTTCCAATTTGTCATGAAGGTTATCTTTCTAAGTGTAATGGAATTCTGAGCCTCATATCACTTCTACTCTTAATATCCCCAGACACATACTTATATTTAAAATTAAGGTAATATAATTCCCTGGAACAATTTTGAAACTGTTGGCAGAAAAGAAAGAATTTAAAGTTGGTAAATCATCAACTTACTGTGTCACCAGTTAATTCTAGTCCCACTGACTTCTACAGATGGCTCGCATCACTGATTCCCATTTTGATTCCTCCAATTACTGATCCTTTTAAACATTTAGAAGCCCTTGTAACTTAATTTTCTGGCCTCATCTTCCTCTCCTGCCTTGTTGATACTTATACTACACCCCTACTAGACCACCTGCAATTCTGTAAATATGCCCTGTATTTTTTATACCTCTAAGCTTTTGTTTATTTGGCCCATCTCCTTGGAATAGATCCTCTCTTTGCTCTTTTTTTTTTTTTTCCCAATATCTCTGTTTATGGTAATCTTCCTTGTTTCTTAGTATTCTCTCCCATGCCTCTTTCTCTAGTAAATATTTCTATTCCCAGCCAGATGTGACCTGTTCTTCCTTTAAACTGCTCTAACACTTTGCTTATGTATCTCTTAGGACTTTTATTATAGTCTGCCTTGAAGAAAAATTGTTTGTTTTCCCTCTTATTAGACACTGAACCCTTTGAGTAACAGAACTGTGATTTTTAAAAAAATTCACAGAAGGGGTGCCTGGGTGGCTCAGTGGGTTGAGGCCTCTGCTTTCGGCTCGGGTCATGATCCGGGATCCTGGAATCGAGCCCCGCATCTGGCTCTCTGCTCAGCGGGGAGCCTGCTTCCCCCTCTCTCTTGTCTCTGCCTGCCTCTCTGCCTACTTGTGATGTCTGTCAAATAAATAAATAAAATCTTTAAAAAAATCATTAAAAAATTCACAGAAGAGTCCACTAGAGTCTTACAAATAATAGTTAGTTGATAAATAGTTGTCCAGTCAAATATTGGGGATATGTGGCCTCCATAGGTGGTTCACAATACAGATGTTGTTTTCTTCTGGGCCAGTTGAAACATGTGTCTCTGACTCTCCACTTTTCTTTAAAGGCTTACCTAATTAGGTAAAACCTACCCAGGACAATCTTTTATTTGATTACTCATAGTCAACTTATTATTAATTTAATCATCAGAGTGACACTGTCACATGTGTAGATTCCACCTGTACTCAAGGAGGGGGGCACAAAAATAATAGGAGCCATTGTAGCATTTTTCCTGTCATATGCCCCTCCTTTTCTTTTTTTTTTTTTTTTTTACGATTTATTTATTTATTTATTTGACAGACAGAGATCACAAGTAGGCAGAGTGGCAGGCGGGGGTAGGGGAGAAGCGGGCTCCCTGCTGAGCAGAGAGCCTAAAGCAGGGCTTGATCCCAGGACACTGAGCCACCCAGGCGCGAGGTGACGCTCCTTTTCTGTATCTTTTTTGTGTATATATCTCTTGCGAGTGGTGGTCAAAGTGTGATCCCTGGACTCTCAGCATCAGTATCACTTGGAAATGTAAATCCTCATGTCCCATCTGTGTCAGAAACAAGCCCTTGTGGAGATGTTGATGCACACTCAAGTTTGAGAACCAGTGTTTCACTCACTGGCCTTTTATTTAAGTGGTAGGCCATGTAGGATTCCCTCTGTTCTCTGCCTTGATTAAGAACAGCCTAACTTGGGGTGCCTCGGTGGCTCAGTGGGTTAAGCCTCTGCCTTCAGCTCAGGTCATGATCTCAGGGTCCTGGGATCGAGCCCTGCATTGGGCTCTGTTCAGCAGGGAATCTGCTTCCCCCTCTCTCTCTGCCTACTTATGATCTCTGTCAAATAAATAAATAAAATCTTTAAAAAAAAGAACAGCCTAACTTATTTTATTAGCTATCTTATTCCTCTTTTAATGAATAATTTAGAAGGAACATTGATTCCCAAAGCCATGGTGTCAGGGTCTCTCCCATGCTGACCTTGACTCTCTGACTGCCCACCGGTTCCCTCTCCTTGTTGTCATCTGCCTAGCAGGGGGAGATTGAGGAAGAATTCTGTATACGAGCCCACTGGTTAATTGTGCAGTTCTTTACTCATCCCTTTCCACCTCTCTACCCCCTTTTAAAAATCTGAGTAGTTGTCATAACTCTGAGTCTATTGTCCTTTTTGTTGTTATTGTTGCTACTGCTATGTGGGAATAAGTGGAGAATTCTCATATAATAGATACAGCACTTCCTGAGGCTAATAGTAGTTGATTAATCTCAGACATTAGCAGTGAAAGTATATAAAAAACATGTTACAGAAATACAGATTTTTGCCACATTGAAGTGGAGCCATGTGATGATACAGGAATTAGGATATAATATAATCTTTTATGTGTAGGCTCTCCATGATATAGGAAGTGAAATCTAAAGACTATATGTTTCCTCCATAACTAAATCTATACTTTAGTTGTTACTGAATAATTTAATTTCTTTCATTATATTTTAGTGAATTTTAACCACATAAATTAACCAGTCTTCAACCTGTTTTCCAAATCCAAGAACATTTTGCATAGCAAATATCTGTATATAGTAACCAGCACATTTCTGTAAAAAGAAGTCTACTTTTACATTGACTTTCCTTCCGTGCTTTCATCCTTCCCAAAGTACTTTTCATTAATGTAGGGCTTTCTGTATGTTTTGGCCTACTACTGAATCCCCAGCACCTAGGAGATGGTGCTTAACAAATGTTTGTGGAATAAATTTCCTTTTTCTGTCATTTTATTAAGGAAATTTAAAAAATCTAATTCAAGCTTTTTGACTTATAATCAGAGATTTTTCTAATGTAGAAAGGTATTCCATGGAGTATGCGTATATACTTATCTAAAGGAAAACTTTTTTTTTAACATTCAGTGATTTATTAGTTTTAGGTATATAATACAGTGATTCAACTTCCACACAGCACCTGGTGCTCATCACAGCAACTGCACTCCTTAATCTCCTTCACCTATGTCACCCATCTCCCCATCCTCCTCCCCTCTGGTGACCATCAGTTTTCTATAATTGAGAATCTGTTCCTTGGGGCATGTGGGTGGCTCAGTCAGCTAAGTGTCCAACTCTTGGCTTCGGCTCAGGTCATGATCTCAGAGTCCTGACATCAAGCCATGTGTAGGGCTCCGCACTGGGTATGGAGACTGCTTAAGTTCTCTCTATTAAAAAAAAAAAAAAAGAAGAAGAAGAAGAAGAATATGTTTACTGATTTGTCTTTTTTTCCCTTTCCTTGTTTGTTTTGTTCCTTAAATTCCACATAAGAGTGAATTCATGATATTTGTCTCTCTACTGACTTATTTTGCTTAGCATTATACTCTCTAGCTCCATACACGTTGTTGCAAATGGCAAGATTTCATTCTTTTTTTACTATTCCATTGTATGAGTGTGTGTATGTATACCATTTCTCTCTCTGTCTCTTCTTTTTTAAAAAGATTTTTTTATTTATTTGACAGACAGAGATCACAAGTAAGCAGAGAGGCAGGCAGAGACAGAGAGGCAAACAGGCTCCCCTTTGAGCAGAGAGCTCGACGTGGGGTTTGATCCCAGGACACTGGGATCATGACCTGAGCCGAAGGCAGAGGCTTTAACCCACTGAGCCACCCAGGTGGCCCCCTCTCTCTCTCTCTCTCTTTTTTTTTTTTTTGTAGTTTCAAGTTTTTGTTTAAATTCTAGTTGGCTAACATATAGTGTAATATTAGTTTCAAGAGTAAAATTTAGTGATTCATTAATTATATATAACACCCAGTGCTCCACAAAAGTGCTCTCCTTAATACCCATCACCAATTTAACCCTTCCCCCCCACCACCACTCCAGCCACCCTCAGTTTGTTCTTTATAGTTAAGAGTGTATTTTACGGTTTGCCTAAGCCTCCCATGTTCATCTGTTTTGTTTCTTAAATTCCACATATGAGTGAAATCATATGGTATTTGTCTTTCTCTGATTGACTTATTTCGCTTAGTGTAATATACCCTAGCTCCATCCTTGTCATTGTAAATGACAATATTTCATTTTTTATGGCTGGTAATATTCCGTCACATATAGATAGATAGATAGATAGATAGATAGATAGATATCAACACTGTAAGAGGGTTCCCTTTTCTCCACACCCTCTCCAACATCTGTTGTTTCCCAACTTGTTAATTTTAGCCATTCTGACTGGTGTGAGGTGGTGTCTCATTGTGATTTTGATTTGTATTTCCCTGATGCGGAGTGATGTTGAGCATTTTTTCATGTGTCTGTTGGCCATCTGGATGTCTTCTTTGCAGAAATGTCTGTTCATGTCCTCTGCCCATTTTCTTGATTGGATTAGTTGTTCTTTGGGCGTTGAGTTAGTAAGTTCTTTATAGATTTTTGATACTAGCCCTTCATTTGATATGTTGTTTGCAAATATCTTCTCCCATTCTGTCCGTTGTCTTTTGGTTTTATTGACTGTTTCCTTTGCTGTGCAAAAGCTTTTGATCTTGATGAAGTCCCAATAGTTCATTTTTGCCCTTCTGTCCCTTGCTTCCCTTGCCTTGGCGATGTTTCTAGGAAGAAGTTGCTGCAGCTTAGGTCGAAGAAGTTGCTGCCTGTGTTCTACTCAAGGATTTTGATGGATTCCAGTCTCACATTGAGGTCTTTCATCCATTTTTGAGTCTATTTTGTGTGTGGTGTAAGGAAATGGTCCAGTTTCATTTTTCTGCATGTGGCTGTCCAATTTTCCCAACACCATTTGTTGAAGACACATTTTTCCCTTGGACATTCTTTTTTACTTTGTCGAAGATTAGTTGACCCTAGAGATGAGGGTCCATTTCTGGGCTCTCTATTCTGTTCCATTGATCTATGTATCTGTTTTTGTGCCAGTACCATACTGCCTTGATGATGACAGCTTTGTAATAGAGCTTGAAGACTGGAATTGTGATGCCACCAACTTTGGCTTTCTTTTTCAACATTCCTCTGGCTATTCGGGGGTTTTTCTGGGTCCATATAAATTTTAGGATTATTTGTTACATTTCTTTAAAAAAATTGATGGTATTTTGATAGGGATTGTATTAAATGTGTAGATTGATAGAGATAGCATAGATATTTTCACAATATTTGTTCTTCCAATCCAAGAGCATGGAATGTTTTTCCATTTCTTTGTGTCTTCCTCAATTTCTTTCGTGAGTACTTTATAGTTTCCTGAGTACAGATTCTTTGCCTCCTTGGTTAGGTTTATTCCTAGGTATCTTATGGTTTTTGGGTGTAATTGTAGATGGGATCGACTCCTTAATTTCTCTTTCTTCTGTCTTGTTGTTGGTATAGGAAAAACAATTATATACTTTTCTATATTCATGTTCATTTACAGTCATATTCAAAAGACAATTAATCTCTGTGACACCTTTTGCAGTAATTTGTCCCCAGAAGGGTGTTGCTTAGAGACAAATTATGAGCCACTTGGCCGGCAGACAAAGAGCAATGATGAGATAAAAGTTGCATGTAGGAAGCTAGTAAGATCTCTAAATAAGGCTTGCCTTACTCCTCCTCTTCAGAAGACAGGCCCAGAACATAAGAGGGAAAAGCATAGTGCAGACCTGGGCTACTTTTATTCCTAGAATTCTTGTGACTATACTTAGAAATGATTACAAAATAAATAACTGTATAAATTATTATAAAATAAGCAGGTCACATTTACATTTCCCTTACAAAAAAGATAAAGCATTTTTCTTCCTTTTCTCCACACAGTTGATAGGTCTTCAAAATTCTGGTATGATAAATAATGGTGACCTCAAAATGGCAACTTTGGCTTTAGAACCATCTACCTGGGACCTAGAGTTTCCATAGTTGTTGGACAGGCATTCAAATTTCACAATGCATTGGATGCATGGAAATGAGGCTTTAAATATCACTTTACCCAGAAACTCCAAATATTTGGAAATTTATGTAGCATAAATAGTTATTAAAGTATAGAAGGAAAGGGATATTAATTCAGAGTTAAAGCTGTTTTCAATTAGAGAAGGAAAAAAAAAACCGTACACTTCTGAGATCTTTTCCAGATCTTCATTTGCCCTACATGGTCCTCTTGTTCCAGAGAAGACTGTTCTCCAGCATTGGAATCCCTGGTTACATACACACTAAGAAAGAGCTTTCAGCTGCTTTAGAAATGCTCTTTTTCTCTCTCAAAATGTGTTGGTTCTATTCTCTTTAATTATAATTAAATATATAATTCATGTATTTAATGGATTATTAATATTTATGTAATTTCATGAGTCTCCTTTCTTAAGCTCAAAAGGAAAAAAGATAAACCTTTCTAGGAATTAGTTTCAAATCAAATTACCAATAAATTTTAAAATGCTTTATTTGCCCTCATTAAATATTTTCCTTCCCGTTGCTTTCTGTTTGTGCTTGTGGATGACCAGCACAGGTCTCTGTGAGTCTTTTTTCTTTCCCACTTTATACTAAGTACATAAACGTTTCCACAGTTCCTCGGCTTTCAGTGTTATTTCCTCTTAAGTTTTTTTTTCCTAACTTATTTTCTCTTCTCTCATTTTCTCCTCTTTATTTCTCTTTCTCTTACTGAATATGTCTCATCCTTAATTTTTCTGCTTCTTTTCCATCAGTTTGAGGCACTAAAATTAACTTCCTAAATTCAGGATTTTTTTTTTTTTTACAAGAACAAAATTATAATCTTTACCCATCAGATTGGAATCATTTAGAAAATGCCTTTAGAAAAGGCAGCTTCTTTAAGTTAATATAGCATTTTTGATGAAGGTTAACAACTCATGAGTAGTCCTTTTTTAAATGAAATTTTTTTTCATCTGTGAGTAGTACATGAGCATATTTACATATTTGGGGATTAAAAAACCTGAAGTCCGTACACCTGGAACTAATATAATGTTATATATCAATTACATCTCAGTTGAAAAAAAATAAAATAAAAGTCTTGTTGAAAAACAACACTCCTCTCACTATCCCTCTTAACTTACCAAACTGATGATGCAAAGGCAGCAAAATTCAATTCTTTTATCTGCTCTCAACATTGTAAGTAATATACTTGAATCCAGTTCTTGGTTTATGAATTCTAGACAATATCAACTGGATATTTTGATAGGTGGAGCTATAGTTATAGTGCCCCACCCTCTCCATACCCCCTCTCCCATCTTACCTATGGAGTGAAATTTCAATTTTTGGCTAAATCAACAGTTATTGTTTACATGAATAGAACTACATAAATTGTTTCTGTGCTCATTCGGGTAGTATACTTTGTTTCCTTTTTTGTAGCACTTTTTATTCTTCCTAGAATTAATAATTACCTTGCTTATATTGATATTTGCTTAGTTTCTGTGTATCTATCACTATATACTTTTCTTTAATGCTGTAACATACCTGCCAAACAACTAAAATATAACTTACAGCAAATCAATCAAGTCCATTTTCCCCTCTCTGGAGATTTCTCTCCAATGGCTATCAGTCTTCTTGCTGAAATATAGCCCTGCTGTCCAGGGCTGTTGCACAGCTGTCATTCTGGAACATTCTTTCACTAAGTCCTGGGAATTTCCTTAGTCTCCTGCATCCTCTCTTTCCTGTATCTCAAGTTTTCCTTTTTCTTCATTTACTTCCTCTTTTTTGTGGAACAGATTCCCTAGTAGTTTCCTGAAAAAGAATATGGAGAGGAGGTAAAATTCTTTTTTTTTTTTTAAGATTTTATTTATTTATTTGACAGAAAGAGACACAGTGAGAGAGGGAACACAAGCAGGGAGAGTGGGAGAGGGAGAAGCTGGCTTCCTGCCCAGCAGGGATTCCAGTGCAGGGCTTGATCCCAGGACCCTGGGATCATGACCTGAACCAGAGGCAGACACTTAATGACTGAGCTACCCAGGTGCCCCGAGAGGAGATAAAATTTGTGATCCTTTGAATTTCATAACATATCTGAAAAAATTGGTAATTTGGGTGTAATCTTTTAGGTTGGGAATAATTTTGCCTCAAACTTCTGAAGAGATTTCACCATTGTTGTCTAGTTTCCTGTGTTGTTGGGGAGTTTGATGCTTCCCCAAATCTGATGTCAGATTTGACACCTTTGCAGGCAGTTTGTTTGCTTGTTTGTACTTTTGGGAAGATTTTAGGGTCTTCTCTTCCTTCTGATGTTCTTATATTTCCGTGATGATGTGACTTGGTGTTGGTGTTTTCTTGTTCACTGTGCTAGTCCCCTTTCAATTTGGAAACTCTTGTTTTTTAGTTTGAGAACATTTTGGAAAATTATTTTGGCTACTCCTGCCCACATCCATTTTCTCTGTTCTCACTAGGACTTGCAAATAATTTCGCTTTCTAATCACTTTTTTTACAGAGCTCTTTAAATCATAGCTCTCTTTTATAGCAAATGGTTTTCATGATGACCTACCATTTTGGAGAAAGAAAGAAAGGGGGAGGAAATCAAGTATAAATCTAAAGAGTGATTTATCTTACCTCCTACTCAGTTTTTTCCATATATGTCTTGATTATATAATATTTTTAAGTGAAGAAATTCCTGTTGGTTTTACTTGCCTTTATTAGATGTTAATGCTTTTAAATCCTGACAGTATGACACCATGATTATTCATAGTAATGGCTACAACTAGATCAATAACTGTGCCTCAGTTCCTCCTTGTAAAGTCAAGATTGCAATAAAATCTATTCTTTAGAAGTGTTCTGAATACTAAATGAATACATAAAGTGCTGGAACCAAATGCTGTACATAGGAAGCACGCAGTAATAATAGATGACTATTTTTAGCACTATTTATGATCCAATTTATGTATTATCCCCATTTTACACGCAAAGAAATTGAGGCTCAGAGGTTAAATTACTTGTACAAGGTGACATGCTAGCAAGTGACAGAGCTGGGACCACCCTCTGTGGGTTTAAAATCCATGCTCTTTGTATTCTACTTCGGTGAAGGCATTTTCGTCTTTCCTTCTGTGTCCTCTTTTTCTTCTTATGGATACAATTCAGTCACCCATTCTAAAGCATAATAGTGTGCAAGATCAGTGTTGGGTCACCAAACAGTAGAGGGTATTTGCTTGGAGACACTGGAGAAGCACACTGACAATACTCTGCCCCCAACACATTAAATACCATGTAGAGGGAGGCAGGGACTGGGATGAAGCATTTTTCACGTATGCAATTCTGTGACATCATGCGAAGGTTAGGGTTTGTCTCAATCAAAGCTCTGATGATTCTCATTCAGTAGTGCAATGAGAGCATTGCTAACTGATACATGTAGCACGTGGTAAAACAAGCAAGACCTAGTGTCCTCTCTAGAAGAAGTAAACAGGTTGACCATCCATCTTCCCTATGACACTTTTCCAAAGTAAAGTTTCCGTTGGTGATTGTACAAGCAATAAGTACCTTTCCCCAGTCAATCACATGAAGTTCAATCCCTTGAAGCTCTCCTGATATATCCCCACATTGTGGCCAAGAGCTACGAGAGCTGAACACCTTCCAGATCCCAGCCCTCACCCTGACCGAGCTTGCTCTGTCCTGTGCCAAGGGGTGTAGAATGCTCTGCCGAGCTGGCTATAATAGGTTTCACGTCTCATTTAGGAGCTGGAAAATGTATGTTTTTGATAAATCTGGATACATTTGGACAAGTCCTTTGCACTAGACAATTTTTGAACTAGAAATTATATAAATTAGCTTGGGTTGAAAGGGATCATTGCCTTTCTTACCAGTCAAACCACTTAACATTTTAAACAGATGCAAAAAAGAATGAACACTGAAGGAGGCGATGGGCTGTGTTATTCTTGTGATCCTGAACGTATGTCCTAGAAAGGAAAAACAGCTTAAGATACTGAGACTATAGAAATATAAGAATCAAAAATATGTACCAAAATTTTACATAGTGGTCAGTCTGTTTCCTTATTCTACATCATCTTTTTCTGATTGAAAATCCAGTTCCCGAGGATTGCTTTCATGCTTCTGATTGTAATGAAACACGTAAGAGTCTGGAAAGCCAAAGAATCAGGCTGAAAGGAAGTACTGTATATAATTTCCATAATGTGATCTAACCCTTCTTGTCTTAAGGTTTACATTAATGAGAATAGACTGACCAGAACTGTCAGATTAAATAACTGGGTCGGAACCAGAGGGAAGGGAGGGTGCTAACTTATGTTGGGCACCTGCTAGGAGTCATGCACACCTAGACCCTTTCTGTGCACGTCCTATTTAATTCCTTAACTCAGTGAGGTAGTCATTTCTGTTCTCATTTCCTAGGTGAGAAAACGAAGTCATTTAGAACTTGTTTAAAGCAAATAACATATAGAGGAGGAGCTGGAATTAAGCTCAGTGTTTCATTGACTTTAAAGTCTGTGCTCTTTTCAACTATATCATATCACACACACACACACACACACACACACACACACACACACAGTTATTGCAGACTAGCTGACCTCTAGAGAGGTAGTGTAACACGGTTAATAGGAAACAGCATGGAACCAGGCTGCCTCTGTTCAGATCCTGGCTCTGTTTGTTAGTAGGTGTGGCACTTGACAAATGATTATACTTAACCGCTGTAAGTCAGTTTCCTCATCTGTAAGATGAGATAATGTCAGAACCTACCCCATACACTTATTTCAAGATATAAATGAGTCCAGCATGAAAAATATTTTAAATCATGCTTGCACAGAGGAGGCGTTCAACAGATAAAAGTTAGTGCTAAAAATCCTATAAGCGGAGGAGAGTACTATAGATGACCCAGGTTGAGTGGGTCATTGGAACACTGGTACTAAAGAATCTCATTTTTTTAAAAGATTTTATTTATTTATTTGTCAGAGAGAGAGAGAGTGTGTGTGTGCACACACACAAGCAGGCAGAGTGGCAGGCAGAGACAGAGAGAGAAGCAGGCTCCCCGCTGAGCAATGAGCCCGATGCAGGACTCAATCCCAGCACCCTGGGATCATGACCTGAGCCGAAGGCAGATGCTTAACCCACTGAGCCACCCAGGTGTCCCAAAGAATGTCATTTTTTAAGACAATCTCATTTTTAGTATGACTGACTACCATGCATGTTTATTAATAAGAAAAGACATATTTCATATGATTTGCAAACTGATAAATATGGGCAGTCTTATTGATAGTAAGGCCAGTGCAGGTCTCCACAAGAAAACACTCTGCAGTGGGAATTGTAAAGAAAAAAAAAAGGGGGAGGGAGGCTCCTGAAATGCCCCCATTTATTTATTTTTTATCTTTTTAGAGAGGGATGATGGAATGGCAGAAGCTGAGGGAGAATCTCTTTTTTAAGATTTTATTTGTTCATTTATTTTAGAGAGAGAGCAAGCAAGGTGGGGAGAGGGGGAGGGAGGCAGAGAGAGAATCTGAAACAGACTCAGCACTAAGTGCAGAGCCCTTTGTAAGGCTCAGTCTCACAACTGCGAGTTCACGACCTGAGCTGAAACCAAAAGTATATGCTCAACTGACTGAGCCACCCAGGGGCCCCTAGAGAGAGAATCTTAAGCAGGCTTCATGCCCATTGAGGAGGCAGATGCGGGGCTCGGTCTTACAACCCTGAGATCATGACCTGAGCTGAAGTTAAAAGTGGGATACTTAACCGACTGAGCCACCCAGGCTCCCCAGCAGTGCCCCATTTATAAATACCTATCATAGTGATGGTGTGAGAATTTACCCTCCTGAGTGGAGGAATTTTTGGATGAAAAAATGCCTAGATTTATTAACTAATTATCAGTCTTTATAGCATGCCTCAGTGACTGATTTGAGTCCCCTTAGTGGCAGTAATCTCTGTGTCATCTTTTCATGGACTCCAAGATTTCTCTACTCCATACCCTTGGTTGCCCAGATAAGGCACAGTAAAGAGGAAAGGAAGTAAGAAATTTGTCTAAGAGGAGGAGAGTGCTTCAAAGTCCAAAACAAACTTTCTCAGAAGGCTTGAGCCAGGGAGAAAAGTGAGTCTCATTATCACCTCCCCACTGGCCCTGTTGCTTTAGGCATGATTGCAAATGGAAGACAGGGTCTGAAGATTGGGACCACCACAGTGTGTAGCATATGAGGATATGGGCTGAGGGGCCTGGCATTTGGATTCCCAGCTCAGATTCCTGCCCTGTGTATTCTCTGGGCAAGTCATGGGAAATATTTGGTTTTCTACATATCAGGGCAGTAATATCCACAGTTCAGTTCACTTCTCACATTCTATGACTCTGTTTTACGACTCTTTTGCTCTTTGGGCCTGGAATTAATCTGGTCAATCCAAGAAAGCATCTGGTTGTATAAAATACGCAGATGACAGTCTGAGAGCCAACGGCCACCCATCATCATTCTTAATCCCTTTTGTCAGTTCCAGGTGGTGTGTACTACCCCTGGGACAATCTGTCCCTCTCAGCCAGCTCAAAAGCAGCACTGTCTTAGAACATAGGAGACAGATACTTTCACTTTGACCTTATGTCGCTCGCTTCCCAGCATATCTTCACTGTTCCCATCCCTTCCAGCCATTACTCCTCTTCCTCATCCCCACCCAAGAGGCAATAGAATCAAAGGCAAATAGAGGGAGGTCCTTAGGCAAACCCCTTTTGGTAAAATGGTAATTTTTCAAATTATACAATAGTTTTCCAAGGCTCTGTGACCCTAAGTCGGAAAACGAGCTGAGTCCCTCAAAGGCAAATAGCAAGATAAGTGCAATCCCAAAGGTAGGCAGGGTGGATAAAAAGAACTTTCCATTTTGAGTTCTAAATGTCAAGCAGCCATTCTAGTTTTAATTGTAGGGCAAATAATCATTATTTGTTGAAATTCTTCTGCAAATAACAGTTTGTTAAGGCTTTTGAGGAGAAATTACATGGGGGAATATATTTAGCTCAGTTCCTACTTAAAATTCACATTAGAACAACTAGTTTTGAGTCCAGGCATACCTTGGAGATGCTGTGGTTTTGGTTCCAGACTTCTGCAATAAAGCTAGTGAGTCAAATGAGATTTTTGGTTTACCGGTGCATATAAAAGTTACATGTACACTGTATGGTGGTCTATTAAGTGTACAATAGTCATATGTCTAAAAAGCTGGTGAACATGCTGTAATTTAAAAAAATTATTGCTAAAAGCTGCTGACTATCATCTGAGATTTTAACAAGTCATAATGTTTTTTCTCTGGGAGGGTCTTGTCTTGAGATAGATGGTTACTGACTGATCAGGATGGTGGTTGCTGAGGGCAGGGGTGACAACAGTGAATTTTGCCCATAAAACTCTTTCTTTCATGAACTATTTCTCTGTAGCATGTTTGATAGCATTTTACTTACGGTAGAACTTCTTTCAGAATTGGAGTTGATCCTCTCAGACCCTGCTACTGTGTTATCAACTTAGTTTATGTAATATTTCTAGATCTTTTCTTGTTATTTCAACAGTCTTCACAGAATCCTCACCACGAGCAGATTCCACCTCAAGAAACCACTTTTTTTGATCAGCCATAAGAAACAACCGCTCATCTGTTCAAGTTTTATCATGAGTTTATAGCAGTTTAGTCCCATCTTTAGGCTCCTCTGCTCATCTTAGTTCTCTTGCTGCTTCTATCACACCTGCAGTGACTGCCTCCACCGACGTCTTGAATCCCTCATAGTCCTCCATGAGGGCTGGAATCAACTCCTTCCAAATTCCTGTTAATGTTGATATTTGACCTATTTCCATGAACCATAGATATTCTTAATGGCGTTTAGAATGGTGACTTCTTTCCAGAAGGAAAGTTTTCTTTCCATGACTCAGTTTCCAGTTTACTTTGCCAAAATCCGTCAGAGGAATCATTATGTATGGCAGCTATAGCCTTATGAAAGGTATTTCTTAATAAGACTTGAAAGACAAAATTACTTTTTAATCCATGGACTGCAGAATGGATGTGTTAGCAAGCATGAAGACATTAATCTTGTCCATCTCCCTCAGAGTTCTTGGATGACCAGGTGCATAGTCAGTGAGCACTAATATTTTAAAAGGAATCTTCTTTTCTGAGCAGAAGGTCTCAATAGTGGCCTTAAAATATTCAGTAAACCATGTTGTAAACAGATGTGCTGTCATTCAGGCTTTGTTGTTCCGTTTATAGAACACAGGCAGAGTAGATTTAATGTAATCCCTAAGGGCTCTAGGATTTTCAGAACAATTAATGAGCATTAGCCTCAACCAGCTACAATAGACCCTACTAAGAGAGGCAGCCTGCCCTTTGAAGGTTTGAAGTCAGGCATTGACTTCTCTCTAGCTGGTAAAGTCCTATGTTGGCATCGTCTCCCAACAGAAGGCTGTTTCATCTACATTGAAGATCTGTTGTTTAGTGTAGCCCCCCTCACTAATGATCTGAGCTAGATCTGGAGAACTTGCTGCAGCTTCTACATCAGCACATGCTGCTTCCTCTTGCTCTATTCTTTTATGGAGATGGCTTCTTTCCTTATACCTCATGAGCCAATCTCTGCTAGCTTCAGACTTCTCTTCTGTAGCTTCTTCACCTCTTTAAGCCTTCATAGAATTAAATAAAGTTGGGCCCTTGCTCTGGATTAGGTTTTGGCTTAATGTTATGGAGGTTTGATCTACCCAGGCCACTCAAATTTTCTCCATGTCAACAATCAAGCTAGTTCACTGTCTTATCATTCATTCATGTGTTCACTGGAGTAGCACTTCTAATTTCCATCAAGAACTTTTCCTTTGCATGCAATTTGACTACTGGTGCCTAGATTTTGGCCTATCTCAGTTTTTTTTTAAATTTTTATTTATTTTTTAAATTTCTTTTCAGTGTTCCAGAATTCATTGTTTATGTACCACATCCAGTGCTCCATGCAATACGTGCCCTCCATAATACCCACCACCAGGCTCACCCAACCTCCCATCCCCCACCCCTCCAACACCCTCAGATTGTTTTTCAGAACCCACAGTCTCTCATGGTTTGTCTCCCCCTCCAATTTCCCCCAACTCCCTTCTCCTCTCCTATCTATCTCAGTTTTTTTATAATGCCCTCCTCACTAAATGTAATCATTTCTAGCTTTAGATTTAAAGTGACAGACATGTGATACTTCCTTTCACCTGAATACTTAGAAGCCATTGTAGGGTTATTAATTGGCCAAATTTCAATATTATTGTGTCTCAGGGAATAGGGAGGCCTGAGGAGAGGGGAAAAGAGGGGTGGGGACGGCCAGTGGGTGGAGCAGCCAGAACACACAACCGTTATTAAGTTTGCCATCCTCCATGGGTACATTTTGTGACACCCCAAAAAAGTACAGTAGTAACACCAAAGACCCTGACCACCATAACAAATGAATAAAAATGAAAAATCTTGGAATATTGCAGGAACTACCAAAATGTGATGCATTGACATGAAGTGGGCAGATGGTATTGGAAAAATGGCACCAGTAGATTTGTTCTACTCAGGGTTTCCACAGACCTTCAATTTGTTAAAACAAAAAAAAAGCAATATGTGTAAAGCACAATAAAGTGACATATGCCTGTACAATGAAATGCCATTTTAATAATTGCACATAATATTTTAGTGATGAATAGCTACTTTAACTTTACATGCCAGCCATGTAAATGACCTTAAGTGATTTTTCATTATCCTAAATGAAGGAATGGTAAGTAGTTTGAGATATCAATGTGAGTTCAATGAGAACATACCATTTATAGTTTATTAGATTAAAAGGATGCTAATCAATCATTACATTTAAAACAACATTTACTGGGGATGGAGATTGATTTGCTGTTTTTTAGGGTTAGAATGTCCTCTAACAAGTGCTTAATTTTACTAAGTAAATTGATGGTAATAGCATACAATTATAGTTGCTAAGGATTAGTTTGACCTTAAGAAAAAACTGCACCCTTGGAGCCTAGTGGAGTGAGAGCAAATGGGAATCCTTTGTAGGATTTCCTAAGAGCTGGATGGGCTTAGCTTCTCTGGTATAAACAAGACACTGACATTTGACAATAGTATAAGCCCTAAAACTTGGTATTTCTATATCAATATCTAGCCTCTACACTAAATTTTGTTGCTTTCACATTAAAAAGAGAGTTTTTGGGGGTGCCTGGGTGCCTCAGTTGCTTAAGCCTCTGACATTGATTTTGGCTCAGGTCATGATCTCAGGGTGTGGGATTGAGCCCTCCATTGGGCTCCGAGCTCAGCGGAGAGTCTGCTTGAGATTCTCTCCTTCTCTTCTGCCCCTCCCCCTACTCACGTGTGTGTTCTCTCTCTCTCAAATAAATAAATCTTTAAAAAAGAAAGCAAGAGAGAGCTTTTCACTAAAGCTTTAATAGCAGAAGGAATGACTGGTGCTAAATAGAAGTAGGTTAGTCATGAACAGCAACAGTCTTTTAAAAATCATATTTGTGAAACAACATGAAATTCAGTTGATTTTTATGCTATAAAGAAAAATTGACCTAGGTCTTTAAGTTAATTATAGTAACTAGAGATGAATTAAATAACATTTTAAACCACTTATAGTTTTTCACACAGCTAATTTTTCCAAGAAATGCAAGATAAATTTATGAATTGTTTTGACCAGATTTTGTCAGCAAGGTACCACTTTTGTTTCAGTGGGGGATCAAGCCCTTGGATTCATACTGATTACCTTTTATGAAACATATTTCCAGTTAATTGTTATAGCAATGTTTCAATTGATTTGGAAATTGATCGCTTTTCTTGGAAAGAACAAAATTACACTTGGAAAGTGTAAATTTGTATGTAAAATTACTTTAAATGGTTGATACATAATAATTTATCCTTGATTGTATTATTTTATAATTCTATAATATTTTAAAACCTGAAAAAACTCTGAAGTGTTATTATATATGTACCATTTTTGAAAAGCATCTTGTTTTCTGTACTTTTGACATTACCAACTTTAGCTTTAGGCATATTTTGATGTGTCAAGGCCAAATCTTGCAGAACATACTTTCATTTGATGTCGTTTAAAAAATAAAAGCTATGTGGGATTTTAAAATTTTAAATATTTCTCTCAGTGCTAACATTACACATACATGGAATTCATTTGCTCATTTATTCAATATTTATTCCAGTAAACAGCTACTGAAAGCTTATTCAATATAAGCCACTGAGCTAGATCATGATGAGGTTACAAAGAGAAATAAAATATAACCCCTGCTTTATGGGGAGCACATTTGTCAGGCTAATAATTACTTGGCTGCTGTAACTAAGAGATCCAAACTACAGTGGCTTAAATAAGATAGAAATGTATTTATTTCCCTGGTAGCAATCCATAGGTAGGTAAGTCAGGGCGATAGGGGTGTTCTGCCACCCTGACCGTGTTGCTTCCAAGGTTGCTGTGGTTATCAAATTTTCCAGCTTGCAGGAAGGAGAAATTCAGGATGAGCAACTTGCCATTTGGGAGCAGCTTGCCTGGAAATTGGATATACTATTTACTCTTCCTGCCCACCTCTCACTGGAGTGAATTTAGTTAAGTAGCCACACCTATAGAAGGTAGTCTTGAACTGGGCTGTGGGTACCCAACTAGAACTTAGAGCACTCTATTACTGGCAAGAAGAAGGGGTAACTCAGCAATTAAAGGGGTCAGAATATTAATATATGCAACAACATGGTTGAATCTCAAAAACATTAGGTTAAGTGAACACCAATCATGGGGTTGCCTGGGTGGCTCAGTTGGTTAGGCATCTGCTTTCAGCTCAGGGTCCTGGGATCAAGACCTGTGCACCTCCCCCCACCTCAGGTTGCTGGGAAGATAGTTTGCTTCTCCCTCTCCCTCTGCCCCTTCCCCTGCTCATACTATCTCTCTCAAATAAATAAATAAAATCTTTTAAAAAGTCAATCACAAAATGTTAGGTCTGTGTGATTCCATTTGTGTGAAACTCTAAGCAAAATACAGTGTTATAGGTCCATGGGTGCCTAGGGGCAGGATCCTGGGGAAGGTGATCACCACAGGGGAGCTTTTTGGAGGGATTGAAACTTCCAGATATTGATTGTGGTTACGTGACTATGTACAATTATGAAAATTTGTGAAGCTTTACACCTAAAGTGAGTTAATTATTGTTGTTTCTAGTGCTGCTGTCATTATTACTGCCTTGAATGGGCAATTCAATTCTTACAATTTTAAGGGAGTTAAAAAAAATCACCAGCTAAATTTGAATTCTTGGGCAAAATAACTAACGTTGCTATATTTTGTTTGAATTACTTTCAATTTTTAAAAAATGACAAGTATGTATATTTATGAAGATAATTAAAATGACTATTACACAGGGGCACCTGGATGGCTCACTGACTTGAGCCTCCAACTCTTGATTTGGGCTCGGGTCATGATCTCAGGGTTGTGCAATTGAGGCCCACTTGTGCTCCATGCTGAGTGGGGAGCCCCCTTAAGATAGTCTCTTTCCCTTTCCCTCTGCTGCTACCCCCCAAAAAATAATAAATAAAATGACTCCTTAACACAAATAACCCTGAAGCTTGGTAGCCTCACTGAGAAATAAACACAATAGAAGATTTCTCCTTCATCTCACAATCCTGCTGGTTGGGTTACTCTTCTAGCAGCAACCAGGATCTAACCTCTTTCCTTTAGAGGCTCCACTGCCTTCTGGGGGTCTGGAGTCCTTTGGGATCTTGGAACCAGGAGCCTGAGTCTGTGCAGCCTGTCAGGGACAGGCCTGGCAATAGTTGACACCTTATGCCCATATCCCAGTGGCCAGAATGGGTCACATGACCATACCTGGCAGGATGCTGGGAAATGTAGTCCTCCTGTGTGTCCGCAGCAGGAGTAAAATGCTTTGTGTGATCATGTAGCATTGAGTCTACCACAGTACAAAAAGTTATAAAGAAACAGAAAAAAGTTGTCCTTAATCCCAATCTGGAAACAAACAAAACAAAATTTTTACTGCTTTCCTCCTAAACTTTTTAATCTATGTATTTTAACTTTTATTATCTATGAATTATACACACACACACACACACACACACACTTATTTTTTCACTAAATATTACTATATGTAAAAAACTTCAAATCCTATCTCTCCAATATACTGGTTGGGTGACTGGTTGGGTGAGTACGGGACAGTACTTAGGCCTTGAGTTTCTTTAATTGCAAATGATGACTAAATGATACCTACTACACAAGGCCCTGGTGAGGACTGAGATCATTCATTTACAGTGCATTGTATGGGCCAGACACACAGTTGGCATCTGATTCTGAGTTGCTCTACCTAGCTGAGTTTTCTACCTAGCTCTCCTTACATGAAAAGCACACTGATTTAGTCATTGCAGATTTATAATACATATTAATATTTGATGAGGCTAGTCCTTTATCCTGTTTATATTTAATAAAGCAATTGAACACTATTTGTAATGGCTTATTCTTCCAAATGAATTGCACAGTAGTATTTTCCCTGGAAAAGCCTGTCTTCGTCTGACTCCTCCAAAAAGTAGAAGCCAAGACAAAGGACTTAAGCATATTAGGGTGTGCAACTGCAAGGGACACTGTGAGGGACAAGGCAGTGATGCAAGGAAGAAGAGGAAGACCATGCAAGAAGGTGTCAGTCACCTAGTTCACTGCTGCTTTGAGCAGCTCACTGTTCAACCTCATGGTACTGCCTTCTGGGAAGTTGAAGTTGACTTCAAACCAGTCAATCCAGGGGGAAGAAGAGAGAAGATTTTTCCCGCCGGCCTTCATATGTCTTTGGTTAAAATATCACCTCCCTGGGAGCCTCTTCCACACACTTCAAGCTTGAAAATGACCCAGCAGCACCCAGTGGGTCCCACGGCGTGTCATGCCCACATATCAGTGAGAAGCCCCAGAGAGAGCCCAGGCAAAGCCAACACAGGACAGTCAGTGAAGCAAAATAAGGCAGGTGAAGCTGAGAGCATTTGAGGAGGTCCTAAGAGAAAGAAAATTTGGGAAAATTTAACATCTTTATATGAACCAGTTTTCCAATTCCGGAACATAGCAATAACATTTGCAAAAAAGAGTTACCCCACTTATTCCTAAAAGCATGTTCTTACATTCTCTTCTATTTGTTAGGATCAAATTAACAATTTTTTTATATTAATGATGTAATTACAAGTCCTTTTAAGGTACGTTCTCTTAGTTACAGGGAAAATTCATACAGTTTGAAAGTCATTAAAAAAAAAATGAAGGATTTACTACTGTCTATGGGGATAAGGCCTCACTTGTTCTCTGGCCAAAGAGCCTCGGATCGGAGGGTCAGAGAATATCCTGTGCCCTCACCCCAAGACTCTTAAGATTTGCCTCAAGGCCACATCTCTTCTGCCCAGATGCCTTTTAAGGTCCCTTGGAGCTCTGTCTTTAACAGTAAATTACTCTTGTTTTAAAAAATGATTTGTGAATGGACATGGGATGAATGTCCTCCAAAATACTTTTTTTTCCATTCACACTTAAACTTTTCTTGTACTGGAAATAATATCCTGGATACCGTAAGAATCCCTATGGATATATAAAGGGAATTTGCGCCATATTTGGACATGCTATGAATCCGAGAGTCAATTAAAGATGATCATTTTTGCATTCAAAAGAATAAACTGTGTGGGCCTGGTTTTTCCCTCTTGTTCAAAGGGCTTTTAATGAGATCCGGGTAGTAAGTTTCTGGCCTGTGATGCTGAGCGTACATGGGGTTTCTAACACGTGCAGCCCATGCCAGCTCTTTGTCATGAGGATTATTCTGGGATGCTCTGAGCTTTGGGTTGTTCTGAGCTTTGGGTTGTTCCTTGCATAACCACGGAATTGCTGCATGCCCTTCAGAGGTATTTCACTCTGCTCTTCCGTGTCTAGATGTAGTCGTGTTATTATGTGATATCCGATTTCTCTACAAAATGCCATCGCCATTGGCTATTCATCTGTGTGCGCCAACATTATAATTTACTGTACTTAGTTCATTTTGTCGCATTCAGTAACCTTCACCAGAAGTTCAGCATCCTGGCAGGCGTCTCTCCCCTTGGCCACAGAGGAACCTTGTAATTCTCTGAATCTTTCCGAGAGATGGGAATGCAACAGAAGCAGCTGGAGATAGGAAAACAGGAACAAAATAGACATCAAGTTCAGGAAAACCCTGAAAAAGAATTTCAACAGAAGCAGTTCTCTTCTGACACTGCACATTCTGTAGGATTTAGTGCTACGCTGGCTGCCACATGGCAGTTTTGAACAGGGATAAAGAATGGGATATATAGTGACACGAGTAAGGCAGGCGATAAAAGTTCAGAATATAGATTTTACTCTTCGGCCTGTGTGGGTGATTAACATTACGTGCTAAGTACACGGATAGAAGGAGAAAAAGACGGAGAATTCTAAGATAGCTCCATTTCCAACAGACACAAAGAAAACTTTAGGACTTAACCGAAAAATGAATCTAGTAGGTGGGTGACATCAGTGCCGAAATTTCTGTTAATACTTTCAAAGTGTGCTTTTTTTTAAGTGTAAAAAAATAGGTTTCACGGATTAGAAAGCCAAAGCTTGTTGAGATACACAATGCCTTTGAGTGAGCATTCCAAAAAAGGGAATATGTCATTCTGGCATGGATTGTTCTTTCTTCGCCATTCCTCGTTGACACAGCCACGTTTCTCCAGTTACGTGTTCTATTACCCCTGAGACTCCTGGGCTGTCCCACCCAACAGCTTGAAGGTTGCTATATTACCATAAAAGTCTATCCTGTGAATGAAACAAATGGGCTGCATTAGCACAAAAAGCAGCCTCCTCTCCCGGATTGAAGAAAACATACACCCAACATTGTGGTTGCTGGAGTTTCTGTCTCTTCCTGCAAAGATGATGACTTTGACTTCCAAAGTGCAGAAAGCTTGACCCCAGTACAGCAGAGACTTCCCTAAACTTTGTGCTTTTCCCCGCTTCAGGAATTTTAAGGGATAAAATCTTAAATCTAAACTGTCTTTGAGATCAGGGAGAAATATTTAAGCATTTATGCATTCAGTGCATGATTCAGAGATTTATTTATAAGACTGTTGATTTTGGGACACCCAACTCTTGCATTTAAACTGCCGAAGTGAGTCATGTTTGTGGGAGGTAATTACTACCAGAAAGTACAACTAACTTGTAAGCTTCTCTTTAAAATGTCCACTCACAATCTACAATTACTGTAAATAACAGGCTACCAGGACTCTAGCTCTGTTGTGTGGCTGTATATATTATGAGTACATTAGGCTATACCCAAACATACTTTTATCAGAGAGTGGTTCTTGGAGGAGAAGCGAGTCCCTTCATTAAAGTATCAGTATAGATTTCTGAGGATGTAGTTTTGAAAAGATAGAATATCTCAAGGTTTCCTTCCCTTACAGGGAACAAAGCCCCGAGAACAGCTGACTTAAGAGAAATGATAGATTCCAGTTGGTCGAAAATGTATACATATGGTTTGTGCATCATTAAAGATCACATCCAGACCACTGAAATTAGAGCAGGCACTTTGTCCATAACACCTCAGTGCCTCTCTCAGGCTGATTTCGTGTCCCCCTAGGAGGTTCTCTGATCTTCCGTGTAGTGAGTGCAGAGGTCCTCGCCCATCTGACTAGCAGCAGAATGGGTAGCTGCCCGTGTTTCTGAGAACATCTTGCGGTTAACATACTCATGACTGTGTCTTCACCAGTCCGTGCCTGGAATTTCACAGGTAAGATGTCTAGAGAGGTGGTAGTGTAGAAAGGAGGAAAGAGGTGAAGGGAGTTTGCTGTCTGGATTCAGCTTAAATAAGGAACTGCTACAGCAGGAATCGGTGAAAGCATCGGAAAGGAAAGGCTGGAATTCCCATAGACCAACTCTGGTTACTTGATGGTTTTACCTTCCTTTGACCTCACCTTGCTTAATACAACTCAGCTGTGATAGCAAGGCCTCCTGGTCTCCTCCAAAGTTGCTTGACTCCGGAGCCAAACACATACTCTTCTTTGGTGCATTTGGGACTTAACCAGCTACATAATCATGCCAGCTTAGGCTGTCCGTGACTCAGCTGCCTTATTGGACCTGTTCACATTCATCCATTCTGCAGCCATTTACTCATCATGCATTCCGGAACCATCTACAGACCACCCTCTGTGTGTCAGTCGTTGTGCTAGGTGCTGGGGTACATCATCCCTTGTCTTTGAGGATCATACGGTCTTGTTGGGGGAGATAACCATGAAAAGTGATAGTTTCAAAACTGTATGATAGTTGCTACATGGGGGTAAACAGGTGCTATGCAGACACATCAGAAAGGTGCTGTTGCTGATCTTGGGGAGCAGGAAATCACTTCCTATGAATTTCCCTGTTTAAGCAAAGACCTAAAGGAAAAGTAGGAGAAAGGCAGGAGACATAAGGGGGAGAGAGGGAAAACATTCTGTACAGGAGAAGAAGACTGGCCAGAGCCTATGAGAAACAGGAAGATCCAATTCAAAGAGAAGCGTGATCAGTTCTCAGTGGAGGGAGCAGGGAGTAGAACAACAATGGAGTGATGACTGTGAAGGCCCTTTTCTGCCAGGTTAGGGCACCCAAATATAACTGGGATCTGCAGAGGGATGCGTGCTCTGTACCATGTTCCTGTTGGAATAGCCCTTTACTGATTCTGACGTGCTGGTATCAAAGCATCCATCTGAGCAAGTTAATAAGCTCTCAGCCATTTGGCTAGTTCTCTTACTCCCCTGACTTTCCACAGTTAGCTGCCTCTGTGACCAGAGCAAGTGCACTGTTTGCGTCCTCTGACTGGTGGCACTGCCCGAGTTCCACCTTCCTTATCACACACTCTACTCCTTCATTTCTGTGACCCTCCTGGACTGGAAGACAGCATGAACGCTCATGAAAAAAGAAACAAGATGAAACCAGAGAGGGAGACAAACCATAAGAGACTCTTAATCTCAGGAAACAAACTGAGGGTTGCTGGAGAGGAAGGAGGTGGGAGGGATGGGGCGGCTGGGGGATGGACGTTGGAGAGGGTATGTGCTATGGTGAGTGCTATGAATTGTGGAGGACTGATGATACACAGACCTGTACCCCTGAAACAAATAATACATTATATGTTAATTTTTTTAAAAAAGTACACTGGTAGTTGGGGCACCTGGGTGGCTCAGTCTGGTAAGTGTCTGAGTCTTGATTTTGACTCAGGTCATGATCTCAGGGTTGTGGGGTTGAACCTGGCTTCAGGCTCCATGCTTAGTGTGGAGTCGGCTTGAGATTCTCCCTCTCCCACCCCGACACAGGTTCTCTCTCTCTTTCTCTCTAAACTAAATCTTTTTTTTTTAAGTACACTAGTAGCAGGCAAGATGAAAATAAGTATAAAACAATGAAATTGAAGAACATCAAGAGTAAAGAGAAAAACCTTAAAAGCTGTCAGGAATAAAAGATTCCATGCAGAGGATCACTGGATACACTAATGGAAGATTGTCATTACTACAATAGATGTGAAAAGGCAGTAATGTCTTCATGACCCGGAGAGAAATTACTATCAATCTAACACTTTATCTTCAACAAAACTATTAAAAATGGATAAATAGACATTTTTATAATCACAAAGATTTAGAGAATTAACCAATCATAGACTGTCACTGCAAGATACACTTAAAAAGAAAAAAATGAACCCAGAGAGAAGGTATGGATACAAGATAATGGTGAACACAGATGTCAGTAGAAATAAGATAGTTTATTAACGACTGACTACTAGAAAAGTTTTTAGAGTTATAAAAGATTAAATTAAAGAATGTGTGTGTGTGGTTGTGTGTGTGTGTGTGTGTGTGTGTTTTGACACAAAAAGAGAGTGTATGAGCAGGGAGGGACAGAGGGAGAGGGAGAGAGTGCCCAGTGAGAAGTCTGATGTGGGGCTCAATCTCACAACCCTGAGATCATGACCTGAGCTCAAATCAAGAATCTGACCGTCAACTGTCTGAGCCACCCACACACCCAAAATTGAAACTTTAAATAACAATATGAAGTATTTAGTAGGATAAGGTTAAAATGCTGAACAACTTTAGACTTAGCTTTAAAAAGAAATTAGAGGTAGGAACATATTTTTAAATTTTAATGGTGATCTCTGAAAGAATAGAATTCTCAACAAGTGGAAGGGAGAAATAGGAAGATGAAAACTTTATCAATCCAACAGAAGACAGAAAAAAGGAAAACTACAAAGGGAATGAGAGTAAATTAAAATTACCAGTGTTGGGGTGCCTGGGTGGCTCAGTCAGTTAAGCCTCTGCCTTCAGCTCAGGTTGTGATCCCAGGGTTCTGGAATGGAGCCCCGCATCGGGCTCCCTGCCCATCGGGGAGCCTGCCTCTCTCTCTCTCTCTATCTGCCTCTCCCCCAGTTCATGATCTCTCTCACACTTCTCTCTCTCTCTCTCCCAAAAATAAAATCTTAAAAAAAATAAAAAAATAAAATTACCAGTGTTGGAAATAATATGCAATATACCAACAGTCACAAAAAATATGAGTGGATTAAACAAGGAGCTGGCAACATTTTTCTGTAAAAGACCAAATAATAAATATATCTGGTGTTGTGGGTCACATACAGTTTCTTCAATCCTTTAAAGACCTAAAAAAAAAAAAAAAAAGTCCTAGCTTGCAAGCCATGCAAAAACAGATTCCAGACCATATTTAGCCAATGAGAGGAGCTGGTCAACCTCCAGATCAAAATTTTAATAGACAAAAATTTCCAGATTGGGCTTTCCTTTTTTTAAGCCAGCTATATGCTTCTCATAAGAGAAGAACCTTAAAACACATAAGGGATTTATAATGAAGAGTGAGAAAATGTATACTTACAAGCATAATAAGCCAAAGGAAGCTAAATGGCAGACCTGGAGGCAAGGGTTCAAGTGCAGGTAGTTAGGCATCTCAGGAAAGGGCATCTCAGGAAACATCTGCAGGAAAGTGGAGACATGAGAAAGAGGAGAGAAGAAGCTGATTGATCAAAGAGGTGTTGTCAGCCACTTACCACTTTAGGCAACTGGAGAACAGTCCCCTGAGGGACTCTGGGAGACAGAGAGAATGTGTCTCAGAGCCAACTCACCTGAGGAACAAAGAAGCTTGAGTGTTTATTGACCAATTCTGTAACCGTCATTGCTGAGCAGTGGCTGTGGGGACATTAGCTCTTTGGCTTTCTTGGCTTGCCTTATGGATAAGTTTTCTACCATGGCCAGGGAAAAAAGCCCTCGAGCAGAAAGTCACAAGTTCTTGTAGAAAGCAGTCTTTACACAGAGAGATGAATGCTGAGGGAGTGTGTGCTGGGCAAAGAGTGAATTCTACTGTATTTATTGTATTAGTACAATATTAATAGAAGTCAAATTGAATTTAGGGCAAAAGGCACTGGAAGGGATAAAATGGGAAATTACATAATAATAGAGGAATAATCACCAAAAAACCAAACCAATCATGAATTAGCTCAACACATAGCATCAAAATATGTAAAGCCAAAAATTGACATAATCACATGGATAAATTGACAAATTTACAATCCTCGTTGAAGATTTTAATGAACAGTTAGAAGAAATGAATAGAGCAAACAAAAATTGGTTAAGGAAAACAAAAGAGATGGTGGAAAATATTAAGTTGAGATAACCTATAATAAGAATGAAAATGTGAAGCAAACATTTCTGACCAAAATGATTCCCACTGGGCTAAAATCAAGGGCCATGGACTCTAGGAGAAAATCCATTTCTTTGCATTTTTCTGCTTCTAGAGGCCACATGCCTTCCTTGGTTCGTGGCACCTTCCTCTATCTTCAGAGCCAGTTGTCTGCATTTATAAAACTTTTTGACTTTCTTGTCTTTCTTTTTCACTTCTAAGAACTCTTGTGGTTACATTGGGTTGGCCCAGATAATCAGGATAATCTCCTCATCTCAGAATCCTTAACTTAATCATGTCGGCCAAGTCCCTTTTGCCATGTAAGGTAACATATTCAGCTTCTAGGACTAGCACATGGACATCTCCAAGGGGGTCATCATTCTGCCCACCACACAAGCTATATAATTTTTGCACTGTGTATACTAGAGACAAAGAGACACATTTCCAAGGCTGATTTAGATTCAGAAACTTCAAACCACATTTTTTCTTCAGACGGCTTTTGGAATTCTGTTTTAGTGCTTTAGTGTAAGTTTCAAGATAAGGTTTAGATAAATTGTTAAGTGTAACCAACCATAGTACAAAATAATAAAACCTATAAGCTGCATCTAAGAGTTGTTGCTCTGCAACCTCATTTCATAACTCACTCCATATTCACTACATGATTTGCTCTCACCTACAATACTACAGTGTACCTTTGCTTAGAAATAGCGTGGACCAGTCATTTTTCTATCATAAAACACAAAATTAATATGCTTGATCTAATAGTTTTCTAGAGAGGGCTACACATCCCTTTCCATAGGAAATATATTTTCTTTTCAAAAACTTTAGAGTATTTCCAAATACTAATTATGTACTAAATAACAAAGGAAATAATGCTTTTTAAAGAATTGTTGACATAGAAAGAAATTCTCTAACCTGAATGAAATTAATTTAGAAATCAGCAACATAAAGATAGAGAAAATATGCTTGGAAACTTAAATAGCATAAGTTGAAGAGGAAATCACACTAGAAATTACAGTTAGCACTAAGCAGCAAAGAATGTACTACATGAGAAACCACTAAAGTTATGGCACTTAAAGTTGAATGTATAGCACCAAAATACCTTTATTAAAATATATATATATATATTTATACACATATATATTCTTTTAAATAAGCTAGTGATTGGATTAAGAAGCTAGAAGAGAGATGTAAAATGAAGGCAAGAAATAGAAATAATTTTATAAAAATTAATTAAGTGAAAAATAAGGGAATATTAGAGAAGATAAAGAATAAAAAACTTATTTTTTTCTATTTTTCTCTAACTTTATTTTTTTGTTTAATTTTATTTTATTTTTGTATGTGTGTGTGTGCATTCCAAAGTTCATTGTTTATGCACCACACCCAGTGCTCCATGCAATATGTGCCCTCCTTAATACCCACCACCAGGCTCACTCAAACTCCCACCCCCACCCTTCCAAAACCCTCAGTTTGTTTCTCAGAGTCCACAGTCTCTCATGGTTTGTCTCCGCCTCTGATTTCCCCCAGCTCACTTAAAACACTAATGACAGATCAAGATTTTTTTAAAAAACATAAATGTTTTTTATGAACAGGTTTATGCTCCAAATTTAAATATTTAGATTAAAAACTTCTTTAAAATAATCACAAAAACTAACAGAATGAAAAATTTTACAACATGAATATTCTGATAGTCATTAAAAAGACTAAATCAGTAATCAAAGCTCTCCTCCCCACCAAAAAGACATCAGGTACTTATGATTTCATGGGATGAGCGTTTTATCTTCAAGGTATGGATAGTCTCCAACTTAGACACCTTAGTTCAGAGAACTGGAAAAAAAAAGAAAAACTACTGAGCTAATTTTTAAACCTAGTGTGATGTTGGGATCAGGGAAAATGTTAAGAAAAAAAAAGTATAGATACATTTCATTTATGAGCACAGCAGCAAAACATTCTAAAGAAAATAGCTGGAAATCAAATTCAGCAGCACTTACATTTAAGTTGGGTTCATCTCAGAAGTGGCAAGGTGATTTCAGAAAGAATTCTAAAATCTTTTGATACAGAGATTAAGACAATCTTTATGATTATCTCTGTAATTCAGAAAACGCATATGTTAAAAAAATCAATTCATGATGATTTTTAAAAAATCTTAGCAAACTAGGAACAGGAGGGAACATAATATTCAAAACGTACAATAATCATGCATATTGTTGAAACTTTAAAAACACTCACATTAAAGTCAGGGTCCAAATAAAGCTATTTCATGTCACCACTTCTATTCAACAGTGTGCAAGACGTTCTAGACAATCCAGTAGATGAAAAAAACATAGGAGGTAAAAGAATTTGAAAAAAATCCATGATGCATATTTATATACATCTAAAACCTAAATGTAATATTATTTCTAGTAATAAACCAATATAAAATTCTAAAACTAAATTGAAAGTTGGTCCAAATTTTTGCATACGTGCTCAGCATAATCAATAACTCTCCAAATAATCCATTACAAAAGCAACACATAAAGCATACTTTTTGCAATGACAACAAAAACCATAATTTACCTAAGGATAAATCCAGCAAAGTTGTACTAGACAATTATAAGTAAAATAAATCATTGTCAAAGTAATGGGAGTCTCAAGTAAATGGAGGAGTATTGAATAAAGGCCATGTTTTTAGATTGGAAGATTCATTATAATAAAGAAGTAATTGTTTGCAAATTATCTTATAAATTCAGCATAATACCCAATTCCATTTAAAATATCATCCCACTTTTACATAGAACTTGACAAGTATCCTTAATATTCATATAATAGAGAAAAGGACAAGAATAGCTTAAAAATATTTAAAGAACAAGCTGGGGAAGAGATCGATACTTCTTACAAAATTATGCTGATTAATATGATTTTGGCACAAAGATAGACAAGATGCCCGACAGAATAGAACACAGAGCTCAGTCTCATGTATACAGTGACATTTAATATTTGTCAGGAGTTGTGTTACTGACCAGTGCAGTAATAAAGTGGTGGTGGAAAAATTTGTTATCAATATGGGAAAAGATAAAACTTAGTTCTTAGCTTATTTCCCAGGCTGCATTAATACTAAGTGTGTAGAGTAACATTCTAAAAACTTAGATCATAGCATTATAAATGTTACTAAAACTTGAAGATAGAAGAGGGTTCTCAACATACAAAAGCAATCAAGGAAAGAATTGATAAATTTGACTCCTTTAAAATATTAAACCCCTTAAGACACTATAAAGTTACGATAAAACACAAACAACAACAACAACAAAAAAAGATATTGGCAATGCATATAGCTGATTAGTTGCCAGAATGTATAATGGTTACCTACAAATTAAAGAGAGAGAGAGAGAGAGAGAGGAAGGAAGGAAGGAAGGAAGGAAGGAAGGAAGGAATCTCAATAAAAAGGCAAAGTATTGTGGGAAGTGAGGAATGAATAAGCAGAGCATAAGAGATGTATGATGCCATAATGATAGGTACATGTCATTATATATTTGTCCAAACCCATGAAATATACAACACCAAGAGAGAACCGTAATGTGAACTGTGGACCTTGGGTAATAAGGTGGGTTATTGATGTAGCTTCCTCAGTTGTAACAAATACAAATATACCACTTTTTTTTTAAATGATTTATTTATTTATTTATTTATTTTCAGCATAACAGTATTCATTGTTTTTGCACCACACCCAGTGCTCCATGCAATCCGTGCCCTCTCTAATACCCACCATCTGGTTCCCCCAACCTCCCACCCCCCGTCCCCTCAAACCCCTCAGATTGTTTTTCAGAGTCCATAGTCTCTCATGGCTCACCTCCCCTTCCAATTTCCCTCCCAGATATGGACCCTCAACTATATGGTCAAATAATCTTCAACAAAACAGGAAAAAATATACAGTGGAAAAAAGAAAGTCTCTTCAATAAATGGTTCTGGGAAAACTGGACAGCTATATGTAGAAGAATGAAACGTGACCATTCTCTTACACCGTACACAAAGATAAACTCAAAATGGATAAAAGACCTCAATGTGAGACAGGAATCCATCAGAATCCTAGAGGAGAACATAGGCAGTAACCTCTTCAATATCAGCCACAGCAACTTCTTTCAAGATAGGTCTCCAAAGGCAAAGGAAACAAAAGCGAAGATAAACTTTTGGGACTTCGTCAAAATCAAAAGCTTCTGCACAGCAAAGGAAACAGTCAAGAAAACAGAGGCAACTCACGGAATGGGAGAAGATATTTGCAAATGACAGTACAGACAAAAGGTTGATATCCAGGATCTATAAAGAATTCCTCAAACTCAACACACACAAAACAGATAATCATATCAAAAAATGGGCAGAAGATCTGAACAGACACTTCTCCAATGAAGACATACAAATGGCTCTCAGACACATGAAAAAATGTTCATCATCACTAGCCATCAGGGAGATTCAAATTAAATATACCACTTTTGAAGTGAGGTTAATAATTAATGTGTAGATCCAGGGGTATGTGGGAAGTCTCTGTACCCTCCCCTCAATTTTGTTGTGAACATTAAACTGCTCTAAAAGAATAAGTCTTGATTTTTAAAAATAGTCAAAGTTATATGAGATGCAATTTCTAGAAAAGGATTGCCTAATGACCAATAAACATAAAAAATTGTTCAACCTTTATCATTAATTGGAGAAATGCAAAATAAAAATCTGCCATTTCACATTATGAGATTGGAAAAAATATTTAAATTCTGACAATACCAAATGGTCACTTGGATGTGGAACAATGAGAACTTTCAAGTGTTTCTGTTGGAAATATTACTTTGTACAAAATATTTGGAGAATAATTTGACAATATCTAACAGAAATGAACAAAAGAAAGATGAAGACTAGATTGTCAACAGCAACTCTCACTGGGGATGGAGAGAGGTGAATAGGACCCAGGAAGAGTACATAGGATGCTTCCACTTTACCTGCAATACTTAATTTCTTATAAAAATGTGAAGAGAATGTTTATAAAAAATAAAATAAACATAAAAAATGTGAAGACAATATGGTAATATGTTAAAATCTGATAAAATGGGGGTACAAGTGCCTTTTCTGTTTTAATTTGTATACTTATCTGGGTCATTTTATTCAAAATATATACCTAGCATGTGCCAAACACTCTTTTAAGAACTGGGGATAGATAACTGAACAACAACAACAAAAAAAATTCCCAGCTTCTTAGAACTTACGTTCTAGAGTGCTTAAAATATTCCATATTTTTAAAAGGGAAAAAGACTAAGAGAAAGATGAAGTGGATACAACTCTTTTGAGAAAGGTTGGTTGGCATTAGGTAGATTCCAGTTGGGCTTGGTGACCATTAGTTTATGGTGGTTAGAAATATATCCAGGAAAATGATTTTCTCTAATGGATTCAACTGCCTGATTGCAAACAAGGAGGAGGAGTGGGACTGGGTTGGTCCATAGTTGAAGTTTTTGCCAAACAGGGAAGTGTCATTAAAAACCAAAGGTACAGTGAGGATTCTGGGAAGATGGCTGAACAAAGAGTGCAGGAATCTGTGTTCCCACTTAGACAATAATTGCACTGACAGAATCTCTCCTGTGTAACTATTTTGGAACTCTGAAGTCAAGCAACTTCCAAAGGAAAACTTGGACAGTAAATTGTGGTTAAGTTCAATCAATTTCAGCTCACAGCGTGGTAGCAGCTATTCCTTTTCCACCTCCACATCCTTTCAGCTACCCCAAAATGCCACCCTCCCTGGCAAGCAGCCTTGTGTGTTCCTAAAGCAGCTTGCACAACTTTGGGAAGCTGGGATGGGCAATAAAAATCCCGTCCTTCTGTGCACTGATCCCTGATTGCTGCTCTGATTGCATGCAGTGTGCAGAGAGAGAGGACTACAACCATTGTGGCAAACCCCTCCCTCTCTGGCTGAAGTGACTTCCAGGGCATTTAAAGGTCTGGTGACTCCCCTCTTTCATTTTTATCTCTGTCCCCTGTTGGGAGTCAGACATGAAAGATTAGAATATTCAAAAGGAACCACATATACAGGGACAATTAGAAAGTTACTACATACCCAGGGAAAGGCGCAGGCTCAGAAAAGACCTGAGAAGACCTAAGTTTGTACCTCAAGCTGATCCTCAGCATAGAGGCATCCTATAAAAATCAAAGGAAAAAAAAAAAAGATTAAAAAAAATCAGTGAACCCTGGGGCAGGGGAAGGATATGATTTTCAAAGTTATCACATCACTAGAAGAAAATTTGCAGTTTTAAACAACAAAACCAACAACAAACTCACAAAAAAAAATACAAAGAAATAGGAAAGTATGATCCATTCGAAGGATGAAAAAAACTGTCCCAGAGGAAAACCAGATGATAGACCTACTGGACAATGATTTAAAAACAACTGTCTTAGGGGGTAGGAGAAGAGTAAATGAAGCAAGATGGGATTGGGAGGGAGACAAACCATAAGTGACTCTTAATCTCACAAAACAAACTGAGGTTTGATGGGGGGAGGGGGGTTGGGAGAGGGGGGGTGGGGTTATGGACATCGGGGAGGGTATGTGCTATGGTGAGTGCTGTGAAATGTGTAAACAAGGCGATTCACAGACCTGTACCCCTGGGGATAAAAATATATTATATGTTTAAAAAAATAAAATTTATTTAAAAAAAAAACTGTCTTAAGGATGCTCAAATAACTAAAAAAAAGATGAGGAGAAAGCCAAGTAAACAATGTGTGAAGAAAATGGAAATATCTATAAAGAGATGTAAAATGTAAAAAATAAAATTCTGTCTAGCATGGGGAAGCAACACAAGTGTCCAGATAAGTGTGGTATACATGTACTGTGGAATATTACTCAGCTTTGAAAAGGAGGGAAGTTCTTCTGTGGCGGGGATGAGCTTTATTAGATGACTTAGTGTCAGTATGGAAGTCCAATGTTGCTTTTCTTGCTCAGTGATTGTAAAGACTTTGAGTAGTTCCAGCATGACCTAAACTGTGCTCCTTATTCCTACCAAAGGTACAACACTATGTATTGGCTACTATAGTGTTTCAAAATATTTGAGACATTTCTTTAAACTTTGCACAACCCAAAATGATGGTGTTTCATAAGGATCACAAGTTCGGCATTCCTTAATTCTTTCTGCCCTTTGTTACAAGTATCATTTAAAGAATGAAGTATATATTGCATGAACACATTGTGACTTTTTCCTCTTGGTATAAATCAATTCCAAGATAACTGAAGAAAAAATTTGGTGAGTGAAATAAAATAGTCACAAAAAGACCAATACTATATAATTCCATCTATGTGAAGTGCCTAGACTGCTCAGAATCAAGTCGGCAAGTAAAGTAGTGACTGTCAGGGACTGGCAGGAGGGGTACTGGAGAGTTGGTGTTTAATGGACAGTTTTGCGAGATGAAGAGAGTTCCATGTATCAGTGGTGGTGTTGGTTGCACCACAATGGGAATGTACTTGATGCTGTTGAACTGTACCCTTAAAATTTGGTAATATGGTGAGTTTTATGTTTTGTGTATTTTACCATAATAAAAAAATGGTGGGGGGAAGCAAAGGTACAAGGGCCAAGGGAGTGTAGAATGCAAGAGAATAGTTGAAATAATGGATCTTGGAATCCAAACTGGGTAGGAAGGAAAGGGAAAAAGAGAGAGTTCGGGGGTAGATGTTCTATGGAGGCTGCAGAAGAGTGAGTGTTAGCGGGGATATCTGAGCAGACAAGATGGAAGGCCAAGGTGCTGCTTGGAGAGCTTTGAACTGATTTTGGAGTGGAGCGTTTTCTTGTTTTTTTTGTTTTGTTTTGTTTTTCTTTTCCCACTTAATGATACACCCTGGATATTTTTCCATTTCAAAAGTCATAGTTCTATCTCACCCATTTTACCATAGAGTTCCATTTTTCAGATGCATCATAATTTAATCAACCATTCTCTTACTGTAATCAGTTTCAAATTATGTTTAAAAGTGTATTATTTAAACTAATCAATTATGATCCTTCCAGAAATCCTCACCAAGAAGCCTCAGACATCTTCAGACAGTGGAAGAAGCCTTGTGGTTCCAGAAAGACTCGACCAAAACTCAAGACCAAAATTTTTCAAAACTAGTGACTGGTGCCCCAGCACTTCCCCCCACCAAGGAGGAGCAGCAACCTCGAGGTAGATAGCCTGGAATATTCCACTGCACGCTCAGGTCATGTTGGGAGAGAGATCAGGTTATTCTAACATGCCCATTAATGTATATGAATTACTTAGTTAATTCCAATGAGTTGCTTCTATTTGAAAAGAATTGTATCAGGAATTGGAAGTGTAAAACATGGTCCGACAATGAAGGCATAATTAAATGAGGACATAAGTTATTACAATGTAAAGTTAAATCAGAGGCAGATTTAACATGAAGAAGCTGCAGTGTAAGTGCCCCTCACTTCCATACGCCCTTTCCAAAGCTTTGGGAGAGACCCTATAATCATACTTATGTGGTCATACATTCGGTAAACTTTGAAAAGTGAGAAGTTTTTTTTTTTAAACTAAAGTTAAACTGTCTCTTTCTCATCTTACTTTCCCTACCATTGAAATGGCCAATGACATTTTTGAGATCCAACAAAAAAGTTGTATTGAGGACACATGTAGTTGAGTTCATTGAAATATATGTATAGGGCTCACAAATACTTCCTTTTAGAATGAACTGATTGCCAGCTACACTGGTTTAGGAGTGATTTCTAGAAACGTCTTACTACCCCCGTGCTGACCCATTGAGTTCATCTTAAGGGTATAGAACAGAGGCTTTACCATGACAGGAACATGCCCTGTGGCACTCAGCCCAGGAAGTAGATGGCTCCTGGAGGAGATGCTAGGGTTTGACGTGTGTGCAGCCAGAAATGAGTCTGGAGAATTCTTCCAATCAGACATGTAGAACTGTAAATGGAGGATTTGGTCCTAATAGTGCTGGTCAGATCAGAACTTTGCAAAGTCAGGAATACTTTTAATAACACAGCATAAGTGGTAATACACTTGAACAGGTACCATCCTTTCCTTCTTTTGGTTGGTAATTGCACAAAATAATAGAATACATAGGTCTCGAGGCACAAGCTGGTAGCAGTACTACAAAGAGGGAGTCCATCTATATGTGAAGTTCTACAGTCTAGTCATTCCAGTTATCAACAATAAAAACAGAAGAAAGACTGAATTGTATCTCCATTTTCTCTATAGAAAATGCTACAATTAAGTCACTCCACCAGGTAGCTATTGAACAAAAATGTTATTTTTCTGGATTTTGAATATTCATTATATTCGTTAACTCATTAAGACTTGATTTTGTTGTGATTTCTTTATTCTAAATAAATATGCATTTTCATATCTAATTTTGTGTTAATCATTTTCAATTACTTCTCCTAAAGAGGTCTCCTCAAATTGTTTAAACCTCAGGGCCTGTAGAACATGGATCTGTCCCAGTACAAAGCAATGAGTGTGATGAGAGAGAAAGATGATGGGGTCTGTGGGAGTTCTGAGAAGGAAGACATTATTCATGACCAAGGTGATCAAAACAAGGTTTTACCTGAGCTATGATCAAGTGGAAGAACTTGAATTCAGAGATATGACAAATTATGTTCTAAACAAAAAAGCGAATGCTTCATAACATTTTTTAAGTTAACACACAGTATAGTTTTAATGAGTTAAGCATATGGCCATTCCAATACCTTAATGTCTACACTTATGTCTACAAACACTTAATGTCTACAAACACATATTAATGAAAGAAGATGTTGCTGGAAAGACGATTTATTCACAGTGTAGTTTCAATGAGTTAAGCATATGGCTATTCCCATATGTTTCTTCACATATATTTACAAACACTTAGGTCTTTTTATTTGTGTATTTATTATTTTTTATTTTTTTCAAGTTTTCATTTTAATTCCAATTAGTTAACATACAGCGTTATATTAGTTTCAAATGTACAATATAGTGATTCAACACTGCCATTTCCTCCCCTGTGATCATCTTCATAACTTTTTAATAATTTCTATCCCTGGATCTATGCACTCAAATATGGTTTGTCATTGACACATCCCCTTCTCCACCTTCACATCCCTTCTGATTCCATACATAAAAACCTTTTCTGGGCACCTGAGTGGTTCAGTCAGTTAGGCATCTGCTTTCAGCTCAGGTCATGATCCTGGGGTTCTGTGATCGAGTCCCGCATCGGACTCCCTGCTCAGCAGAGAGTCTGCTTCTCCCTTTGTCTCTTCCTCTGCCTCTCCTCCTGCTTGTGCTTGTTCGCACTCTCTCAAATAAATAAAATCTTAAAAAAAAATGAATACCTTTTCTGTTGGTGTTTTGTGGACATTGGTTCAAGTAACAGATGAGTGCAAACTTGGTGGGTGTCCAAGAAAGAGAATTTTTCAGGCTGGATTCTGCTTTGGAGTCCAAACCTAGAGAAATATGACAGTTATGTAATGTAGTCCAGGTCCTATTTCATAAATAAAGACAAACATAAATACTGCATAAGCAAAGCAAACTTTCTTCCCTGTTATTTAATTATGATATAATTAGTGAACAGAAGTTAGAGAGAGTCTTATTTTTGAGCTCTGGGCTGGAGTGTCCTTCACGGATCCGTTAGAAGGAGACCGTCATAATCTGCAGAAGTCAAGAGCAAGAAGAGTTTCTCCTATGCAGCATTACAGCCTAGATACCATCCTATCTAGTCATAGAAAAGACTGAGAACAGAGACCAAGACTGAGACCAACCATGTTCTACAAATGGTAGATGATCCCTTCAGGAAGTGCCTGGTACTCTGTGCCGCAAATTACTTCTTTCCCCATCTGGGACCAGTTTTCCCACTGGTAGGCTCAGCCTTCCACAGGTCTGGTGACTCATCAGGCAGTCCCAGGCCCCTTGAGCTGGGATGACTCAGCATCAATTGAGCTTACTATGAACCTAGCTGATATCAGCAGGAAGACAGCAGCATAGACAGTCAGTCTCTGGGGTCAGAGAAACAAGGCTGGAGGCAGATCAAACAGCTGAGTAGTCGCTGAGTCATGGAAGGAAGAACCAAGAGCCACTGGAGATAGGAAGATGGGAGCCATGAATTCTGATGGTTGACTTCTTTCTTGTCAGGGGCTGATATTACAGGTCCTGCTGAAACGCAGAGCCATCTGACCAGTCATCCGACCAGTCCTTCCCTAACATCATACCTCAGATCCAGTGACTGGGTTCCTGCTTTGTGCTGATGACTAATCTGTTTTCCATTCACTCCTGCCCTGATTTTCCAGACCCCTCAGTACTGGTGAGCTCTGGATTTCTGAGGCTTGTTACCTGCAGCCAGGATGACCCCAGCCAGCTTTTGCCAGTGCCAGCATTGTTGTATGTGATCCTGGCCAGGCTCCAGTCCTTGGCTCTGCCAGCCTCTTGGGCTACAGTAGGGACTTTAGGATTTGCCATTGAATCCAATTTCCTCCTTACAACTATCCTCTAAGACAGGTATCTGATCTGTTTTACAGGTAAGGAAGCAGAGACTCACAGGTTCTATTTCATGCAGGTCCCACAGATGATCATCTCCACTCTAGTTTCATTCTACTTTATCCTACTTTCATGAAATGTGCTTCCTTTGTCATTCTTCAGAACTGGAGGTAATAATATCTACAGGAATGTCTTAAGGATTAAATTAAATCCTTAGAACGAAAGTGCCTAAGGTTATACTTAAGAAATAGTTTCCTTATTTCATTCTGTTCTGACTTGTACTTAGAAACCTTGGCCCCCCCTGCTGAGATACCTGGGCTTGGCACACATCTAGTACAGCACCAGAGCCCACAGTAGGCTGTAGTAAGTACTGGATGCATGAGTTAATGGCCAGTCAATGGAAGCAATTAAATTCCACTTAGGGTTTGTGAAAACATGAAGACCATCCTTTACCCCCTACGCTGTGCTCCTCTTGACCACCTACTGTTGGGCAGTAGCTTATCTGTGTTGAGTGTGCCCATTTTCCAGATCCAAGTCTCTCCTACCTCGCCTGCACCTTTTCTTTCCAAGGCATCATCCTGATATTCTGGACTAAAGAGGCCAAACACGAGGGATTGTGTGAGTGGTCCTGAAGGGGCCAGTTTACTGAGATGTAGACTTGCGTAGGACACAGGCTGCTCTCAACAGTGACAAAGATCCAGGCTGTGCAAGGCCACCTGCTGGCTCAGCACCTTTCCAAATAATTAAGCAATCTACTAAGAGCCTGGAGATTGGAATCAGAGAAAAAAAGCTTTGGAGAGAAGTACAAGTAAGAATTCTATAGAATATTTTTCTGCTAGCCAGCAGTTCCATTAAGGAAATTCATCTTAGTGTTTTAGAAGCATGAAGATTTTAGTTCAGTCATAGATACTTCCAGCCATTACTCAGTCCTCAGTCAGCAGATTCAAAGGAAGCGAGGAGGGAAAAACCCAGGGCCCTGGGCCATCTGTAAAATCTTGGCACAACTGCAGCCATGCCAGGAAGAAGATGCCTGGCCCCTGTTGCACCTTTGTTAAGGGTCACAAGAATAATACCTGGTAATTTAGGCAAAAATTGCCTTTAGATCTTGAATGATCTCCCAAATTAAGAATCCTGGAAAGGGATAAAGAAGTCCACAGAGAAAAAAAGGTCCGTAGAGTAAAGAATGACCCAGTGATGGAGCAATTCCCTGATTTTAAAGCTCTCCTCTCCCATCGCTGGGATCACTGAGTGGAAGACTTGGAGACTTGACTTTGCCCCAGGCTCTAAGACCGATTCCATTCCTAGTCAGGAAGAACATAGGAAACCTTTAGGTGTCAGCTTGGGGCTCAGCATCAAGTCAGCCTTTCTCTAGTGCCTACTCTGACCTTGCATTCTTGAATCTGGTAAATGGATTCTTACTTACTGCTTTTTGGTCAGTTCACACCTGTGACTCCAAAATCCCAGATTTGCATCCTTATCTTACTCCTGCACTCCTGAGCTCCTCCCTGACTCTGCATTTTTAGGGCTAGAATGCCTTGCTATCATGAGAACTTGCAGGAAGAAGACTTCTCTGTTGCTTGGCAAGTCTAAAGTAGAATTACCTTGCTCAGTGCTGACATCCTCTAGGATGGTTTTCTGGAACCCACTGGATCAGTCAAGTTTTGCACCATAACCCCCGCAAAGCTCCATCTGTCCACACCTGAAGTTCGACTGTGCCCTGATTATGAAAGAGTAGAATTGGGTGGATTAATTCATCCATGCCCAGCATTTCTATCTACTTGTAAAAGTCTAGCTTCGAGTTTTCCAGGCATTCATTCACATCAGCCTTCCAAGACCTTGGTAGTTAACCATATGCCTTCATTTCAAAAAACTAGCCAATTAAGGATCTTTAACTGCTGTGAAGCAATAAAAATTTCCCTAAACAATAACTATATAGAGGATCACTTCCAAGACTGAGATTTTGTTATCTCATTTCAGGTATTCTAAATTAAACCCTGGAGAAACATTTTACTGCTAATAAATAATCACTGGTTGTAATATGTGTTATTGCTGAGATAATAGGTTCCATCAATATCTATTCATGTTATTGTAACTGGGAAATAAGACCTGAGAATACTACTCTGTGTCCCAGTATTGAGGAAAAACAAATGTTAATTTTCATAGTGTCATGTTTGGTTTAAATTATCTATTCTAAAATACAGGCATGTGTTCACCTTCAATATAATGAATCCATTTGTTATCCAGCCACATTTGATTTTGATCAAATTTCTCTCCCAAAAACATTTTATGTGATAGGACACAGAGAAACAAAACAGTCCATGACTTAATAGCTGATAAATAACACATGGAAATTTACTAAAAAGGAATGTTGGGGCATCTGGGTGGCTGTCAGTTAAGCATCTGACTCTTGGTTTCAATCAGGTCATGATCTCAGGGTCATGAGATCGAGCCCTGGGTCAGGCTCCATGTTTAGCATGGAGTGTGCTTGAGATTCTTTCCCCCTCCTCTCTTTCCCATACTGTTCCTTCCCCCACCACTCTCTCTCTGTAAATTAATCTTTAAAAAAAAAAGAGTGTTGATTAAATCTTTACATTTTTAAAAAAGGAGCTTTATAACAAACCTTAAAATCCTATCTTGAAAGTTTAAAAAATCTTGGCTCAGATTCTTGTGTGTTTCCTCACTACAGGACTACATTTCAGAACGTGTTGATTTTTTTAAGTCCTGAATGTTTTACATATTCCAATTTTTAACAAATATTTTATCAGCTCTTCAGGTGGAAAGTCAAAACCTCTGATTGACTTCTGAGGTTTGACTTGAGTTTTTAATCCACAAAATGAGATTGCTGTAAAATTACCTATTTTAAAGTTTAATTAAAACAAAACAAAAAGAGACATTTTTTTTCCCAAAAGAAATTTAGATGGCATGAGCCTTATTGGACAGAATCTAAAACTACTCCAAGGCTTTTGTTTCTAATTTTGTGATCAAACACCTGTAAAGCCATTTAACAGAGCAGGGATTAAGAGTGAATGGGCCATAAGTAATCAACTTTTTAAAATGTAGTAAAATGGCGCACCTGGATGGCTCAGTCCATTAAGTGTCCAACTCTTGATTTCAGCTCAGGTCATGATCTCGCAGTCATGGGATTGATCCCCAAGTCAGGACTCTGTGCTGAATGCAGAGTCTGTTTCAGATTCTTTCTCCCTCTCCTTACTTGTCTGTTTCTCCCTGTTCATGTACGCTCACATGTGCACGCACACTCTCTCTCAAATGAATAAATATTTAAAAGATTTTAGGGACATCTAGAGGTACCTCAGTTGTTTACATGTTTATTCATGAGAGTCAGAGGGAGAAGCAGGCTCTCCACTGAGCAGGGAGCCCAATGCAGGGTTTGATCCCAGGACCTGAGCCAAAGTTAGGCACTTAACCTACTGAACCACCTAGGTGCCCCTAAAATCTTTTAGAAAATAAAATAATTATAGTAAAATAATTTTAAATTCAAGTTAACATGGTTAACTAGTTAGGTAGTCCATTGAGATTCATAGAGGCTAGGATATAAGTCTCCAGTAACTAAGCTTCCTAAAAAACCACACTAAATTAACCAAGTTATAGAAATTGTGATGTTAAGTAAAAAAGACCTTGGATTTGCTGAACTTTGTAAAGATGGAGTAAAAAGAGCATTAATAAATGGAGAATTATCTTAAAGTTTTGGATTTTCTTTTCAAACTATAGAGAAAATTTTGAATTCTTGAGCTGGCCACTGCTCTCACTGAAGCAGCCAGGATGTGAAGAACTAATAACCCAAAGAAAACAGATATTGAAGACAGCTCAACATTTCCTCAACATTTGGCCTCACCAGTCTCTGTAAAGCATTTAATGACTCTTAAGATTTGCAGGGCAGAGTATGGGAAATTAAGCAGAAACAACTAAAACACAGAGTGGAATTTTTGAGAGTCTCATGGTGCTTGGGAAGCAGAAGTTGGATTTGAGAGTATACCAAAAGGGAAGGAAACCCTAGTAAACACCCAGGCTTTTCCTTGGGATCTCTGGAGAGTGCATCAACCCTTCCAAAGTTTGAAACTCCATTTCAAGGCAACTCATCTGATTGCATTGTAGATACCTCACAGAGGATAGGGGAAAGACTCTTTGGAAAAAAATAGTAGCACCCAAAGCCATACAGTTTTAAATCATAATGTCTATCATTAAATAAAACACTAAGCATACTGAGAAATAAGACCTATATGTGATTCAGCTATTGTAGTTATCAGATATGTACTTAAAATTAATGGAGATTACTACCATCAAAATATTAAAATAAATATAGAAAATTTTACAAGAGTACTAAATCTAAAACAAGTTTAAATGAAAATTCAAAAACAAAATGTAAATGAGTCTGTAAACAAATTTTGTAATTAACTAATTTTATAATTAACTATAAACACCTGAAGAGAGGATTAAGAACTGTAAGCAATAAGAATAACAAAATTAACCTAATCAGCAGTGTACCTAATATAATAGAACATACTTTTTAGGTATTTGCCAAATTTGATCAAAATTAATTATTTGCTAAGCCATAAAACAACTCACATCATATTTCTTTTTTCTTTCAATAATTTGTATTGTTAGGTTTTCATGTATTTTTTTTAAATTGAAGTACACATAGATGACATATAATATTCAGCAAATTCCAAAGGATTAAAATTATGTTATTTTATGCAGGAGAATTAAATTAAAAATAAAACAAAAAATAATCATTAGGAAATCCTCAACTATTTGGAAATTAAGCCATTCATTTAAAAATAAACATTGAGTCAAAAAAGAAATCCCAATAGGACTATGACATTTTGCACTGAATGAAAATAAAGATATGGCATAGCAAAATATATTGAATGCCAATGCTGTGTCTAGACAAAAAAGTATAACCACCAGCTCTATAATGGAAAAATAAGTTTTTCAAAATATCTCACTATTCAGCTCAAAAACCAGGGACAGAAACTCCCAGCAAATTAAACTCAAGAATGTAGGTTAAAAGAAATAAGTATAATATGAGCAGATATTAATAAAATAGAAAATGTAAGTACAATAGGGAAAAATCAACAATGTTCATATTTGGTTCTCTGAAAGATTATGTTCTTTGAAGGCTGAAAAAGAAAAAAAAAAGGCCACAAAATCTGTATCAGAATTAGAAAAAAAAAATAGGAAGTCAGTAGAGATCATACAGGAAGTTAAAAGATAATAAGATATGTTGAAAATACATTTAAGCAAGAAATTTATAAATTTTGATAAAATGGAAAAATTCCTAAGAAAATACACTTTACCACAACTGATACAGAAATAAAAATAAAAATCTGAATATCTATTTAAAACTTAAATCTATAGGGGCACCTGGATAGCTCAGTCTGTTAAGAGTCAGCCTTCCACTCAGGTTGTGGTCCTAGGGTCCTAAGGTCAAGACCCCTGTCAGGCTCCTGGTTTATTGGGGAGCCTGCTTCTCCATCTCCCCACCTGCTCATGCTATCTCTCTCTCTTTCTCTCTGGCTCTTTCTCTCTCAAATAAATAATATTTAAAAGAAAAAAACTTAAATCTATAATTAAATACCTTCCACTTAAAAGTCTCCAGGTACAAATGACTTCATTTGTGAACATTTTTAAACCTCAAGGCAGATATAACATTAGTCTTAGATAAACTCTTCCCAAGATTAGAAAAAGAGAGTACTTTCCAGTTCATTTTTATAAGACCAGCATAATCTTGCTATCAAAGGATGGCAGGAACAGAACACAGAGAGTCGTAGGCTGTTTTTCCCATGAACATAGATGCATGATCCTAAACGAAATATTAACAAATTTATTTCAGCAATTTATAAAAACAAAAACAAAACACAAATGGTTGGATTTATTCTAGGAATGCAAGGTGATTTATCATTATAAAAATTAATAAAATACTACTTACCATGTTAACGAAATAAAGGAGAAAATTTGATTATCATGTCAAGAGATGCAGAAAAAACATTTGATAAAATTCAAGCCCTAACAGTGATTTAAAAAGAAAGATTTTAGCAAACTGGATATAGAAGGAAATTTTCTTAATTGGATGAATAAGCACGTACAAGAAACCTGAGAGAAAGCATTATACTTAAGTTTGGTGTATCAAAAGTTTTCCTCTTTAAGTCAGAAATGAGATAAAGATGCCTAACATCACCATTTTCATTTAACGTAGGAACAGAGGTCCTAGCCAGTGCAATAAGGTAAGAAAAAAGTAGAAGGATTAAAAAGGAAGAAATAAAACTGTCATTATATGCATAGTATTCAAAATAACCTACAAACAATTACTATTTATAAGTTAACTTCATAAGAACACTAGATAAAGGATCAATACAAAAATTTTGGGGGGGGGGTACCTGGGTGGCTCAGTGGGTTAAAGCCTCTGCCTTCGGCTCATGTCATGATCCCAGGGTACTGGGATTGAGCCCCGCATCAGGCTCTCTGCTCAGCAGGGAGCCTGCTTCCTCCTCTCTCTCTGCCTGCCTCTCTGCCTACTTGTGATCTCTGTCTGTCAAATAAATAAAGTCTTAAAAAAAAATTTTATGTCTGTGTATTGCAACAAAGAGCTATAAAAATGAAAAACAATATACCATTTAGGATAACATAAAAATTATCAAATATCTAGGAATATATCTAATGAAAAATGTGCAAAAATGTTAAAAACATCATGGAAGTAAATTAAGAATACCAAAATCTATGGAGAATACCTAAATCTATGATACCATGGTCATGGATTGGAAGACTAAAACTTAAGACACCAAGTCTCCACAAGTTGCATTATAGAGTAAATATGATCTCAATAAAAATGTCAGCAGACATTTTCTTTGTAGAAATCAACATGCTTATTCTAAAATTCTTTTTTTAAAGACTTTATTTATTTATTTGGGAGAGAGACTGAGCATAAGTTGGGGGGAGGGAGAGGCAGAGGGAGAAGCAGACTCCCTGCAGCAAGCCTGACACGGGGCTTGATTCCAGGACCCTAAGATCATGACCCGAGCTGAAAGCAGATGCTTAACTGACTGAGCCACCCAGTTGCTCCCTATTCTAAAATTCTTACATGGAACTACAAAAGTCCAGAAGTAGTAAAAATAATTTTGAGGAAAAGCTATTTTGAGGAACTTATACTCTGCTATGTCAAACTCATTATGAGAACATAGAGCAAAAGTCAGTGTGGCATTTGCACGAGGAGAGACAAACAGAAATGAAACATAATGGAAAGCACAGAAACAGGCCCAAATATATAGCTATTTGATTTATGACAGATGATACTGAAGTGCAATGTGAAAAAGATGGTCTTTCCATTTAATGGTGCCAGCTAGACTCATTGAATATCCATATTGAAAAAAAGAAATCATACTCAAAATCAATTCTAGGTAGATTTTATATCTAAACGTGAGAGACAAAACCAATAAACTTCTGAAATAAATCACAGGGAAATATCTTCATGCTTTTAGGGTTAGGGAAAGGCTCTTAAAAAGCACTAAATATAATAAATGGGACATAATAAGTAATATATCACAATTGATAAATAGAACTACATAAAATTAAACTGTTGATCTAATAACAACATTGAAAGAATGAAAAGGCAAGCCAAAAGTTGGAAGGTGGTTTTTGCAATACATATCATCTTAAAAGGATACATATATAAATGTGTAAAAACACTGGAAAATATGTAAAGAACTCTTAGAAAGAGAGGTAGCCAATAGAAAAATGGGTAAAATATGTAGATAGGTATTTCACGAAAGAAGATACCTAAATAGATCTCACTGATACGAGGAATTTGAGAAACAAGACAGGGGATCCTAGGGGAAGGGAGGGAAAAATGAAATAAGATGAAACCAGGGAGGGAGACAAACCAAAAGAGACTCTTAATCTCATGAAACCAACTGAGGGTTGCTGGAGTGAGGGGGAGGTGGGAGGGATGGGGTGGCTGGGGCATGGACATTGGGGAGGGTATGTACTATGGTGAGTGCTGTGAATTGTGTAAGACTGATGATTCACAGACCTGGACCTCTGAAGCAAATAATACATTATATTAAAAAAAAAAAAAACCAAGAAGAAACCTAAATGGCAACTAAACATATGAAAAGGTATTCAAAATTATTAGCTATCAGGTAAAAGCAAATTAAAGCCAAAAGACACCACTACACGTCTTCCTGCATGGCTGAAATAAAAAGGACTGACAATCCCAGGTTTTGGCAAGAGGTAGACCTACTAGAAATCTCATGTACCATTTGTGGTTGTGTCAATTGGTAGAAACCACTTAGGAAAACTGTTTGGCATATCATTAAAAGTAGAACGGGTTTATACCTGTGGTCCAAAATTCTACGTCTTAAGAGTTTAATTAAGCTGATAAATACCTAGCAAGACTGATTAGGAAAATAGCCACTAGCCATTATTATAATGAAAAAAGGAGACATCGCTAAAGATATTTCAGAAATTAAAATGAACATTTCAGAACTTTGTGGAAAAAATTTATACCAAAAAATGAAAATTGAGCTAGAATTTCTATAAGAACACAACTTCTTGAAATTCACAGAACAGAAAATCAGAGTAGTCCTCCAATTACTAAAGATATTAAATCTGTAATTAAAAACTTTCCCATAAACAAAATTCTGTGTCCAATAGTATCACGCATGAATTCTACCAAACATACATTATTATTCTGAGCAATTGATAAGAGTGAAGGAAAAAATCCATTTTCCCCTTTATGGTGCATGCATATTCTCTCTTAAGGCAATGACACAGTGATCTTGAGAAGGAATATGGCCCTAGAGTGAAGAATAATTATATAATAATTATATAACCATGATACACAAACACTGTTGATTTCCAATATTAGAATCAATGTAGAGTCCAACTCTTGAAATATTTAACTGTCAAACTGTGCATAACATCGGCATTGACAATGTAAAGTAAGACCTGCCAATGGTAAATATTAAAAGCTGTAGGAAAGAGTGGAAACAAACTTCCTACAGCAAAGTAAGGAGACAGAATACACAGTTGATGGAACAGGAAAGAGAAATTTGGATGTAGTGTTTTAATTTGCAAAACTGACCGAAAAAGTGGGAGTGGGGCGGGAACAGTGACAAAACTATGAAATTTGAGAGAAGAGGTAAAATAGTATAAATGTGCTAAATTGTCATCATTTCTAGCAGATTCAACAAATAATGACCAAGGCTACACTTTTTTTTTTTAGCAACATAGAGTTAATATCAGAAAAAATGAAAAGAGAAATGGTTAATAGTGGTTGTCTCTGAAAAATAGGGCTATCACAGGAACGGAAAGGAATGGAAAGATTTCATTTTTATTATTAACACATTTCTCTATGATCTGAGTTTTAAAAATATGTGCCTAGATTACAATAAACATGTTTTTAATTTTAAAAGAACACAATTGGACAGGGTGCGAGTATAAATAAAGACATTAAAAATAAGTCTAGCTGAAGTAAAAATCTGGCATCTGAAGAAAACGGAGAGCACAAATCAAAGTGGAAGAGAAGAAATTTTTAAATAAAGGATGCTAGAATGATTTTTAATCTGCTGAGATATACTTGTCTCATACCATAGTCCCAAATGAAATCCAGGGGTCCGAATGAAATAAAGGTAACAATGAAATCATGAAAAACTAGACGAAAACAAAAGCGAATGCTTTCTTATTTCTTCTTGGAGGAGTTTCCAAGCATAGAAGGAATGTGAAGAAAAAAAAAAAAAACTTAAAGACAATAATTGAATATTTAACAACGTCAAAGTTTAAAGCCTTGGTATTGAAAGAAGCCAACCTATCTTGTATTAAGGGAAAATAACTAATGGAGGCATATTTTCAATAATAAAGAAAACAGTCTACTATGTTAATAACATATTCATGTTCAACAATAATAAAACTATACGTTAAGAAATTGTTTTGTCTGTCAAATTTAGAAGAATGTTTAAAGAGAAACTTTTTAGTGTCCATAAGGATTAAATGAAATAGGAACTTTCAGATACCTTCTCAAAACATTCTAGAAATAAATTTGCCAACATGGATAATGAGCTCAGAAAGGGTTGTAACTTCAGACACAGCAATTTCATGCCAGTTGGTCTTAAGGAAAAAAAATATCAGAAATCCTAACAAGGGATTTACATATTTGATTTTTTAAAAGATTTTTTTTTTTTATTTGAGGTAGGGGAGAGTTAGAGAGAGAGGGAGGGAGAGAATCTCAAGAAGACTCCTTGCTCTGTGCAGAGCTGCACCTGGGGCTCGATCCCACAACCCTGAGATCACGACCTGAGTGAAATCAAGAGTTGGACACCCGGGGCGCCTGAGTGGCTCAGTGGGTTAAAGCCTCTGCCTTTGGCCCAGGTCATGATCTCAGGGTCCTGGGATCGAGCCCCACATGGGCTCACTGCTCAGCGGGAGCCTGCTTCCTCCTCTCTGCCTGCCTCTCTGCCTACTTGTGATCTCTGTCGTCAAATAAATAAATAAAATCTTTAAAGAAAAAAAAAAAAGGAGTTGGACACCCAAGTGACTACCCGGCCCGGGCGCTCTGGATTTATATAATTAAAATACAAAAAAATTCAGATTATTGAAAACGAGAGAGGGATGGTTAAGATGATGTAACCATAACATTTACACACGGGACAAGCATTGATTGTTTACTATGTGCCGGACACCCGTGACAAAACAGTGACCAAGCGAACACAATTCTACGGAGTACAGTACCCTTATTGAGCTTCTCTCTTAAAGATTATTTAATGATGGAGGGAAATGTGCAAGATAATAGGAATCTGTTCTAATCTTAATTTTGTAAAACAAAGAGACAGAGCAAAACACACGAACTCTCTGCACGGTGGGTGATTTCACTCTCCTGTTGGTGCTTCCTCAAGATTGTCCAACTTTTCTATCACGAGCACATATCACTCTAGCAATTAGGAGAAGATACGGTATGCGTGTGTGTTTATACGTAAGTATATATACTTAAGGAGAGTCGGGAGGATTAAACGAAGGGTAACGAGTGCTTGGCAAAGAGTAGGCTTTCAATACAGGTCAGTTTTTCCTTTCCTTCGCAGTCTGAGCGTTGATTTTGTCCTTTGCTGTTCTCCCTTCTTACTGTGGATGGTTTGGCCCGTTGCCCTCGCTTTTCTACATTTCTTATTGTAAGAATATTTTCTTTTTTAGTAAACATTTCCATTATTATTAAATGGGCTGCCTGTTATTTGGAGAGAATTCCCATTGCTTTAAATAGTTCAGACCTGCAGGAGAGAGATTTTCAGGCAGAAGTGCTTATCAGAGCCCATCGAAGCATTCCACGGAAGGCATTGCTTTCTTTACCCTGGAAATTGATCAATGCTGTGTTTCTATGGTTACTGTTCTTCTTTTATTAATGCTAAAAATCTCCAGTTTTCGCCCCCTAAATAAAAGCAAGGAGATGGGCTGGTCCTTATAGCACGAATATATCATCAACATCTTTCAGGATTCTTTTACTTCTGGTGCTAGTCTCCGTAAAAGTGCAGTTCATACTGTCCGGACTGAGACACAGACTCCAATTTTCAGGACTTTCTCAAGTAGCTGTAAAATTACACCCTTGGCAAGAACTTGCCCTACACGTGCTGTCCGTGGGGGTCTTTTCTAAATTTAGATGATTATTTAAATTCTGACCTTTCGATTACTGGTGTATACAGTGTCAGTCGTAGAATCTCTCTCTTCTAGACTTTTACCCGTTCCTGGAGATTTTCACTTCTCATGAGCATTTCATGATGTGGATTTTGTTGCAGCTGGGAAATGTTTGGCTCCTATCTGCTTTCCTTTACTTCCTACCTTATTACATATTGCTTACCTGGTAATGTTGAAAACTGATGGGTACCTGGGGAGGGAATGGGAAGGGGTAATCACTGCATCTGCACACTAGTTAGGGGTGTGGTACTCAGGCAGAGGGTGCGAGGACATGTGAAACCCTAACGTTGCAAACAGGTCGTGGGTGAGCCCAGCACAGAAGGCTATGAAAAGTGCACACAAGAAAGATGAAGTTGGTCTGACAGCGTGTCTTAGTCTGTTGGAGCTGCCGATACAAAATAGCATGGACTGGGTGGCTTGTAAACATCCTGGAGACTGGAAGTCCAAGGTCAGAGTGCCCTCATGGTTTGGTGCTGATGAGGCCGTCTTTCCGATTACAGGCTGCCAGCTTCTCACTCAGTCCCAGAAGGTAGAGTCTCACTCAGGGAGCTCTTTGGGGTCTCTTATTAGAGCACGAATCCCATTCATAAAGGCTCTATCCTCATGACCTATTCACCTTCCAAAGGCCCTGCCTCTTAATACCATCATATTGGAGGTTAGAGTTTCATCATATGAATTCTGGGTGTGGACACAAATATCAGGCAATAGCAAAGGGAATCCCAAACATTTCCCAACATGAGTATAAAGAATTAAAATTACTACTTACGGGGCGCCTGGGTGGCTCAGTGGGTTAAGCCTCTGCCCTCAGCTTGGGTCGTGATCTCAGGGTCCTGGGATTGAGCCCCGCATCGGGCTCTCTGCTCAGCGGTAAGTCTGCTTCCCTCTCTCTGTCTGTCTGCCTCTCTGCCTACTTGTGATCTCTGTCTGTCAAATAAATAAATAAAATCCTAAAATAAAATTGCTACTTACAATATGTCAGGCAGTGTAAGCATTTTACCCGTGTTTACCTCTCAGTCTGCAAAAACCCAGACGGTGTGGGTGCTGTCTTACCCCAAATTTACATATGAGAAATTTACATATGGGGAAACAGACACAGAGAGGTAAGGCATCCTCCCCTAGCTAATAGAAGGCAGAACCAGGGTTCAAACCTGCAGGGTGTCTCTAGGACGGGCTCCCTAGAGGAAAGGCTTTCCAGGCACAGAGGACACAGAAGGGACCAGGCTCCCTCTACCTGACCCCATCCCTGCCCGCCATTTTAATCTTCGAGTTTCTCAAAACATGATTACCTAACCCCTTCTCCCTTCTTTTCTCAACTTACTTACTGCCATGTAATGAGAATGGCAAGTTGCCCTGCATTTTTCAGCAGTCTCTACCTCCTTCCATTCTAGAAACCACTTGGAACCACACACAAAATGAAGTTAAAGGTCAGGAAGATTTAAGGAATACCTACCTATAGATCTCTCTCTCTCTCTCTCCCTCTTCCCCCTTTCCTCCCTCTCTTCCTTCCTTCCCACCTCTCTCCTTCTTGCCCTCTACCTTTCCTCTACTAATTGGCAGATTTAGAAAGAAACAGGAGAGTTGGACATCTCATCTACACACAACATTCAGGATAATCGTTGAACTCACGTACTAGTGAGCCCTATTTTGAGTTTTGGGTTTTTGTTTTTTGGTTTTTTTTTTTTAACCGAAGTACAGCTGACACACAATGTTACATTAGCTTCAGGTGGGCAGCACAGTGGTTCCCCAAGTCTCTCTGTTACTCCGTGCTTACCACCAGCTTAGCTGTCGTCTGTCACCACACAACACTGTTCTGATACCACTGACTCCATTCCCTGTGCTGTGTCTCTTACTACATTTTGAGTTCTGATGATCAACTAACAGCTACAGAGTTGCCTTTTAAACTCTCATGTTTTTCCTTTTCTACTTAGGCCAGCACAGTCCATCTTTTAGTGGCAAAGCTCTGCTATTTAATATTTTTAACCCTTAAAGAGGAGAAACTTAGACTTAATAAATTTGGAATTTTTTTTACATTTAAGTCCAAGAGGTTGCAAATTCCCAGGAGGAGGAGGAGGGGCGTTTATATTTTCCCCACATCCAGTTCAAAGTGGAGACAGGTTTCCTTCCTGTCCCCTCTGAAGACCAGGGTTTCTTTCTCATTCACGCTCACTTAGAACTGCAGCCTGGAGGGTTCCAGGTCACTAAGGCTCTCCCATGAGTTTTCCCCTTGGGCAGCCTTAGCTTTATCTTCTGTCTTCTGAACCTATGCAGTCATCAAAGCAGAAACTCAGCATCTCCAGGGTATGGCCACACACACCTCAGGGCACAAGTGGGATGGACATTAGACTCCGTCCCAGAATGCCTGTCTTCACTTCCTTTAGGGCTCTGGACATCCCTTCATTTAGCGCACACTGGTGCAGCTACTTTGGAAGACAGTATGGAGGTTCCTCAAAAAGTTAAAAATAGAACTACCCTATGACCCAGTAATTACACTACTGGATATTTACCCGAAGAATACAAAAACACTAACATAAAGGGATGCATGCACCCCTATGTTGATTGTAGCATTATTGACAATAGCCAAATTATGGAAGCAGCCGAAGTGTCCATTGATAAATAATGGATAAAGAAGATGAGGTATGTGTATACATACACACACACACACACACACGTATATAAAAGAAGATACTATTCAGTCCATAAAAGGAGTGAAATTTTGCCATTTGCAACAACATGGAAGGAGCTAGAAAGTATAATGTTAAGTGAAACAACCCTGTCAGAGAAAGACAAATACCATGTGATTTCACTTATATGTGGAACTTAAGAAACAAAACAAATGAACAAAGGGGGAAAAAGAGGCAAACCAAAAAGCAGACTCTTAACTCTAGAGAACAAACTGATGGTCACCAGAGGGGAAGTGGGTGGGGGGATGGGGAAACAGGTGGTGGGGATTAAGGAGGCACCTGTCGAGATGAGCCCTGCGTGATGTATGCCAAGTGTTGAATCACTATCTCATACACCTGAAACTAGCATGACACTGTATGTTAACTAACTGGAATTAAAATTTAAAAAAAAATTAGTACCTGCTCACTAATGTGTTTAAATTAATGGGGTAGAGAGTTTTCAATGTTTAATCCAGTATCTTAGTTTTAATCAGGAGAGTCATCCAGAGTAGTTATCAGCCAGACCCCTGGGAACAGAAGCCCCCAAACCTACTCCACAGAGGTTGATTATTTCCCGGTAAGTGCTAAGCAGGAAGTTTCAATAGTCCTCTCATGTAATCATGGCTCCATTCTGTGAACTCTATTACAAATTACTGTTGGAAGAAATGATTTTTTCCTACCTGACATCAGAACTTAATTAGGCATGTGACTGAGACTTATCTGGGGAAATGTCTGAGTGCTAGAAAGCCTCCCTATACTGGAATTACATCTTCACGTTTTAAATCAGTCCAAACATTCTTCACTCTTTCCATTGTTGGAACAGTGGGAAGCTTGGAATGGGTTTTTTAATGCAATCATTCTTCCAAATGCATAACATGGCACTGATCCGAGCACTTGTAACCATCTCCAAAATGAGCAGAATGAATCCAAATTCTACTGTGACAGTCTGGCCTGTGGGAAAATGATTTGCTGATTTATAGGGCTGGCCGAAGACCATAAAAGTTATTGTCCAAGTTTGTTCTGTGAATTGTCTTTCCTTTCCTTCCCTCCTGCTCTCTACTTCCCACTACTTTCCACACTATATCTTATTTTTATAAAAGTCACTGGTTTGGAAATTCCATTTAGAAATCAATAACAGCATTTATGAGTCAAACAAGATAAAACCATACATCCTAGATAGTTATTTTCCAGAATCAGAATTTTTCTCTTTTATAAGGAATATGTTTCTAAACAGTTACTCTATGATTATAAGTCTGGCGGGAAATCAATTAGGAAAAGGAAAAAATACGTATTTCATAATAATGCTCTGTAAGAAGGAAATGCAGAAGACATAATTAATGTTGATAGTATTCTTTTAAAATATTTTTTCTTTCTAATCCTGTGAATTCACTGCCAACTCTTGTCTCCCCACCCTCCTAAAATCATTACAATTCTGAATTTTGTGTTTATCCTTGCCTTGACTTTTTAGTTTGTAGTTCTATCAAATATTTTTGTATGTTTGAACAATATATTGTTTAGTTTCATCTATTGTGAGCTTCATAAAAAGGATATGTAGCTCTCTAAGACTTGTTCTTTACCAACATTGTTATGAACATTAGCCACGTTGTGTATATCATTTATTGTCACTGTTGTATAATATCCTATTGTTAGAAAACACCGTGTCTATTTAGCTATTCTCTTGTCAGTGGTTATTAGTTTTGTTTCTAATTATTTTTTGCTACTTTGAAGGTACTTTAAGTACCTTCTTGTATATGTTTCTAGATATTTATGTGCCGAGGTTTTGGGGAGTTCCTACCTGGGAGTGAAATTGCTGATTTATATAATTTGTAAATACTCAACTCCCAAAATAATGCCAAAGTGGGTCTCAACGCGGTTACACCTATTTCTGTCCTAGTCTTCAGTGTATAAGATATCCCCTTATCTGCATATTCTTCAATATTTGGTATTATTAAACTTAATCCTATTGTTGCCACTTGAAAAACAGTATCTCCTTTGTTGTCTTGATTTGCATTTCTCAGATTTCCTATTTTTGCTTTTGCTTTTTCATTTCTCTAATTCTTGAAAATTGAGCATTACTTCATGTGCTGATTGGCCACATATATTTCTTGGAGAAGTGCCTGTTCATATGTTTTGCTCAGTTTTCTATTGATCTGCTTGTAATTTCATTATTTTTCTTGTAGTGCTTTGTAGGAGATTTTTAATACACTCTTTATAAGAAAACTGTGGTAACATGTGGCAGATACAGTCTCTGAGATCCGGTTTGTCTTTTCACTTCTTTTAAGAATAATCTTCAAGGGGTGCCTGGGTAGCTCAGTGGGTTAAAGCCTCTGCCTTCGGCTCAGGTCATGATCTCAGGGTCCTGGGATGGTGCCCCGCATCGGGCTCTCTGCTCCGCTCTGCCTGCCTCTCTGCCAACTTGTGATCTCTGTCTGTCAAATGAATAAATAAAATCTTTTAAAAATATATTAAAAAAAAGAATAATCTTCAATAAATGAAACAAGCCCCCTCTTACCGCCAACCTCCACCCCGTGAGACATTCACTTCAGCAAATAGTGGACATTCCTTCATTTTGTGGTAACTGTGGCTCCAGGTAGCAGAGATGTTATTATGAACACAGTACACCAAGACCTTCTTTTTGTGGAGCTGACTCGCTGGTAAGGACGTTATTGTCCCCACCACTCAACAATCTCTGGGAGTTGTCAAAGCTATTTCTGTTTTTGTCTCTATCAAGTGGAGTCGAGATTCTCACCCCTGCCTTCCTGATGGACTCCAAGCTGACGAACCAGATGCTCTTTCGGCTTTGATGGAGAAATGCAGATCTCGTGTTCTCTCTCCTTGGAAGCCATCACAGGCTTTTTCTTTGGGTAGTGTTCTCTTTTCAGGGGACTGGTTGTCTCTGCATTCTAGCTCACACAAGAGAAAAATGAGCTATGTCACAATGAACTCCTATTCTCTGCAAGGCTCAATGGGTGATGATCAAAGAAGACAAATACTCTTAGGTAAATTCAACCTAATATTCTATTGTTTCAATGCCCGTCTCCAGAAAATCCTCTAATTGAAAAAGAAAATGTGTGCTCATTCTGGGCTTGGCTCTCTCTCTCTCTCTCTTTTTAGATTCTATTTATTTATTTGACAGAAAGAGAGACAGCAAGAGAGGGAACACAGGGAGGGGGAGTAAGAGGGAGAGAAGCAGGCTTCCAGCTGATCAGGGAGCCCCACCTGGGGCTCGATCCCAGGTGTCTGGGATCATGACCTGAGCCAAAGGCAGGCGCTTAACAACAGAGTGACCCAGGCATCCCTGGGTTTGGATGTCTCTTTTGTTACATGTGTGCTCTCAAATGAGGTAACATGATGACCAACTCTGGGGCCGGCAGACTAGGAATCTTAGATTTCTTTCTCTTCTTTGAAAGTAGTCACAATGTTATTCTGTAGGGGAAATGCCTTCCTAGCTTTTTCCATCCAAACGTCTGCCCGTGAGACTAAAAGGTGATGTTCCTTGAGTAGCTTGGGGTGTCAGTGAATTTCCCACATTGGACTCAAATGGCCAGCAGTCCCAGGGCAGGTAGAATGACCGACTCTCTCATGTTCGAGAACTGTACTTGCTACAGCCGCTCCTCCTGGCAAACATCGATCGGGCCTTCAGCTCTGTGTGTAAGTATTCATTCTTTTTATCTTCACATCCAGGAGAGGCAGCTGCTATGCTCATCCTACAAAGGAGGAACGGAAGCGAGAAAGGTCAAGTTGGTCCAGTTTGGAATCTTAAGGTGGGAAGGATCCCCTCATCCCACCTCTTATCCATTGAGGGAAGCCTCAGCTGGACTCAGCCTGCGAACTATAGAGACAGGGATCTTTGGCCTGTGTCTCCTGGTGAAGCAAGCAATAGCAGGGGGGTGGTGGGGACAGCCTGATGCTTGTGGGCTGTTTGTCGTCTACCAGGGGGCCACCTGGTGGCCCCTGAGGACAGAAAAGAGCCCTGACTCCAGATCCCCTTCACCCTCCTCCACCCTCCAAAAGATGAATAGGGTGTCACTGACCAAGTCAGGCAGTGTCTGTCAACCAGGCACTAAAGGAGTAACATTTACATAAATGGTAACATTTTCTGTAGTACCAATCGCCTGGGCCCCTTCCCCGGGCACTGCCAGCCCGATCAGCCTGATGAGGGATGTAACGTTTTGATGCTGTCAGCTTTACTGCATTTGGAACCGAGTGCTGGTCGTCGCTCAGATATAAACCTGAAGTCGTGGCTCTGGGAAGGCGCGTTCACGGCTGAGCAGCTCTGCGCAGCTGCGGCAGTACGCAGAGCCCCGGCGCGCTCTAGGACTTCCCTCTTGGCTTACGGGTCTCATCATCCGAGGCTGACGAAGCGCTGTCTGTGCGTGATCCTGCTCCAGATGTTAGCTTTCCCCTACATGTAGGAAAAGGTGCCAGAGGTTTTCTTTGGGGATACTCTAATTTGTAAACTATTTGCTGAATATAAAAACAGAGGAATTTGCCAACAAAAGATGGTCAAGGAACGGTTGATAGAAATCGTTTAGTTAATTGAGTGTTCTGGAAAATAAGTTTGGCAGAACCATTAGAGCCAATTTTCAAGGAATTAGAGTTCCAGACGTAGCAAAATTGTGCCAAAAACCATGCAACCGTTCGTTGATGCAATCTGGAAACATTCGAGGCACTTGTAAAGAGCAGCTTTTTTTTTTTTTTTTTTTTTTTTTTTTTTTGCCCACGAGTGTAGCTGTGGAAGTGGACTGAGGCGGTGAGGTCGATTGATGATGACCATCAAGAGATCATTATTTGATGAGGGAGACATTTTAGGAAGTTTGGAGAAAAGTGGTTAGTCATCTTAGATTTCACAATAGACAAGAACAGGATGTGGTTTGCAAGCCATTCCAGGAAAAGGGATGAGGGTGAGAGGCTGAACTGACCACTGGAGGAAGGTGGGATTATGCAGGGGTCCCAGAAAGAGGCTGTTAGAAGAAGAAATGAGCAGTTGGCCTCAGGGAACATCTCACAAAATTATGTTCATGGGGCCCATCCAAGAGCCAGGCTCCATCCAAATCCTGAGGCCTGGAGAGGGGGGGAAATGGGACCATAGTCGCAGAAGATCGGGGACACTTAGACGGGTCCTAGGACAGAGACACAACCATTAGCCAAGCTTGGGCAAGAGAATGGGCACTGCCAGGGTAAACTGGCTAGATCTGGGATGCCATGAGAGTAAGTGCCTTCTGGAAAGGGGCTGGGAGGGAGCAAATGCCTGAGCGATCCTGGATGCACTTTGTTTCCAGGACAGCGGGGAGTCAGGCCAGGCTGCGGGTGGGGGCTTGCGTCTTGTGGTGCTGCTGCAGGAACTTCTCCGACCAGGGCTGCAGGCACTTTGGGTGGGAGCTTTGGCCGCTGAAACTGGCCAACAGCAGGGGCCAGGAATCAAAGGAATCCTACAGAGGAAAGAACTCCAGCCATAGCCTGAAGCAGGGCTTGCATTCTCAAATGTCTGCAGAGAGCGGGCAGGTAAGATGCAGGAAACAGTCAGATGTGTAAGATGATCGGGAGACACAGGGGCAAATAGGGAGCTCAAATTCAAATCTCAAAATTGGGCATCGGTCAAATCCAATCTTGTGTCTAATCTGGTCCAGACTCAGCCTGTGGACCATGATTCACAGGTCCTGGTCTCCAGGGGGACTGAGATTTGTGAAAAGAAGTCTAAAGACTCAAGACAAAGACACCTGCTCCTAAGACCAGAAGGTCCAAAAGGGGAAGCAGAAACCAAATATTTACAATACAACCACAGATGAACCTAAGAGGGAAAAAAGAGAGATGACATCTAAAGAAACCATGATTCCAAAAGTGGCTCATCTAGGAGTTCAGGTTTTCTTTCTACCATTTTCTTCTCTCTTTTTTTTTTTTTAAGAGAGAGGGAGGGGCCAGGAGAGATGGAGAGAGAGAATCCCAAGTAGACTCTCCACTGAGTGTGGAACCCAGCACAGGGCTTGCTCTCAGGAGCCCAGTCATAACCTGAGCTGAAATTAAGAGTTGGATGCTTAACCGGCTGAGCCTCCCAGGTGCCCCAGTGAGTTCATGTTTTCAATGGGCAAGCAAAAATGATGGAAATGGGGAAGGTTGACCAAGAACAAACATAACAAAAATCAGAGCACAGGGGCCAAGGTTCACACTGAATTGAGCCTGCAAAAATGCTAAAAAGACAAGTAGAGGCTGTGACAGCTGTAAGAGCAATAAGAGCAAAGAGGGTCCTTTGCTTGCAGCTTGGAGGAATAGTAACAGAAGAACGAGAACGCAGATAGAAATAGAAGCAACAATTCCTGTTTTACTTCCTTCTTTATATTTAGAATGCTCTTCGCAAGTGGCATAGAGAAATAAAATCCTACATTGTCAAGCAGAATGAAACCTAAAATAAGGAAGGACAGAGCAAGACCCCACTGTGATGCTCTGGTCAAGTTCGAGTATCCTCCATACGGACATCTCTCCTTTAACCAGGAGCACCAGGGCTGGGGTGGGATGCCCCCCTGCACCCCACCTCTTCATCCCTCCACCACCAACACTCTAACAACCACCTAGACATTGTCTGAGAAAGAGCGAAACCTCAGATAAAGTGTCTGGCACGTGGACTCGGGTGTGATCCCCAGATTTCCTTTTGCACCCATCCGGTACAGACCCTTACCCAGCCTTTGCCCATTCAGTGTCACCCACTTTGTCTAGCAGATCCCCTGTGTGAGGTCTGAATTTGCTGGTTGCCTAAGCCAGCATGGTGTGGTGCAGCGGTTCTTAACTCCAGCAGCTCATCAGAATAGCCGGGAGATTGTAAAACTTACTGAGGCTGGCCTATTGCCCCACACATGGAGCCAGAATGTCGGGGCCCCACCCCTTTTATCCTAATACGTAGTCAGGGTTGAAAACACTGAGGAAAGCAAGCTAGATGTTCCTCGGAAAGGGGGCACAGGTCCACATGTGCCATTTATGCAATAAGAAAGGTCACTCATTCTCCCTCTGTTACTTTCCCTTCGGAAGCAGGGAGTGTAAGAACAATGACCTTGCTAGTTGAACAAGCATCGTGAGGTGTGGTGAGAGAGCATATGTGAAAGTAACCATGCATTGGAGAATGCTATTTGTATGACTACTCTACTGTGCCTCGGTCCCTACAAAGAGAGAGTCAAGGGCTCAAAGAAGGCCACAGGATCACCATAGTATAGAAAGGCATCATCCTAAACAGACTCCTTTGGGCCCCTTTCTCCCAATTATACATGTTTGCACAACCAGTTGAAATAGAAAAGGTTAGTTAAGGTAACATTTTCTCGAAGAAAATAAAACCAAAAACATTTTGATCTCCTTTGTAGAAAAATGTTTAAACTTACTCTGTTGTATCTAGATAGTGAACTTCTCTAGGCTGAGTACAGCATGTCGATTCCACCGTGTCCTGCTAAGTATAACAAAATGTGTTCAGGTGTGGAGAGACATTTAATTGAGGATTTTATGATCATCGTCACTTTGTATCTCATGAAGAACGTCTTAAGATTGACAGCTTCTAACATTGCATGTTTCTTTCTGTTCTCTTTGGACTTAGGAAAAGTTGAGCTGTTACAGTTATGAGAAGTCTTATTTGACCAGTAGCAAGGAGGACTAGAAAGCCATCATATGAAAATATGTTGTCTGCCCAGGTCTTGGTCTCTAAATACCCTTCTCAATTAAGAGGAACCAGAGCTCCTTGGAGCAAGAGTTGATTCCGGGATTCAATCAGGAAAGGTAGGATCGTGAGCCTGCAATATCTTGTTCAAGGAGTAGTGCTCAAGGGATAGGGCTCAAGGAATAGTGGCCATATGTTGAAAGGACACAGCAGCCAAACTCCAGGGGCTCCCGTGGCCCAAGGCTGGGGCATGTTGAGCATCAAAATATACAATGATATTAACAATGTGTAAAAGATGAATGTGTGAGTCCCCAGTCATATAAGTAAATAATCAAGGAAGAAAAAAAATCTCTTCCTTAAAATAGAGTGCCAACTCATAAACATCAAATAAAGACAGGGTTACAAAAATCACCATTTGTTAACTATCATCATAATAGTGGATTCAAGTAACAGAATCATCAGTGAAAGTTTCAAGTACTGGGTAAAATGGGGATGAGGCAGAGGATATTCACATAATCTAAAAATATCTTCCTCTAAATTGCTTATCTACTATAAAGGGAAAAGTAGTAACTTTTAGGTGGAAAAACCTGACAGGCACCACCTCAATCAAGGCATCAACACTGACTCACCCTACGTCAATCCCAACAGAAAATCTAGTAGGTTCTACCTTCAGAACGTACATAGTCAAACTGCCATCATCTCCCAGCTAGAAGTTATAGTTCACTTCCTCAAGGGTGACCCTGCTTCCCCCTGTCGTCCTATTGTCCGCTGTCAGCCCAGCAGCCAGAGAAGCCTGCTAACATGGTAATCAGATCACATCACTTCTTTGAGCAAAACCTGTTCATGCTCTTATCGCACTCAGAACCAAAGCCCACATCCTTACAATGGCCACAGGCCTGGAGGGTCTGGCGCCTGTGTCTCTAACCTCCCCTAGCCATTGCCCTTGCTTACTTTACATCAGCCTCGTTGCTGTCTCTTTGGTGCATCAGCCATGGGCTCATCAGGGTCTAAGCATTGTTTAGCATTCACCCACCCTGCCGATCCCATCTCTTCCCTGCTTATTTCCTCTGTATCTGCTAATACTTTGGAACACACCATGTGGTTGGTGATTTACTTTTGCTAATTGTCTGTGTCCCACACTAGTATTTAAGCCGGGAGAAATATATCCCTGGAAGGTGGGACATAGCGGACATGCAATACATATGTGCTCAAATGTTGAGTGAACACATACAATGACGATGTACCTACTCTAATCACCAGAACTATGCTAGGCATGGTAGGGGATACAAAAACAAAAACAAAACAAAAAAATAAAAAAAATAACCCCATACTAAAAGCGAACCAACCAAACAAAATAAGAATAAAAACCTAACTAAACTAAACTAAATAAAAGCCATGTGCTGTGGTCCCCAGCTTGCCAGTCCCTGAAAACTGAGTTGGAGGAGGCAAGGAGACTGAGACAAGCATTAGCACACCAGTGAGAGCTGAGTTCCAGGAGGGGTGTTCCCAGGGGCAGCACTCTAGATGATGTGGGGAACTGATTTGGGTAGGCAATGGGGAAAGGCAAGGAGAGCCATCTTCCCTCCCCAGGACAAGGAGACAGTGCCGAGATGCTTCTTCCAGACCTGGGAGGAGGAGGGCCTGGGGAGCCCAGGAGCCAGGGGCAGAGTGTGGGTCAGGCCAGCCTGTGGAGGGATTTGTGGTTCTCAGGGGGTCCTTCATACTCCCTCCAACCCCATCCCTACCCCTCCCCACCCCAGCCTATCCTGCCCTGCCTGGCTGGCTCACTGTCTTAGAGTACATCACCTGGGCATATACCTGAGACAAGGATTTGAGGCTAGTGGTATGTTCACAGGAGTAACCCCAGGAGGAAATGAGACAGGGAAGGGAAGGAAGCTGATCCGTGTGCATAAAGGAGCAGGATTCCAGCCGGATAATCCCACCTGGAGGCTGCAGAAAGTGAAATGGAACACATCTCTGAGGATTCTCTTCCACTGGCACTCCTCGTCTGTGCGGTGCTGCCCAGAGCAGAGGCCAAGAGACAGCCCTGGGACAGAGGGCTGCAGGCGCTTGGGAGCAAGGGGTGGCACACTTGGGAGCAGCAAGCTCTAGGAGGCTGAAGGCAAGCCCAGAAACACCAGCACGCTGGCGGTTTCTGCTTTTACAGTAAGTAGAAAGCCAAGTTGTAGAAACCATCAGGATGGCTTATTTTTAAATAGAGGGGAGCAAGAATTCTGCTTGCAACACCTCAGTGCCTAGCCTGATGTGGGATCCTAGGAGACCCAGTCCCTAATACTTCGAAAAGATGCAGAGCGAAGTGGTCCATCTAGTAAAGGCTGCTGGGAACCTGCTCTTTGCTGCCCTTGTAGTTCAGTGATGAAACCATCCCTCCTGCTAACGACTGTAAATCACTATCAATGTCATCAGTGTTCCAAAAGCCTTCTCCCCCGTGGTGACTGAGTGTGGGGCCAAGAGACAAAACATGAGTCACGTCCCATTCATTCACAAGGGCAAACAGCCTCGTAAATGTGTCATTATTTACACTGAAAATTAATTAAAACGTATCATCACATTCTACACTTTGAAAATTCAGTATTGGAATTCAGTGCCACAATTTCCAGGTAAAAATGTAAAGCAAAACCCACATGCCTCCTACAGACGGTGCATTTTCCAGATGATGCAAACTAGCCCAGGGGGCCTTTATGGCAGAAGGGAACTACGTCTGGGCAGTTCAATGTGAAGGAGAGGCGAGATCCGTGGCCACCGCCCTCTGCTGCCCTGCGAGGCGTGCCGTGTGGGCAAAGGCCTGTAAAGGCCAAAGAGCAAGGGCTTTCTGAGCAGGGGAAGCACGTGTCTACACAAGGAGGCAGGGAGCTGCCGGCCCCATAGCCCTACCCGAGAGTGGGAAACACCCTTGAACTCTGGAGGTCTGTCAAAACCCTCTCCATCAGAGGCGGCCCCACCTTCCACCTGCTGGTAACTAGAGAACACCGAGGCACGTCTTGTTCTGGAGCATTTTTCTTGACTCCTGGAGCCGCCAGGAATGCGGCTTCCGAGGCAGCCAGCCAGGCCTGGGAAGTGGGAAGCAGAGGCATTTCGACAGCTGCTTGGGGGCGGGCGGTACATTTTGATTGTCTTGGGGCAGCTACCATAGGGTTTCGTTTCCCCCTCCGACCTTTCAAGAGAGTGGTATAAAAGGAGGCTTTATGGTGCTGTTGGAGAATTTCAGGGACGGAGTCCATCCTGAGGACCACGGCCTTCATCTAGAAGGTGTGGAGGAGAAAAGAATGTGCAACGTGCTTTCTCTTCAGGGGCTCCGTGGGGACCCTGCCCAGTGATTTCCCTCCTGTTTACAAGGGTTCTGTGTCCACAGCTGCCCAGAAGGGACCCTCCTCCTCTGTCCCCAGCCTCTCTGGACACAAACCAAGGGTCCCAGAGAAGGGCGTAGCGTGGAGGTTTGCGGCAGGACGGGGCCTCTGCGCTCCTTCCTGGGCCGAGTTTCGGGGCCTGTGGAGAACCTGTCCCTCCAGGTAGCCCCACATTGGTGCCACCTTGGTTCCACAGAGCCTGGCTGAGCCCTCCCCACCCTCCGCTTGCCTCCTGGGCCTTGTTGTCGCCCCACCTCAGACCACGGCCTGCCTCAGCTGGCGTGCCCTCACGTTCACACGCACATAAGCTTTGTCCCAGTGTCCTCACAGGAGATGGCAGCGGGTTTACGGGAAGGGATGCATAGAGAGGCCGTGGGCTGGTTAGGGGCACCCAGCTGGCAAGTGGAAGAGCCGTGTTTCACATCTGGGGCTTTTGTCTCCAATCCCAGGACACAGGGGCTCTTCTCTTTAGACTGCAGCGTCTTCCCCTCAGCCTCCCACAGAAGCAACCATTTAAAGTACAAACCTGCAATGGCGTGTTAGCAGGGATGGAAGTTCCTGTCCTTCTTCCCTCTGTGGGTTCCCTTTCCCAAAGTAGGATCTCATGCAGGGCGGGGATGAGGGCAAGGATAGGGGCCACATTCATTGGGAACATACCCAGTCCCAAAGCTCAGTGAGCTGTAAGCCTTGTTTTCAAATCAGTCCTTTAAACAACCCTATGATTTAAGGCACACAGTCATCTCCATTTACAGATGAAAACACTGAAGCTTGGTTAAATACCACGCTCAGTGGTCAGCCTGGGAAGGTAAGCCCACCAGGGTGCTCCTGACCATGCCCTTGGGCCTTGGACTTCTCTGTCACACTAGGCGGCAGCCAACTCTCCTCAGGCTTCGAGCTCCAAGCTGCCCGGCCAGTGGACCGGAAGGCCAGCCACGCACCTGGGTCAATGCCCAAGAAGCACAGTTCGGTGCTGAACCCTGTTCTCCTCCCATGTCAACTCATTTCGTCCTCATAACAGTTCAATGAAATATAAAGTGCTTCTCCCCCATTTTACAGATGGACAGCCTGAGGCACACAGAGGAAGTAACTTGTCCAAGGGCATGGGCAAACCGGGGCTCAGAGCTCACGATCCAGCCATTGGTCCCAGTGGTCTGCTGTAGAGACAGCGGAACAGGCCACCCGTCACCCTGAGGGTCAAAGCATGCGGGCAGATCCAGGTCAACAGACACCCTATTCAGAAACAAGGTACTGCTTGGATTTTCCTTTTTTCCCCCCTCTTTTTAGCCAAGAGTTTTGCCCTGGCAGGGACATGTTGGACCATTTGCTTGACCGGCCTCAGAAGCCGCTAAGAAGCATTCTGCTTTTGGAACTGGGCAAAAGGGCCGTGTAGACATATGCTTTGCTAATAGTGCTGCTGGCAGGGGCATCAGCGTGAGGTGTCTGTTACCCGCACATCTTGTGCTGGGCGATAGGATGCTAGGAAGCCTCCAGCCCTCATAATGACTTCCTGCCAAGACAGGGAGTCACCCTGTGCCCACAGAAAACACTGCCCGATTCTACATGTGCGGTGTTTTGGGGGAAAGACCGAAGCGCGTCTTTGTCTAGCATCTCATGTGTGCTTTGACTGTAAAGGGTTGTGTTTCCAACAGTTATTTTTCTTGGTCACAATTCAAACCTTTTTCTGTTCAGCTGTGAGCTCTAGCAAAAGGAAAGATCCCTGTCTCAGTACAGACTAGTAAGTTCGGAGGACCTGAACATGAACGGTGACTTACATATTTCATAGGAAACGTGTAATGTTTTCCCCCACAAACACCATGGACAGGTGCTTACACAGATTCCAGGAATCCCATTTCCTCAGAGCCAAACCCATCTTCCTAGGGTACCTTCCTCCCTTCCTCAACAATGGCCAGGAGCCTTTCCCTTTCTTGGGGGAAGGGGAGAGAAACCTACATTGTTGAATGCCTTTAATGGGCAATGTACCATGTCAGATGCCTTCAGAGTATCATCACACTGACTCTTCACAGAAATCCCTTGACCTTAGAGTTATTATTCCCATTATACAGACTCAGAGGGGTTAAGCGACTGATCCAAGGTCATACAGCTAAAAAGTGAGCCCAGGATTCAAACCCAGGACTTTGTGACCACCTCCCTACCACCCTGGAACATCTTCTCAAATCTCTAGCCCAGAAAATCATCTTACCACACAGTGCAGCCCCACCCATGCCAAGCACAAGGTAGGAGTCTAATTAAAGCGTGTTGGGGGAATGAATAGATGAATGAGTGATATCTTTTTTATTAACACTCATTTTACCATAAGCTTCTCTGTGAATTCCCATATCAGGCCATTCCTTCACTCTCCAGTTCACAACACATATCCCCCAAATCATCTTTGCTTTGCGGCAATCACTTTCATGTAGGCTTCCGACGGACTTGAATTTATTCTTTTCCACCCCCTCACCTCTCGCTTGGTTGACTCTTTTGGGCTAACCTCCTTTGCTCCCATTACCCAAGTCAGTGCTGACAGGACTGCAAATCTGATGAAACTCCAAATCTACAGGTCCAGAAATAGATGATGAAACAAGCAAGAGGGAAAGACAGTTATAATCATGATGCTATTAATACTTAAGGAATGAAATTCTTAACACACACCCCTGTTGGTTGACCATTCTGTAGCATCATTCACGTGCTTTAGAGTTACAGAAACTTTGAGCATAACTTATGCCTCATTGAAGATCCCAGATGCATCATAAAGTCATTGTCGGAAGCCTTAGCAAACCTCAATATCCATCCCCTATTATTGCATACTCTGTATCTACTCTTTCATTTGGAGTGATTAATAAAAGTAGTGCAGGGTTTGGTTTGCTCAAAATTCCATAGTTTTTTTTTTTAACCACAAAATGTTCTCTAAATCCAATTATTTTCAAAACTCAAATTTCTGTATAAACATTCTTTCCCTTCAAAATAAAGGGGAAAAATATTTCTGTTCATGGCCCTGTATAACTATGAATCAGTAACATTTTCCTGTAAGAAGATGGAAATCAGGGATAGTTAAAACTGAAGTGTGCTATAATAGTTAGCTATAAATGCCCCATAAACCCTTGGATTCTTGAGGCTTAAAGAAAAGGGAAAGAAAAGGTAAAAATGAAAGGGAAAGTTCTACCTGACTCAATTTTTCAAGGATGTATATTTCCACATGTTAATTAACAAATAGAATGCATTGGGTTGGTCTGATCATTATACAACAATTCTTGGCTAAATGTAGTTTTGAAGTGGTGTTTTAGAATTGAGTTGTTCCTGGTGCCTGGGGGGCTCAGCTGTTAATCGGCTACCTTCCGTCAGGTCATAATCTGGGGGTCCTGGGATCCAGCCCCTGCATCAGGCTTCCTGCTCACCAGGGAGTCTGCATCTCCCTCCCCCACTTCTCCTACTTGTGTTCCCTCTTTCTCTGTCAAAAAGAAATTTTTTTTTTCTTTGGAATTGAGTTGGTCCCTCCCACAGTGGAAAATGCTGTGCTTCTTTACCTTGGTAAGTTTCTCTTGAAAAAGATTTTCATGGGAATCAAAGAAAACACTCACCAATATCAATAATTAACATCCACTCTTCACTCTTGTCCCCCCAGAAGGGTGCATTTAAGGGGAGATTGTTAAAAGACAACAATTCCAGCTAGTGGTGACATCACAGGATTCCAGAACTTCCCTGGAGAAGATGCCTCTTGAGGTTGGAAAGACATTATTTAAGGAGACTAACTCTTAGGATCAATCTTGCCAATATTTGATAAGAGCTGAGGCTGGGGCCCATGAAGATAGGAAAAGCTCCAGCCCCATCCACTGCCAAACAGTAACAACAAAGCCCCACAGCCCATCTGCAACCAGTTCTAATGTGTGCTCAATTTTACTTAAATGTATCCATTCATTGCCTCATTCATTCAACAGACTTACTCAAAGTACGTAAGGTGCTTTCCTAAGAGCTAGAGGTATAGCAAGGAACAAAACTAAGTCCCTGTCCTGCGGCATCTGTATTTTAGTGGACAAGAAAAAAATATGTGCACACATGCCTATATAATGTACCACACAACATACCATACAATTATATATGGCATTAACGTAGTATATAATAGTATATATCATTATACGTAATTTACGTATACACACACACTTTGTCGGTGATAAGTGCCACAGAACAATAGACAGTAGGGTAAGGTAGATGGCATACCAGAGGGTGCCACTCTTTCTCATGGATGTTGTCAGGGACAGCCACTATGATAAGGTAGCGTTTGAGCAGAGACCTGATGGAAGGAAGGGGTGAGTCATTATGACCTGAGGGAAGGCTATTCTGGGCAGGGCAGGGCGTTACAGGAGCAGGATCTCTGAGGCAGGAGCAAGCTTTAGCATGTCTGAGGAGCAGCAAAGATGCCTGGAAGCTGGCACAGAGGAGTGCAGGAAAGATGGCACCAGCAAAGGAGAGCAGGGAGGTAATGGGGGCAGACCATACAGCACCCCATGGGCCACTGTAAGAATTCTGGGTTTTTTTTCCTGAGTGAACTGGCAAACACTGGAGCTGAGGAGCATTAGCTGAGAAGTGACATGACCCAATCTACTTAAAAAAAAAAAAAAAAAAAAAAAAACAGAAGCACTTGACTGCCGAGTAGAAAAGAGATCCAACAGCAGTGAAAGCAGAAGCTGGGAGGCCATTTTGGAATGTTTTTCAATAATTGAGGCAAGAGATGAAATCAGATGCTGCCAATAGATCACGTAAGATGACGACGAAAACTGACCCTTGTTTTTAGCTGTGAGAAAGCCCAAGTGATGTGAACCAGATCACTTTCCAGAGGGAGCTAAGGATAAAAGCCTGACAGGAGTGAGTTCAAGAGAAGATGGAAAAGAGGAGTGTAGACACTCTCTCAAGAGGCAGAGGAATGGAGCAGTAGCAGAAGGACAATTGCAGAGCCAAATGAGTGTGCTTTCCTTTTATTTTATTAAAAAAACTTCTAGTGAGGTAAAAGTTGTATGTAACATTATGTAAGTTCTATGTAATATTATACAAGTTTTATGTGTCCAAAATTATAATAACATCTGCAGATTCTACAAAGTGATCACCACCAAAAGGCTAGATACCAGCCATTATAATACAATTGACTCCCTTCACCCATTTCCCCTAGCCCCCAGCTCCTTTCCTGTCTGGAAATCTGTTCTCTGTGTTTATGAGTTTTTGTTTGTTTGTCAATCTGTTCTCTGTGTTTATGAGTTTTTGTTTGTTTGTTTGTATTTAAGTAGGCTCCATACCTAGTGTGGAGCCCCACCTAGGGCTTGAACTCAGGACCCTGATATCAAGAACTGAGCTGATATCAAGAGTCAGAACCTTAATTGACTGAGCCACCAAGGGGCCCCGAGTTTATTTTTGTAGTGTCTCATTTTATCATTTGTTTTTTTTTTAAGTTCCATATATGCATGGAGTCACATGGTATTTGTCTTTCTTGTCTGACTAATTTCACTTAGCATAATACCCTCAAGGTCCACTGACATTGTTGCAAATGGCAAGACTTTATTTTTCTTTATGGCTGAGCAGTATTACATTGTGTGTGTATATATATACACACACACACACATATATATGTACACACACACACACACACACGCATACATACTGCACTGTCTTTATTCATTCATCCATTGATGAACAATTAGATTCTTTCCAGATCTTGGCTCTTGTAAATAATGCTGCAATGAACATAGGAATGCATATATCATCTCAAATGAGTATTTTCATGTTCTTTAGGTAAATACTCAGAGGTGGAATAGCTAGATCCTATGGTAGATCTATTCTTAATTTTTGGAGGAATCTCCATACATAGGGTTGCACCAACTTATATTCCTACCAAGAGTGTGTGCACATTTCCTTTTCTCCACATCCTCTTCAACAATTACTTCTTATCTTTTTGCTATAGTCATTAATGGGTGTGAGGTGATATTTCATTGTGGTTTTGATTTCCACTTCCCTAATAATTAGTGACGTTGAACATCTTTTCATGTGCCTTTGTCACAAATTGTCTATATATGTGTGTGTTCATATCAGGGTTCTCAATTCCATTCCAGGATTTCTGTATCTGTGTTTATGCCAATACCATACTTTTTGATTGCCATAGCTTTGTAGTATAGTTTGAAATCAGGAAGTGTGATCCCTATAGCCTTGTTTCTCTTTCTCAAGATTGCTTTGCTATTTGAGATCTTTTGTGGTTTTATACAAATTCTGAATTTTTGGTCTAGTTCTGTAAAAAATGCCATTGCAGCTTTGATAGGTTTTGCATTGAATCTGTAGATTGCTTTTGGTAGGATAGACATTTTACCAATATTAATTCTCCCAGCCCATGAACACAGGGTATCTTTCTATTTATTTGTGTTTTCAATTCCTTTCATCAGTGTCATAGTTTTCAGTTTCATAGTGTACAGGCATTTTACCTCTCTAGTTGAATTTGTTCCTATAATTTTTATTCTTTTAGATGCAGTTTTAAATGAGATTTCTCTCTTAATTTTTCTTTCTGATAGCTTATTATTCCTATATAGAAATGCCATGATTTCCATAGACTGATTTTCATCCTGCAGTTTTACTGAATTCATTTATTAGTTCTAAGAGTTTTTTGGTGGAGCCTTTAGGGTTTTCTGTATATCTTTAATTAGTGACAATTTTACTTTTTCTTTTCTGATTTGGATGCCTTTTATTTCTTTTTCTTGCTTTATTGCCATGGCAGGAACTTCCAATACCATATTAAGAAAGTGGCAAGAGTGGACATCCTTGTCTTGTTTCTGGTCTTAGAGGAAAAACATTCATTTTTTTTTTTTCCCCCAATGAGTATGCTTTTAGCTGTGGGTTTTCATGAATGGTCTTTATTATGTGGACGTATATTTCCTCTATACCCACTTTTTTGAGAATTTTCATCATAAATGGGGATCAGATTTTGTCAAATGCTTTTTCTGCATCTATTGACATGATTATATGAATTTGATCCTTCATTTTGTTAATTTGGTATATCACATTGACTTGTGGATGTTGAACCATTCTTCTATCCTTGGACTAAATCTCACTTGATCCTGGTGTATGATCCTTTTAATGTACTGTTGAATTTAGTTTGTTATGTTTTGTGGAGGATTCATACATCTATGTTCATTAAAGTTATAGGTTTATAATTTTTCTTGTGTTTCTTTATCTGGTTTTGGTATTAGGTATTTTTCTTTAATCCTATGTTTAGATTTCTTTTTCATTTTATTTTATGTACTTATTCTAGGTTTTTGCTTTGTAGTTACCATAAGGTGCACATGTAATATCCTACGTAAATAACATTTAGTTTTAAATTGATAGGAACTTAAATTTGAACACATCCCAAAACTTCACAATTTTATCCACCCCCTACATTTTATATTTGTGATGTTATATTTTATATCTTTTTACTTTATGTATCCCTTCACTAATTATTAGTTTTAGTTTATCTTTCTACTTTTGTCATTTAACCTGTACACTTGTTTTATAAGTGATTAGTTCACTATCTTTACTACCTATATATTTACCTTTTCCAGTGAGATTTTTACTTTCATATGTTTTGTTATTAATCACTACTATTTTTTTTTTCAGCTTAAAGAAGTCCCTTTCTTGTAAAGCTGGGTTATTGGTAATAGGCTCCTCTACTTTTATTTATCTAGAAAATTTTTAATCTCTCTCCCAATTCTGAATAAAATTCTTTTGGGATAGAAAATTCTGTGTTGAAAATTTTTTCCTTTCAGCACATTGACTATGGCAGGCCACATTCTTCTGGCTTGCTAACTTTCTACTGAAAAATCTGCTGATATCCTTATGGAGTTTCCCTTGTATGTAATAAGTTTTTTTCTCTTGCTGTTTCTAAGGTGCTCTCTTTAACTTTTACTATTTTAATGTGTCTTGATATGGTTCTCTTTGGGTCCATTTTATTTGGAACTCTTTGGGCTTTTTGGACTTGGATGTCTATTTCCTTCCCCAGTATGGAAGTTTTCAGCTATTACTTCTTCAAATAAGTTTTCTGACCCTTTCTCTCTCTCTTCTCCTCCTAGAACCCCTATAATGCAAATACTGTTTCACTTGATGTTGACCCAAGGTCCCTTAATGTCACTTTTTTAAAATTCTTTTTTTTTCTTTTTTGTTGCTTTGTGTTAGTGAGTTCCACGGTTTTATCTTTCACTGCCTTTCATTTGATCCATTCTTCTGCTTCATCCAGTCTGCTGTCCAACACCTATAATGTATTTTTCAGTTCAGTAGTTGTATTCTTCAGTTCTGTAACTTCTATTGGTCCTTTCTTATATTTCCTACATTTTTGTTGAAGCTATCACTATGTTCATCCATCCTTCTCCTGAGTTTGGTGAGCATCTCTATGACCATTACTTTGAATTTCTTATCAAGTAGACGCTTATCTGTTTCATTAATGTCTTTTTCTGAGGCTGTGTCTTGTTCTTCCATTTGAAACATAATCTTCTGTCTCCTCATTTTGTCTGACTCTCTGTGTTTGTCTCTACGTATTAGATAAATTAACAACCTCTCCAAGCCTTAGTAAGTGACCTTGTGTAGAAGATGTCCCATGGGTGTTCAGAATTGCTATTGCTCCTGCCTACTATGGTGAGGCTGCAGCTGTGGCACAGGATGAGTGGGGTCCTCTCCTGACCCAGCTATGACATGTAGCCATGGACTTAGGGTAGGAAGGCCTTCCTCCACAAGGCATACCTCTGGCCTCAACTGGCTAGAGAGAAAGTCCCTAAATGGTACCCATCAGAGCTGGCATTAGCAAGTCAGAATAAAATCACATACATGGCCCCTGCCAGTGTCTCTAGTCCTCAGAGGTAGTCCCAAGAAGTTCCTGCCTCTCAGCAGATGTCCCCTTGAATCCCTACAAGCCCATCTACCCACCCACCCACCTACACTGACTTCTCTCCCATAACTGAACCATCTATGATGGTACCTATCTAAGCTCTATTCCTCAAATGGAACAGAAAATCCATACCACTTACATCTGTTCATCTTCCATTTCTTTTTGTTTCTATGTAATCATTTTTTCTACTCTCTACTGGATCACTTTCTCTAAATGCTATCAAAGTAGCCCTCTTCTGACCACCTACCATCACAGACACAGAAAATCAGCAAAGGGTGGAGATAGAGAAAGAGAATTTGGAAATCTTCAGTGAGAAGATAAATTGTGAAATAGTCTCTAGGAGAGCCAGAGGGTAAAGAGACAACAGTACCGAGTAGGTATTTCCAGAAGCACAAATATCTTACTTTAATTAATGCCTTGAATTTGCAGTGAGATCATCAGATTGGTTCTGTGTTCTACAACCACATTTAACTACCAGGTTCAAGTATGAAATAGGTGAAGCATTGGATTCAACTAGAGTTAGGATTTTTCTCAGGGGAGCAGGACAGAGAGAGAGGGAGAGCTTAGGGGAGTTCAGAGTACGTAGTTGAGAGTTGCAAGTGAGTAACTTGAGATTTGAGCTATATAAGGAGGGAAGAGAGAACAATGAATGGGTTGAGAGATGGTATGACAGTTATAGGATCAATGGATTATGGGTGTCAGTGGCATCAAAAAATTTGTTGCAGTCGGGATACTAGTGGGAGTAAACTGTAAAAATAGGAGAGTGAGTTGCTCAGAGGCAAGCGAACTCATTGGCTAATGGAAGAAAAATGTATTAATTTACTACTGCTCCTGTAACAGATTATCACAATTTATTGGCTTAAAACAATACAATTATATTATTTTATAATTCTTAGAGGTCAGTGTTCTGACATGGGTCTCACTGGGCCTGCATTACAATGTTGGCAGGGCTCTGTCCCTTTCTGGAGGCTCTAGGAAAGGATCAATTTCCTTGCCCTTTCTAGCCCACAGAGGTTACCACATTTCCAGCTCATTGTCCCCTTCCTTCATTTTCAAAGCCAACAGTAGTTGTTCAAATTCTTCTCACATAGCATCCTTCTGATTTCCTCTTCTGCTTCCTTCTTTCACATTTAAGGACCCCTGTTGTTACACTGGGACCTCCTGGATAATCCAGGATACTCTCTGTATTTAAGGCCAGCTGATTAGTAACCTTAATTCCATTTGCAACCTCTATTCCCCTTTGTCATGTAATGCAATATATTTATACAGATTCTAGGGATCAGAACATAGACATCTTTGGGGGAGGTCATTATTCAACCTACATAGAAAGGGTGTTTTATTGGTAAAGACAAAGTTTAGCTATGACTCTGGGACTGAGTTACTTGCGATAGAGAATAAGAAATAGATGCAGTGGAAGTTGGAGTCAAAGGAGAAGACATTTTCCAACCGCTGTTTCTCTACAGAAAGATTTGTAAAAGGTAGTCAAATGACCAAGAATTCCAGAAATGTGGAATTCTCTTATTGTGTGTCTCAAGGTAAGCTATCATAAGGGTAAAGTCTTATTTTAAACTTTTTGAAATTTTTAAACATCTATTAGCTTCACACATGGTCAACTGTGAGATGGAAATAGGCAAGTCGTATCCTCCACTCATAGTTTGGAAAGAAAGGGATTAATTGATAACAAATAAGTGGAAACATTAGGTCTATCCTGTGCCCATTCAATTACTTAGCTGGGTTATTGAAAATATTGTGGGAAATACAATAAAATATCTCATAGCTTCTCTCCTCCAGGAGATTAAACTCTTGGGTCAAAATCCCTTTGAAAATCTGATAAAAGATAAGGATTTTGGGTACTAACAAGCCACACACACACACACACACACACAATTTACTTGTAATTTCATGACATCCCCAGTTTCCCTAAAGTCCCAACGTATCCATGCATCCTAGGATAAGAACATCTTGTCTAAATGCTGAGGTAATACTCTACACAGTAGAAATGGACTAACAATGTAAGTCACAAGGGAAGGTATAATTAGATGTCAAATGAGTAGTTATAAGTCCAGAAGAGCAATACATTACAGAGCTCAAGAATACTTGTGGAAGGACTGCATAGAATCCTGAAGAATTGAGAAGATTTCATTAAAAAGAGGAAAGAGAATTTCAGATAAGAAAAGGGAGAAGAGAGAAATTGGCAACTACCTTGGAGACAACAAATAGACTAGTTGGACCACCTGTGAAATGTAGGCAAAATGAGTTCTAAGGGAGCACCTGGGTGGCTCAGTCAGTTAAGTGGCTGTCTTAAGTGGCTCAGGTCATTATCCCAGGGTCCTGGGATGGAGGCCCACATTGGGATTCCTGTTGGAGGAGGAGCCTGTTTCTCCCTCTCCCTTTGCCTGCTGCTTTCCCTGATTGTGCTCTCTGTCTCTCTCTCTCTCAAATAAATAGAATCTTTTTAAAAAATGAGTCCTAAGAAATATTTGTGAAACACAATTAAAACTCCTGGTGAATGGAACTCCCCACTCCCAACCATTATAAATATGGTCAGTGGATTTGTTTCAGGATGAACAATAGATAAAATTTTTATTATAATTGATTCAAGAGGGACTCTAAATGTATGCTAAACACATTTAAGAGCTCTCTATTTTTAAAAGAAGATAATGAAGCAGAGAAAAGTAACTTTCTCATATTCTGAATGAGAAAGTTCTTACAAGATTATATAAAATGGGCAGAAGATATGAACAGACACTTCTCCAATGAAGACATACAAATGGCTATCAGACACATGAAAAAATGTTCATCATCACTAGCCATCAGGGAGATTCAAATTAAAACCACATTGAGATACCACCTTACACCAGTTAGAATGGCCAAAATTAGCAAGACAGGAAACAACATGCGTTGGAGGGGATGTGGAGAAAGGGGAACCCTCTTACACTGTTGGTGGGAATGCAAGTTGGTGCAGCCACTTTGGAGAACAGTATGGAGATTCCTCAAGAAATTAAAAATAGAGCTTCCTTATGACCCTGCCATTGCACTACTGCGTATTTACCCCAAAGATACAGATGTAGTGAAAAGAAGGGCCATCTCTACCCCAATGTTTATAGCAGCAATGGCCACAGTCGCCAAACTGTGGAAAGAACCAAGATGCCCTTCAACGGACGAATGGATAAGGAAGATGTGGTCCATATACACTATGGAGTATTATGCCTCCATCAGAAAGGATGAATACCCAACTTTTGTAGCCACATGGATGGAACTGGAAGAGATTATGCTGAGTGAAATAAGCCAAGCAGAGAGAGTCAATTATCATATGGTTTCATTTATTTGTGGAGCATAACAAATAGCATGGAGGACAAGGGGAGTTAGAGAGGAGAAGGGAGTTGGGGGAAATTGGAAGGGGAGGTGAACCATGAGAGACTATGGACTCTGAAAAACAATCTGAGGGTTTTGAAGGGGTGGGGGGTGGGAGGTTGGGGGAACCAGGTGGTGGTTATTAGAGAGGGCATGGATTGCATGGAGCACTGGGTGTGGTGCAAAAACAAGGAATACTGTTATGCTGAAAATTAAAAAATAAATAAATAAAGGTGCATCATGAAAAAAAAAAGATTATATAAGAGCTACTTGAATATTATCCTCTTCTTGTGATTTTTATATATCTTTTAAATGTTCTTAGCTTCTGAAAAACTGATTTATGAGGACAAAATAAAGGCCTTTCTTTAGACGTGGATAAATGCTTCTATTACTTCAAGTGTTGCTGTGAGATCCCAAACTCATCTTCTGACCCTTGGTCCTCGAACTTTGCTTTCTACAACATAAAAGCTGCCATGTGGAAGAGAATAAGCAAAATGTCAGTAAATTGTGGCTACTTTGATAGCATTTATAGAAAGGAGTCAATGTTTGAAGAACACTTAATATCAAATGGAAAACAGATGAATGATGATAAGTAATGCTATCTATTACCCTGAGTTTCCCCATTGGAATCTAAATCTGAGACATTACAGGGAAAGTCCTGTGCAAGACCCATCAAAGGACAGTATTACACCAAAATGAGATCCAGGTTAGGAATGTGAAGACTGAAGAAATCCCTTACAAGCATATTTTTCTCAGCAAAATTCCCCTTGGCAGTATAGCCATAGAGAGTGATGATGAGTATTCCAGAACCATAGAATGCCAGCACTGGAAGAGATGGATCAAGTCTGACTTCCTAAGTGATTCTTGAATTTCTTCTCCAATGTGTCAGCTTCTTCTCTGAATAAACAGATCTGGGGATGGGCAAAATCAGTTGTGCTGGTAGATGCCTGACTACTGGATCTGACTTGTAGCATTTGCCAGTGCAAATACTCCCACCAATAGCCTATTCAAGTTACCAACATGACATCACCATTATGCGCTATTTCTACTATATTGATCCAGTAAAACTAAATAATCTCAGCATCGTAGGTTATAGTTAAACATAGTAAAATAATTAAGAAGTGATTAATTTTGAGTATTTTTTATCTTTTAAAAAATTTGTTTATAATTTTAAAGGATTTAGCTTATAACCATGGCTTTATGTAATAAACTGGCTCTTGTAAGCCAGTACTCAAGATAACTCCAACACACCACTAGCAAAAACCCTAGGAAATGGCCGAGGACCACCTTCTCCCTGAAGGGCCCTTGGCCAGTTCCGGTCAATGGGAACTCCCCAATATCACCACTCAAACATTGGGTTCTCAGCTATCTTCTTTGCTTCATTCCTATTTTTCTATAGTTTCTTCCAACAATAAACACCATTCATAAAAATAACCTTCAGGGCTACCTGGCTGGCTTAGTTAGTAGAGTGAGCAACCCTTGATCTCTGGGACATGATTTCCTAAGTCAATTGATGATCTAGGTGTAAAAATAAAGCCACTAAAAAACTAGGAGGTATATGGATGGGTATTTTTATAAACTTGAGACAGGATAGGTTCTTAAGCATGACATAGAATCCAGAAACCATGAAAAAAAAAATAAACTGACTTGATTTAATAAGTTAAGACTTTCGTATAAGAAAATATTTCATTATAAAATAGTTCAAGGAAATCACAGAATGAAAGAAAATACAAGAAATGTATCTAACAGGTTAGTAGCTTTATATAAACTCTATATAAACACTCTCACAAATCAAAAAGAAGAAGACAAAGACTCCAGTTGAAAAACGGGTCAAGGCTATGAACAGGTAATACACAGAGGAACCATCAATGCTAGTAAACATATGAAGAAATCATGATGAAATGAAATACCTTTTTCACTTAACAGATTAGGAAATATTGAAAGGTTTGCTAAGCCCAGTGTTACGGAATGCTTGGGAAACAAGTGTTTGTACACTGTGAAGACATCCATGCAATCTTTTGGAAGAGAGAAAAATAGCAATATCTGAAAAAGAAAAACAAGTTAAAATACAAATAAACATCGATTATATTTCATTCTGTCACAAATTTATTCAACTTTTAAAAATGAACCAAGATATACATAAAACAATTTGTCACAGCATGGATGCAACTGTAAAGACTAGAAACTGCGTGTTCTCTAACAGGAGTTCTGGTTAGAAACCTATGGTGTGGTTAGACACCCATAAGGCCATTGAACTATAAAAAAAACTGTATGTGCAAATTTATTTATTTATTTATTTATTTTTGAAGATTTTATTTATTTGATAGAGAGGGAGCAGCAGAAAGAGATGGAGAAGCAGACTGTCTGTTGAGCAGGAAGCCTAATGTGGGACTTGATCCCAGGACCTTGGGATCATGACCTGAGTTGAAGGCAGGCACTTAACGAACTGAGCCACCCAGGCACCCCCTGTACATGCAAATTTAAATGCTCTCCAGGATAAGTCATTAAGTAGAAAAAAGGTGCCAAGCACAGTATTTATAATTACTCCATTTAGGGAAACCTAAAAGGATGTGTATATATATGCGCTTCTATAATTGTACCTTTTTCTGGAAAGAAATGAAGGAAACTGTCAGCAGGCATTACCTTTTGGTAGAGAGACTGGAGGTAAGAAGATGAAAGATGTTTACTTTCCAATTACCATCTTTTATAGAGAGATTTCTATCTTCCCAATTTCTATCTTTTACCTTTTTTAAGGTACCACGTTTATGCATCACCTTTAAAGAATAGGCTTTTTTTTTTCCCCCTGAAAGAAATAAGAGTGTCTTAGTTTTGGCTCTCCAGAAACAGTCCTGAGACAAGGATTTGGCTGTGAGGGTTCATTTGGGAGGTGACACTAAGAAACAGGTATAAGGGATTGAGGAAGTGAGACAGGAAGGGAAGGACATTGACCAGGAATGTGCTGTCAGTCAAGTCACTGCTGTGGGTGAGGGGACACTCTGTGATCCAGGATAAGACTCACTCGCTGAGGGATACAACTGTGAACTCCTGAGGGTCAGTGATTGAAGTCTTCTCTGGGGCATTCATTGATGGTTCCTCCACAGGAGGAGCTGGGGCTGCAAAGGAATCCCCTGGCAGAGTCAGGAGAGTCTGTGGCCAAGCAGGATGGGGGGGAAGTGGGCAGGGCACCAAGCCCATCTACTACGAAGACCAGAGCTGTAGCACCAGATTATAACAGATCAAGCAAATGTGGGAATCGTTGACCTTGCAAATTCACATCTCAGAATCTCCCTCCTGATAAACTAACATACCTGGGCCCTGATCAACAAGACAAGAGGACAGACTTTATTGCAGAATTTTCTTTTTAAAGATTTATTTATTTATTCTGGAGAAAGAGAGAGTGTGTGTGCAACTGTGGGGGGCGGGGTGCAGAGGGTGAGGGCAAGAGAAGTCTCAGGCAGACTCCCTGCTGAGCCTGGAGCTTTTCCAGCAATTCCAGGACCCTGAGCTCAAGATCTGAGCTGCAATCAAGAGCAGGCACTTAAGTGACTGAGCCATCCAGGTGCCCTCATATTTGATACTTAAAGAAGGAGGAAAACCTGTGGATATTTGATTTCCAAAAAGAGGGAAGAGCAAAGGCAAAGGCCCTGGGGTAGGAATGTGGTTGGCCTGTTTGAGGAAGTCAGGAGGCTGGTGGAGCTGGAGCAGAGAGGGGAAGGGGGAGGGAAGAGGGAGGGGTGAGGTCCTGCAGGCAGCAGGTTCTCACTCTAGAGTCTGTGCCTCTAGGGTGGGCTTATTCTTTAAAGATTTTATTTATTTGTTTGTTTGACATAGATCACAAGTTGGCAGAGAGACAGGCAGAGAGAGAGGAAGGGAAGCAGGTTCCGTGCTGAGCAGAGAGCCCAATGTGGGGCTCAATCCCAGGACCCTGAGATCATGACCTGAGCCAAAGGCAGAGGCTTTAACCCACTGAGCTACCCAGATGCTCCTGGGCTTGCTATTTTAACATCACTGTGGTTGTCCCGCAGAAATCGGAGTGGGAGAGGGGACGGTGGGGAAGGGATGTCAGACGGGGTTCTTTTTTACAGTAGTAGGAGAAAGAAGACCAAGGGTATGACTACAGTGGAGTGTAGGGAAGGAGGGGAGGTGATGATGTGGAAAAAAGTTAAAAGGTGAAACCAGCTGCACCTGGTCATTAATAAGAAGTGAAATAAGGAGGAGGAAGGTGAGAGGGGGAGGAGGAGGGAGGGGAGCAAAGGAGGAGGAAAAAGAAAAAGAGAGGGAGGAGGAGAGGAAGAAGAGAAGGGGGTAGGGGAGCAGGACGGGGAGACAGGGAGAAGGCAGAGAAGAAAGGAGTCAAAATGAAGGCCACGTATAATTGAAATTGCTGTAGGGAATGGCTGTGAGAGAAAGAGCTGCCCAGGATAGAGCCTCCTACCTTTCTGCCTGTCACACACTTGACTTCTCCTGCTGCAGCAAACTGTTGAGTCACCCAGAATGCCCTTGCCCTTCTTGGTGGCCTAGAAAACTCATCTTCATACTTCAAAACCCAGCTCAGACATCACCATCGGTTAGTGACATGAATCCTATCATCTCCTGCAGCACTCGGGTCCTGGGGCTCCGTCTGGTGTGAGCAGCACGTGTTATGCTGGAAATAGGTTGTGGGCGTGCACTTAGGCCTGAAGGCGTGGAAATGGGGCCTAGAGCAGCTGGAGATCCTGGCTAGTCACCTCCAGCTGTGAACAGCCCATCCGGGGGCCTCGAGTACCACGCAGATACTCTCATTTTCTGCATGTGCTGTGCCCGGGCTGGGAGGGAGGGATGGACTACGTTAATTGCACAGGATGCTAAATAAGAACTATTTTCATCTCCCTTTCCACTGAGGCCCCAAAGCAATAGATGAAACATTCCAAAGAGATTTGCCAAAAGTGCTTAAGGAAATCAGTTTTCTCCCTCAGCCAACCACCCACCTCCAGACTATAAAAGATGATCGAGAGGCCAGGAAAAGAACTGAAGTTTCCAGTAGAGAGTTTTGTGGGAGAAAGCTAAGCTGTGGGCTTTACCCAAAAGAGTGGGTGACTTGCCCTACCTCATGCCAATGTATAGGGCCTTTGAGGAAGTATTGGGAGGGATAATCTGTGTTCCCTGAAGCTTGGGGGACACTGTGGCTGGGGTCAGACTGAAGATTCTAGAGGGGAGAGGCTGGCTGGTCAGCTGCTCTGACGACCAAGGCCAGGGGACAAAGCTTCCTCCAGGTCAAACGCACCTCCCTCACCTTCTCATTAACGCCCTGTGGGGCTGGCTCGTCCGTCCTACCAGTGCGTGTCTGTCTCCGCTCTCTCCACCACCACTCAGAGCTCCTTGCGGGCGGGGCCATGCTGACACCTGTCGGGGTCTTCAGATTCCGTGGGGGTCTGGGGCCTGATGGAGTCTCAAGGATAGATCCCAATGTTAGCATGTCCTTCTCTGTTTCTATCTCTTTTTGCCCAGTTTTCTCAATTGGAGCCTCACCTCTGTACCTTGAATGAGTTCCAGGTCAAAGGACTTATCGGCCACCTTAGCCCCCACCTGAGCCCTGGGGGCCTCCAGGCCAGTTCTTGCAGCTGCTGACACCCAACGCTCCCTTGGGTGCAAGGACGCTCCCTTCAGCTAACCCCGACACGCCTTCCACCTTCCGAAAGCCTCACTCCCCCTTACCTGCTCTCAGTACAGTGGTTCGTCTCCCGTCCCCCCCACCAGAGGTCACTGCCCCCTACCACTGCTGGCCTCCCTGTTGCCACCCACATACTCCTTCCTGACACCCGCCAGGTAAACTTTGCAAATGGTACAGCCCTACTGCTCCCCTTTGTACCTGGCCACTTAGAGTTGCACAGGCGACACGGCAGTCAAGGGAGAACGGGGAGGCTTACTGGGCACAGCCACAGAAGTGCCTCGCATTTAGAGCAAACGGGACCAGTGTGGCACCTTCTGAACCACAGCAGGTTTGCTGGGAGATGCATGGAGGAACAGGCTCCGTTCACCCACGGGCACCCTGGGGCTTCCCTGGCCTCCTGGCTGCCTCCTGGCTCGGGGCTCTGTGTTTCCTACTCAGCTGTATCTCCACTGTCTAACTTCCTGGCCTCAGGCTCTGACTATCCCAGGCCTGGAGGACCTGCCCGAAGCCAGCTCTCCTGGGCTCTGCTTCCCCCAGGCCAGAGTCCTGACCCCCGCCCACTGCCAGCCTCTCTGGATCCTAGGAGCTCTGGGATCTGCTAGCCTAGTTTCTGGGCCTGGATCTTTCTTGGCCACTCCTGTTCAGTGGCAACCCAACCCTGGCATGGACTTATGGGTCATGAAATATTCAAGTAATTGAGTTTTTATTAGGAAAGATGAGGACAAAGTAGGAGGTGAGAAAAGTCACCTGACAGTCACGATCATTTGAACTAAACCAGAAGGAAGGTGTTCCCGAGGAGTCGGGTCAGAAAACTTGGTGGTTGGTATGTTTGGGTTTTCTGTCTCCAGCTGTGACACTCTGGTCATGATGAGTGACATCATTCATTATTTGGAGACTCGGTCAAGACCATGGATGAAAAAAATTCCCGAACAAAGCATGCTTCACACTGATAAAACCGTGGAAATAGATAAATTTTGTCCTTCAGTTTGGCAGACATCTCCCTTTGAAATCACTGAAACAATCATAAATGAAAACCATGCTCCCTGAATTTTTGAGCTACGGAAATGAAATCTCCTAATTTCCTAGGTTGTTGTTATGGGGACAATCACTTCCAGCGAGTGAGTGAAATTACTTCCTCTTTGCCAGGCATTTGAGGAAATGAGAGATCTTCCTTAGAGCATGTTTGATGTTTTCTTCCTGTGTAGAAGCACGCCAAGATTCCTTTACTTCCTTATTATCAAATATAAATCCCTTCACATGCCAGCAGCTCTTCCTCTGGGGCATAATTCCCTGGAGGCCAGCAGAGGACAGCTGGATGGAAGATGGGGAGAACATCGCAGGACCACAGCAGAGACATGGTGAGGTCTGCACCAGGGACCCAGGAGTCACTCTAGAAGTTTCCAACTTGTCTCTCCCTGAGCCCAAGTCCTGGGATCTAGGCAGCTCATTGGTTCTTCCAGTGGTCCTCTCCTCTCAGGGAGAGTAAGAAAGTGCTTAGTTAAGCAGCTGAGGCCTCTGGGCATCCCTTTCCTTCTCCCCGGCATAGGCCGGGCTCTTGGGGTGCCCTCTTCAATTTGGGGCACCTGCCCGGGATTGCCAAGCCCCCACAGGACATTCTTCTTCTTTAGTCCTTGTGCTGCCACAAAATGGCAGCCTACCCAACATGACACAACCTGGGACCGTGACTTCAGAGCCACCCACAAAGTGCACACTTCCTTCCAACTCCTTTAATGGGGGACAAAAGCTTTCATTCCTCCAATAGAGATGGGGCTGCAGCATGGTCCAGAACTTCCCAGCCCTGATTCCAGAGGGCTGAACAGGTGGATTCCTACATCGATACCCTCCACCCTTGGGTAGCTGGGCAGGGCCTGGAGTCAACCTGTCCAGGAACAGCCCCCTCCAGCCTCCCTCTGTGATCCCGGCGACCACTTTTCACTTTTGTTTTCACCCAGGGATAGGGTCTGTCCTGACAAACCCCATGCCCTTCCCCTCATCTGGTCTAGGCTCAGAAATCTCAAGCAGGTGTGGGAGCACAGGGCTGTGCCCTTTAGCCAATGGTCCCAAGGGAAAGGACCTCCCATTTTCGCCCAGCAGGAAGGCTCCAGAAATAGCAAACATGGTCTGCTTTGCGGGATTCTATAATACAGGTTTCCCTCTCCCTCGAAAAAGTGAAGGAGTATTTTTACACTAAAATATGTGATATTTTCTAGGCAAGAGCTCGCCTGCTTTTCCAGCGGCAGTTTTCAAACATTTGAAAGATGTTAGCTGGTGAGTCAAATCTCCCTTTATTCTTTCTGTTTTCTCACACTCTGAAAATATGTGTGTATATATGCACACATTACACTGGAAGGCATATTTTCCGAGATGTAAATAAGAAAGGAAATTGTGTGGCGGTTGGAACTCTGGTGCTTCGAAGAGGCAGTCTGAGCTCTTGATTTCAGTGTGAGGTTAGCACGTTGCCACCCACGTGACAGGCCAAGCATCTGTTCCCTTCATCAACAATCCCTGCTACCCTCTTCCTCTGCACTGGCCCATCTAATCAACAAGATGCTGGGGCTACTGCCCCATGTTCGCCCACGCATGGATAAAGTTCCCAAGACTGGCAAAATCAAACCCAGGGCCAGCTAACTACCTATTTCCAAAGAAATGTGTTCATGTATATTTCAGGGCCATTTCACTGCTGTTTGGAAAAACTGTTGTCAAGGAGAAAAGAGCAGGTTTGGGGAGCACAGAAAAAAAAAAAAACAGGATAACTTGTAGCGGATGCTTGTTTTCAAGGGTTGAATGAATCCTGCAGTGATTTCAGAATTGGGGTGCTCGTCCTAAATTTCTCCAACTAGGTCCCAGAGGAAGTCTGCCCTTTTCACTTGGTGTTTTGGTCTTGGCCTTGTGATGCCTCGCCTCATTCCCCTCGAACACAGGCAGCGTCCTTTGCACATGGCTAGGCTGTGCTGCGGAAATAAAGCTAGTGTTGCATGGTAAATTCCATTGCAGTTGTTCTCCTAGCAACATGGCGACACTAACAAGCCCAACAATAACCTTTTGTCTTTAGCTCTATAAAGCAACGTGGCCATTAGTCTCACCAGAAAACTCACAGGATATTTTGCAAACGAACAGTGATTTGAGCCACAACTTTGGATCCATTGCTTTTCTCCCATCTGCTCACGTCGAACTGGGTGGGCAGTAGATTTTCCCTTAGGATCAGGGCAGACCCAAAGAGACACCAGAGAGGGAAAAGATGAATCTGGGATGGTCCTAGTTCCAGTTAGGGAACCACCTATGTTCTGATGGCCAAGTCACTGTAACTCTCTAGAACTTGCTCTTCCTCATCTTCCAAATGAGGAATTCCCTCTGAATGCATCACAGGGCTTGAGGGCAGTCCAGGTTCTTGGGCCTAATCTAGTTCTCCTGCCGAATCTATGTTTCTGGAACTGTGTCCCACCAATGCCACTTTTAACCAAAGGCAAATGGATGAACATTTGCTGAACAGTTGTAAAGACGATTATGTATTAGCTTTCCAATTTTGTTTGCCTGGCACAGGATCAGTGCACACTTTAGGACTAGTGTGTTACCTGTGTTGTGGGGAACAATGTATTCTCAGACAGATTTTATAAAGGGCTAAATAGCCCACTTTTTTTCCTGTTTCTGATTAGATATCCTCTATACAAGACTATATATCACGCATCCCTATCAGTAAAATCTTTTGGGGGATGTGTTTCCAATATATGTACATACATTAAAAATATTTAATATTACTATCTGTATTTATTCATATACTATATTGTGCTTTAATGTTAACATATTACAAACATTTAAAAATACCTAACATAAATGTTTTAAAAGGAAAAGTGTTGGAAATGAGATTTTAAAAATCTGATTAGGGGAAGAGTCAAGATGGCAGAAGATAGCAGGCTGAGATGACTTCAGGTCGCAGGAGTTCAATTAGATAGTTATCAAAACATTCTGAACACCTACAAATCCAGCAGGAGATCGAAGAGAAGAAGAGCAGCAATTCTAGAAACAGAAAATTGACCACGTTCTGAAAGATAGGACATGTGAAGTGAATCTGAAGCAACGGGAAGATAGACCATGGGGGGAGGGGCCAGCTCCCAGCAAGGGGCGGAGGAACAGAGAACAAAATCAGAACTTTTAAAAGTCTGCTCCACTGAGGGACATCACTCCAGAGGCTAAGCGGGGTGAAGCTCTTGTGGGGACAGTGTGGTCTCAGGTCCCACAGGGTCACATGAGGATCAGAGGTCTCAGAGTGTTGCAGAGCTCACAGGTATTAGAGCGGGGAACCCGGCTACAGAGATGGAACCAAGGAGTGAGCTCTCAACTCAGGGTTACCTTAAACTGTGATCCATAGCACAATCAGACCACTGCTCCCTGAGCAGGGACCCCATAAGTGGCAGATCCGGGGATACTCGCCTTCCTTCTCTGGAGGCAGGAATCTGCTGGGTTTGGAGACTCCACATGGGGCTGTGTGCCAGAGACAGAAACATTTGGGCACAGGCCCGGTGAGCTCAAAGCAGGGCTGGAGGCCAGGGAGACGGGAGTGATTGAGCGCTTTTCTCTGAGGGCGCACTGAGGAGTGGGGTCCCGAGCTCTCGGCTCCTTTGGGCCAGAGATTGGGAGGCCGCCATTTTCATTCCCATCCTCTAGAGCTCTACGGAAAGCGATCATGGAACAAAAGCTCTCCAGAGCTAACCGGAGCAGATTATTGGCAAGGGCGGTGCCATTCTGGCTCAGGCAAAAACACTTGAGAATCACTACAACAGGCCCCTCCCCAGAAGATCAGCAACAACATCCAGCCAAGACAAAGCTCACTTATCAAGGAGAACAGTGGAATTCCAGAGGAAGGGAAAGCAAAGTATGGAATTCATGGCTTTCTCCCATGATTCTTTAGTCTTGCAAAGTTAATTAAATTTTTTAAATTTTATTGTTTTCTTATTCTAATTTTTTTAACTTTTACTCTTTCCTCTTTTAAAGTTTTTTAACTAGTTTATCTTAGCAATACCTTTCTTGAAAAAAATCGTTTTGAACCTTCATTGTTATAGTCATATTTTATCCTTCATTGTATCTAACTTTATTTTTTGTATACATATAGGATTTTTTTCTTCTAAAAATTTGGGATACAACTTCTTCTAATAGATCAAAATATACCCTAAATCTAGCATAGTCTCCGACCTAAGCAAATTCTCTCCACTTTCTTTTTCTTTCTCTTCCCAACCAACTTTTCTTATCAACTCCTTTTTTAGAATTTTTTTAAAATTTTCATCTTTACAGTCATATTCCATCCCTTCATCATGTTTACCTTATTTTTGTGTGTATGTGTGTATATATATATATTTTTTTTTTCTTTCTTTAAAATTTTGGGAGGTAGTTTCTTCTAAGATACCAAAATACATCCAGAATCAAGTGGGTGCCTCTGTTCTATTCACCAGTCTAATATATATATATATATTATTTTATTTTATTTTATTTTATTTTATTTTATTTTATTTTATTTATTTTTGGAACTTTTTACCCCCTTTCTTCTCCCCATGATTTGGGGTCTCTTCTGATTTGGTTAATACACATTTTTCTGGGGTCTTTGCCATCCTTTTAGTATTTTATTCTCTCATTCATATATTTTTATCTACCCCCAATCAAAAGACACAAGGTATCAGAATTGATAAAACAACACAAACAAAAAATAACCATTAGTATGCTGTCTACAAGAAACTCATGTTAAACCCAAAGACACCTCCAGATTTAAAGTGAGGGGGTGGAAAACAATTTACTCTGCTAATGGACATCAAAAGAAAGCTGGGGTGGCAATCCTTACATCAGATAAATTAGATTTTAAGCCAAAGACTAATAAGAGATGATGGAGGACACTATATTATATTTAAAATGTCTGTCCAACAAGAAAAGCTAACAATTTTAAATATCTATGCCCCTTACATGGGAGCAGCAAATTATATAAACCAATTAATAACAAAAATCAAATACATCGACAATAATACAATAAATAGTAGGGGACCTTAACAGCCCATGGACAGATCTAAGCAAAAGATCAACAAGGAAATAAAGGCCTTAAATGACACACTGGATCAGATGGATATCACAGATATATTCAGAATATTACATCCCAAGGCAACAGAATACACATTCTTCTCTAGTGCACATGGAACATTCTCCAGAATAGATCACATCCTGGGTCACAAATTAGGTCTCAACTGGTACCAAAAGATTGGGATCGTTCCCTGAGTATTTTCAGACCACAATGCTCTGAAGCTAGAACTCAATCACAAGAGGAAATTTGGAAAGAACCCAAATACATGGAGGCTAAAGAGCATACTACTAAAGAATGAAAGGGTCAACCAGAAAATTAAAGAAGAATTGAAAATGAAAACACAACTGTTCAAAATCTGTGGGACACAGCAAAGGAAGTCCTGAGAGGAAAGTATATAGTGATACAAGCCTTTCTCAAGAAAAAGAAAGGTCTCAAGTACACAACCTAACCCTACACCTAAAGGAGCCAGAGAAAGAAGAGCAAAGAAAGCCTAAACCCAGCAGAAGAAGAGAAATAATAAAGATCAGAGCATAAATAAATGAAATTGAAACAAACAAATAAACAAGCAAAAAACAGTAGAACAAATCAACGAAACTAGTAGCTGGTTCTTTGAAAGAATTAATAAGATTGATAAATCCCTGGCCAGAGTTACCAAAATGAAAAGAGAAAGGACCCAAATAAATAAAATCATGAATGAAAGAGGAGCAATCATAACCAACACCAAAGAAATACAAACAATTATAAGAACATATTATGAACAACTATACGCCAGCAAATTTGACAATCTGGAAGAAATGGATACATTCCTAGAGATGTATAAACTACCAAAACTGAACCAGGAAGAAATAGAAAACCTGAACAGACCCATAACCAGTAAGGAGATTGAAGCAATTATCAAAAAATCTCCCAACAGGGCCAGACGGCTTCCCAGGGGAATTCTACCAAAAATTTAAAGAAGAATTAATTCCTATTCTCCTGAAACTATTCCAAAAAAATGGAAATGGAAGGAAAACTTCCAAACTCATGTTATGAGGCTAGCATTATCTTGATCACCAAACCAGACAAAGACCCCATCAAAAAAGAGAATTATAGACCAATTATAGACCAATATCCTTGATGAACACAGATGCGAAAATTCTTGGCTAAATTCTTAGCCAATAGGATTCAACAGTACATTAAAAGGATTATTCACCATGACCAAGTGGGATTTATTGCTGAGCTGAAAGGTTGGTTCAACATCCACAAATCAATCAATGTGATACAACACATTAATAAAAGAAAGAATAAGAACCATACGATGCTCTCAATAGATGCTGAAAAAGCATTTGACAAAGTACAGCATCCCTTCCTGATCAAAACTCTTCAAAGTGTAGGGATAGGGGTACATACCTCAATATCATCAAAGCCATCTATGAAAAACCCACCACAAATATCATTCTCAGTGGAGAAAAACTGAGAACTTTTCCACTAAGGTCAGGAACGTGGCAGGGATGTCCATTATCACCACTGCTATTCAACATAGTACTAGAAGTCCTAGCCTCAGCAATCAGACAACAAAAAGAAATAAAAGGCATCCTAATCGTCAAAGAAGTTTCACTCATCTCTCACTCTTCGCAGATGATATGATACTTTATGTGGAAAACCCAAAAGACTCTACTCCAAAACTGCTAGAACTCATACAGGAATTCAGGAGAGTGACAGGATATAAAATCAATGCACAGAAATCACTTACATTTCTATACACCAACAGCAAGACAAAAGAAAGAGAAATTAAGGAGTGGATCCCATTTACAATTGCACCCAAAATCACAAGATACCTAGGAATAAGCCTAATCAAAGAGGCAAAGAATCTGTACTCAGAAAACTATAAAGTACTCATGAGAGAAATTGAGAAAGACACAAAGAAATGGAAAACGTTCCATGCTCATGGATTAGAAGAACAAATATTGTGAAAATGTCTATGCTACCTAAAGCAATCTACACATTTAATGAAATCCCTATCAAAATACCATCAATTTTTTTTCAAAGAAATGGAATAAATAATCCTAAAATTTATACGGAACCAGAAAAGACCCCGAATATCCAGAGGAATGTTGAAAAAAAAAAAATTTGTGGCATCACAATTCTAGACTCCAAGCTATTTACAAAGCTGTCATCATCAAGGCAGTATGGTACTGGCACAAAAACAGACACATAGATCAATGGAACAGAATAGAGAGCCCAGAAATGGACCCTCAACTCTAGGGTCAACTAATCTTTGACAAAGCAGGAAAGAATGTCCAATGGTAAAAAAACAGTCTCTTCAACAAATGGTGTTGCGAAAATTGGACAGCCACATGCAGGAAAAAGAAACTGGACCATTTCTTTACATCACACACAAAAATAGACTTAAAATGGATGAAAGACCTCAATACGAGAAAGGAATCCATCAAAATCCTTGAGAACCCAGGCATCAACCTCTTTAACTACAACTGCAGCAACTTCTTCCTAGAAATATCACCAAAAGCAAGGGACAGAAGGGCAAAAATGAACTATTGGGTCTTCGTCAAGATCAAAAGCTTTTGCACAGCAAAGGAAACAGTCAACAAACAAAAGACAACTGACAGAATAGGAGAAGATATTTGCAAACAACATATCAGATAAAGGGCTAGTATCTAAAAATCTATAAAGAACTTATCAAACTCAACACCCAAAGAACAAATAATCCAATCAAGAAATGGGCATTAGACATGAACAGACATTTCTGCAAAGTAGATATCCAAATGACCAACAGACACATGACAAAGTGCTCCACATCACTTGGCATCAGGGAAATACAAATCAAAACCACAATGAGATACCACCTCGCACCTGTCAGAATGGCTAAAATTAACAAGTCAGGAAATGACAGATGTTGGCAAGGATGTGCAGAAAGGGGAACCCTCCTACACTGTTGGTTGGAATGCAGTCAGGTGCAACCACTCCAGAAAACAGCATGGAGTTTCCTCAAAAAGTTGAAAATAGAGCTACTATGTACGTGACCCAGCAATCACACTACTGGGTATTTACTCTAAAGATACAAATGTAGTGATCCGAAGGGGCATATGCACCCAAATGTTTATAGCAGCAATGTCCACAACAGCCAAACTATGGAAAGAACCTAGATGTCCATCAACAGATGAATGGATAAAGAAGATGTGGTATATATATAAAATGGAATACTATGCAGCCATCAAAAAACCAAAATCCTGCCATTTGCGATGACGTGGATGGAACTAGAAGGTATTATGCTAAGCAAAATAAGTCAAATCAGAGAGACAATTATCATATGATCCCTCTGACATGAGGAATTTGAGAGGCAGGGTGGGGGGCTGTGGGGGAGGGAGGGGAAAAATGAAACAAGATGGATCAGGAGGTAGACAAACTATAAAAGACTTGATCTCAGGAAATAAACTGAGGGTTGCTGAGGGTGGGGGGGCAGGGATAGGATGGCTGGGTTATGGATATTGGGGAAGATGTGTGCTATGGTGAGTGCTGTGAAATGTGTAAACCTGATGATTCAGAGACCTGTACTGCTGGGGCAAATAATACATTATATGTTAATAAATTTGAAAAATAAATAAATAAAAATAAATAAAAATAAAAAATCTGATTAATGAAATCTTGGTTTCACAGTTTGTCAGAAATAATTTGTGATGTTGGTTTTGAGCTCACTATATTTTAATAGTTTGTTATAATAAATGAAAATATGCTTCATCAAGATATGTAGATTGAGGTGGAAGAGGTGACTTTTATTCTTACTATATTTACTAAATTATGATCCTGATTTTTAAAATTCTATCTACTACTTTCCCAAAGTTTCTTATGGGCTAATAAATTTCCAGTTTTCTCCACTTCAAATGGTTGGTGCAGATTAACTGTCAAGTGTGACTTTTTTTCATATTTTCTAACAATCATATTCAAAATATGATAAACTTTTTCATTTGACGAAATTGGGGGCATGTTGGAATCTGTGTCTGGGATTTTTAGATGTTGTACAGATAGTAGTTTTTATATTTGTTTCTGCCAATAAAAGCCACATAAATTAGAAGTATCTCTAAACATTCATTGTCAAATGCTCTTTCCATGGCATGGATTTCTTTCAAAAGTTATTACTTTTATTACTCAGTCATTTTAATGTTATTTTCCCCCCACCTTCTCTCAAATAGACAGATTAAGCATATTAAATTTTTGAAAATATCTGCTGGATTGTTTGTGTTGACATCCCTTATAATCACACATGAAAAGCCAGCATATGTAGAACATTTGTATTTGTAACAGAATAATGAGTATTTCAAGTTCAGTAGTATTCTTAAGTGCTTTCTGTGAGATAACTTAGAACCTTCTATGGGCACAAAGGTTTTCATGGTCATTCCCTATCTCATTAAAATTCCATTTCTAGTTTTCTTTCAAGTAATCACATTTGATGACATCTGGTACCATTTTGTGGATTTCTGGTTCATCTGTTTTGCTGCAGTAACATCCTTGTGGCTAACTAAATCAGCCAATGAACATCTGTGCATTTTTCCTTGGTGTCTTCTCTTTTTAAATTCTGTCACACCTGCCATCTCATGAGGAGTATACATAGAGGAATACCACCCCAGCCCCATTGTTTCTCAATTAAAGAAGCCATTCATTGTTGAGCCTGAGGCTTTTTCTTGGCAGAACCTGTTGAGGCATTTCTCTGTGTGTTCCATTATTGAAATGGAATCAAGCAGCCCAGTGATTGAGACTTGTTAGAATGTCTCAACTTTGATTCATCAGTGAAAATTCCTTCAGTGACAATCCAGAGTTTGTAATTTTTTTACTAACACTCTCTGTCCTCTAAAGGGTTTTCTAACCAAAAGAGCATTTTAATGTTTCACCATTACCTTATGCAAATCATTTCTCTCCTGCTGTTTTTCTGATGGTATATTTCTTTTAGATAATAAATCTCAAATATGTGTAAAAATTAAGTGAATTGTTTTAAAATCCTGGGTTGAAAATTACATAACTTTACACTTCAAACCAAACCATAGAGGTGTGTGTGTGTGTGTGTGTGTGTGTGTGTGTGTGTTCTGGAGTCTTCATTTCAAATAGCTTGCTAGGTATAATTTTGTTCTATTATCTTCTAATATTGTAGGGAAATGCTATACACTTAGGTCAATATTCACTGTTAACAATAGTGAATGTAAAAAGCTGTATATCAGAAAGATTTTTTAAAAGACCTTTTTAATTTGAGAGTGTTTTAAGTTTACAGAAGGCTTGGTAAAATTGAACGAAGAATTCCCATACAGGCTTCACGCAGCTTCCCCTAAAGTTAAACTCTTATAACCATAGCATTTTCATCAAAACTAAGGAATTGGCATTAGTGAAGTATTAACTACAGACTTTATTTTTTTTAATTTTTTATTTCTTTTCAGTGTAACAGTATTCATTGTTTTTGCACCACACCCAGTGCTCCATGCAATCCATGCCCTCTCCAATACCCACCACCTGGTTCCCCCAACCTCCCACCCCCCACCCCTTCAAAACCCTCAGATTGTTTTTCAGAGTCCATAGTCTCTCATGGTTCACCTCCCCTTCCAATTTCCCTCAACTCCCTTCTCCTCTCCATCTCCCCTTGTCCTCCATGCTATTTGTTATGCTCCACAAATAAGTGAAACCATATGATAATTGACTTTCTCTGCTTGACTTATTTCACTCAGCATAATCTCTTCCAGTTCCATCCATGTGGCTACAAAAGTTGGGTATTCATCCTTTCTGATGGAGGCATAATACTCCATAGTGTATATGGACCACATCTTCCTTATCCATTCATCCGTTGAAGGGCATCTTGGTTCTTTCCACAGTTTGGCGACCGTGGCCATTGCTGCTATAAACATTGGGGTACAGATGGCCCTTCTTTTCACTACATCTGTATCTTTGGGGTAAATACCCAGTAGTGTAATGGCAGGGTCATAGGGAAGCTCTATTTTTAATTTCTTGAGGAATCTCCACACTCTTTTCCAAAGTGGCTGCACCAACTTGCATTCCCACCAACAGTGTAAGAGGGTTCCCCTTTCTCCACATCCCCTCCAACACATGTTGTTTCCTGTCTTGCTAATTTTGGCCCTTCTAACTGGTGTAAGGTGGTATCTCAATGTGGTTTTAATTTGAATCTCCCTGATGGCTAGTGATGATGAACATTTTTTCATGTGTCTGATAGCCATTTGTATGTCTTCATTGGAGAAGTATCTGTTCAGGTCTTCTGCCCATTTTTTGATATGATTGTTTTGTGTGTGTTGAGTTTGAGGAGTTCTTTATAGATCCTGGATATCAACCATTTGTCTGTACTGTCATTTGCAAATATCTTCTCCCATTCCGTGGGTTGCCTCTTTGTTTTCTTGACTGTTTCCTTTGCTGTGCAGAAGCTTTTATCTTGATGAAGTCCCAAAAGTTCATCTTTGCTTTTGTTTCCTTTGCCTTTGGAGACATATCTTGAAAGAAGTTGCTGTGGCTGATATCGAAGAGGTTACTGCCTATGTTCTCTTCTAGGATTTTGATGGATTCCTGTCTCACATTGAAGTCTTTTATCCATTTTGAGTTTATCTTTGTGTATGGTGTAAGAGAATGGTCAAGTTTCATTCTTCTACATATAGCTGTCCAGTTTTCCCAGCACCATTTATTGAAGAGACTTTCTTTTTTCCACTGTATATTTTTTCCTGTTTTGTTGAAGATTATTTGACCATAGAGTTGAGGATCTATATCTGGGCTCTCTACTCTGTTCCACTGATCTATGTGTCTGTTTTTATGCCAGTACCATGCTGTCTTGATTATCACAGCTTTGTAGTAAAGCTTGAAATCAGGTAACGTGATGCCCCAGTTTTATTTTTGTTTTTCAACATTTCCTCAGTGATTCGGGGTCTCTTCTGATTCCATACAAATTTTAGGATTATTTGCTCCAACTCTTTGAAAAATACCAGTGGAATTTTGATCAGAATGGCATTAAAAGTATAGATTGCTCTAGGCATATAGATATTTTAACAATGTTTATTCTTCCAATCCAAGAGCATGGAATGGTCTTCCATCTTTTTGTGTCTTCTTCAATTTCTTTCATGAGTGTTCTGTAGTTCCTCGAGTACAGATCCTTTACCTCTTTGGTTAGGTTTATTCCCAGGTATCTTATGGTTCTTGGTGCTATAGTAAATGGAATCGATTCTCATTTCCCTTTCTGTATTTTCAGTGTTATTGTATAAGAAAGCCACTGATTTATGGTCATTGACTTTGTATTCTGCCATGTTGCTGAATTGTTGTCTGAGTTCTAGTAGTTTGGGGGTGGAGTCTTTTGGGCTTTCCATATAAAGAATCATATTATCTGCGAAGAGAGAGAGTTTGACTTCTTCATTGCCAATTTGGATACCTTTTATTTCTCTTTGTTGTCTGATTGCTGTTGCTAGGACTTCTAATACTATGTTGAACAAGAGTGGTGAGAGTGGGCATCCTTGTCGTGTTCCTGATCTCAACGGGAAGGCTGCAAGCTTTTCCCCATTGAGGATGATATTTGCTGTGGGTATTTCATAGATAGATTTTATGAAGTTCAGGAATGTTCCCTCTATCCCTATACTTTGAAGCGTTTTAATCAGGAACGGATGCTGGATTTTGTCAAATACTTTTTCTGCATCAATTGAGAGGACCATGTGGTTCTTCTCTCTTCTCTTATTAATTTGTTCTATCACATGATTGATTTGCGAATGTTGAACCATCCTTGTAGCCCAGGGATGAATCCCACCTGGTCATGGTGGATAATCTTTTTAATGTGCTGTTGGATCCTGTTTGCTAGGATCTTGTTGAGAATCTTAGCATCCATATTCATCAGTGATATTGGTCTGAAATTCTCCTTTTTGGTAGGGTCTTTGCCTGGTTTGGGGATCAGGGTAATGCTGGCTTCATATTAAGAGTCTGGAAGTTTTCCTTCTGCTTCAATTTTTTGAAACAGCTTCAGGAGAATAGGTGTTATTTCTTCTTTGAAAGTTTGGTAGAATTCCCCAGGGAATCCATCAGGTCCTGGGCTCTTGTTTTTGGGGAGGTTTTTGATCACTGCTTCAATCTCGTTACTAGATATCGGTCTATTCAGGTTGTCAATTTCTTCCTGGTTCAATTTTGGGAGTTTATAGTTTTCCAGGAATGCATCCATTTCATCTAGGTTGCTTAGCTTATTGGATATAACTGTTGATAATAACTTCTGATGATTGTTTCTACTTCCTTGGTGTTAGTTGTGATCTCTCCCTTTTCATTCATAATTTTATTAATTTGGGCTTTCTCTTCTCAAGTGCACATGGAACCTTCTCAGGAATAGACCACATACTGGATCACAAATCAGGACTCAATCGATACCAAAAGACTGAGATTATTCCCTGCATATTCTCAGATCACAATGCTTTGAAACTGGAGCTCAATCACAAGGGAAAGTTCAGAAGGAACTCAAACACCTGGAAGATAAAGACCACCTTGCTTAAGAATGCTTGGATCAACCAGGAGATCAAAGAAGAACTGAAACAATTCATGGAAACCAATGAGAATGAAGACACTTCAGTCCACAACCTATGGGATACAGCAAAAGCAGTCCTAAGGGAGAAATACATAGCCATCCAAGCCTCCCTCAAAAGAACTGAAAAATCCAGAACACACCAGCTGTCTCTACACCTTAAAGAACTGGAGAATCAACAACAAATCAAACCAACTCCACACATAAGAAGGGAAATCATCAAGATTAGAGCAGAGATCAATGAGGTAGAAACCAGAGATACAGTAGAACGTATCAATGAAACTAGAAGCTGGTTTTTTGAAAGAATCAATAAGCTCAATAAACCATTGGCCACACTAACTACAGATTTTATTTGAATTTCTCCAGTCTTTCCATTATTGTCCCTTTTCTATTCCAGGATCCAATCCAGGATACCATGTTTCCAGAATTGTCAGTAGTGCCACATAATAATTTTGTGAATATTTGTTTAGTTAAAACTAAATAGTAGTATTTACCATTCCAGTTCACTAAGAATGAGTTAACTACAAAATGTGACAAGATGCTAGAAGCAAGGGTATCTTTGTCATTTTCAGTTGGGTTGTGGAATTAGGGTTTTCTTTTCTACTATACTTGAGATGAGACAGTTTGGCTCATAGATTGATTAAGGGGCCAATCTCCATGTGTTTATTAAATGTTGTGTAGCCTTCCTTGTTTTTCCTTTTTTAAAGACAAAAAGATGTATACATAAAAACTGTCAAATTTATTTTCCATAGCAAATATCTTTGCTATAAAGAGAGGGCTAGTGGATGTCTTTTGTATATCATCTTGAATATACGTACCTCATTTTGTAGAATGCTGTTCCATATTATATGCATGTTCCTTTGGTTGTCCAGAGGATTTGCCCAAAACTCCTACTCATATTTATAGACCTAAACTAGGGAAACTGGACAGTTTCAATGTCTAGTTCTCTACTGGCCAATTCCTGTCCTTCTGAATTGTTGATAGGTAACAATTATCGAGTAACCTGTGAAGGCAGTTAGGATGTACAAAGAAATTTCTCCAGGAAGCACTGCTTAAGCCAACCCTCTGCAAAGTTTTAAAACTTCATGTGTTTTTGGCAGGGTGTTGTAGGAAAAGCATGGGGGGAGTTGAGAGCAAAGAGCTCGCAGCCCCCTTTGAGCCACCCCACAAAGACTGCCTCCCCACCATGGCAGGGCAAGTCCAGTGTTTTAATCATTGAAACTGGAAATTAAACCCTTGATAGCTATGTCATTCATTTATTGAAAGAACAAATAATGTCATGGATACTGTCATGGGCTTACCCGATCCTTCTTCAAGAAGGGACTTTTTCCTCAGCCTCTGGGAATATACTGGAAGGCCCTGACTGTCAACGCTCTTTGGGGTTTGCTTCAGTTGAGGAATATTACCTCACTAGAGGTCCACCTTCTTCCAGGGCCAGCCGGCATCCAGTGGCTGATCCACAGAGGGTATGAAGGCAATCTTAGCACACGCTGAGGGGCCATCCCAGCCTCAGAGCTCCCCAGAGGGCTGACGGAGGCCTTTGTTGGGAACCAATCACAGATCAACTTCAACCTCTCCCCAATTCTGCTTCCTCCCTCTCCCCTATAAGAGCACTGTGTCATAAACATCCTATGAACTAGCCTCAGCTCAGAATCTGCTGCCAGAAAACCAACATGCCACATACGCAAGTAGCCAAAAGCCAAACAGTACCAAACAGTGTACAAAGGAAGATAAGCATACAGATGTCTGTGGATAGTCTTATGTGTATACCGAAAAATACATATGTACCTGTCTATGCATTTTAGCCGTTGTCTTACAAAAATTGTAACACCTTATACTTGTAAAAATGTGTATCTTGTTTTAAAATTTTGAAATTTATTTTCACATATTGATACATAAAGTCTTAAATGTATTGCCACCCTCTAAGTGCCAACTCTTTGATAGGCGCGTTTGCAACCCTTGTATTTATTTGACAGATATTTAGTGAGCCTTGTATCTATTGATTATGTGCCAGTCACTGGTGTAGGAGCTAGGGAATGAGCAACCATTTTCTCACACTTCAGTTCAACCTTAAGAATTAGCCACTATTATTATCTCTGCTTTTCAGATGAGAAAACTAAGGATTAAGTAGTTTGGCCAAGATCACATGAAGTTGTAAGCAGTGGCAATGGAATCCACAACGGGACATCTGGTCTCCAGGACTTCTGCTCTAACCCCCTCCACTAGCTTGCTTCTTGCGTCTCAGTTTATCTACCGTTCCCCTCTTGATGGACAGTCAGGCTGTATGCAGTTTGTGGCTATTATAAAGAATGCTGTAGTGAACACCTTTCTCACGCATCTTTGAGTGCTAGCTCCCCACTTTTTAAAAAGACTTATTTATTTTGGAGAGAGAGAGAGTACAAGAGGGGGAAGGGGCAGAGGAAGACAATCTTCAAGGAGACTCCCTGCTGAATGCGGAGCCCAGCGTGGGACTCGATCTCACAACCCTGAGATCATGACCTGAGCCACAACCAAGACAAGAGTTGGAATGCTTGACCAACTGAGCCATCCAGGCGCCCCAACGTCCCCACTTTTAAGAAGGGCTGAGAAAGGGAAACAGGTGAGCTCATTATTTAACTGGATACCTGTTAGCAGCCCCCGCTCATTCCCCAGATTATTTGAAAAGGTGCCTTTCCTCAAAATTAGGGATTTAAGAAATCAAAAGATACTACATTCCATCCTTAATATGAAAATCTTAGGTTAAGCTTTTAAAATACTTCCATGCAGGCCCTGCGTGTTGGACGCATATTTGCAGATCGGGTAATACCTGGATTACCATTGCCAGCGTCTCTGGTGGGAAATGGAATGTTTTCATTGAAATTTCTCTTGTTTGTATTTCAGAAAAAAAATGAAAGCAGCTCTACAATCTGGGTCTGGTTTTAATCAGAGCATAATCTTTATGAGACAATGTAAGGCTGAAAATTTTTTAATCTGATCTTTTTAAAGAAAAATACATGTTCAAAACTGATACAAACCAATCAGCCTTAGAAGAACGATGGGGGAAAAAAAAAAAAAGGAAGTCTCTTGCATAAAAAAGAGGCAGGAAATTCCAGAGAAGTTTCACAGGGAGGAGGGGGGAAACCAAAGTTTATCTCACTACTTATTAGCTTATTTCTTAGTGCAGTGTTATATCTGGTTTTGTTGAAAAATCAGAAGTCAGTTTGGAGGAAATTAGAGAGTTCGGACTCCCTGAAGTGAGACCATAACAATTTACTGAACATATTACAGACCACTGCGTGCCCCATGATGCACTGGCCCTTCAAATAAATCTTTTGTCCTCTTTAGAGAATCTTCTGGTCCAAGATCCATAATGTCTAAGTACTTTGTAATGTCCCTATACAGATTTTTGAAATTTTCATATTTTTATTTCCTGGTGTATTCCACTGACTGGGGGTGAGTAGTAATTTGGCATGAGTCCAGGGTTCCTTTTTGAGATTTAAAGGCATTTTCATAGGATGCTATACTATGGTGGGACTAGTAAAGTCCCCATCTTCCAATAAGCAGCAAAAGTACTCATGGATTTCTAGGTAATGTCGTTTAGTGTTAATACTCAATGGAATATATTTTTTATTAAATATGAAAGTGGTCCAAGTATGTTTTATACCAGGTGTGTTAACTTGCCTGTTTCCTGGAGCATCTATAATTTCAAAATTAATCTAGTCTTCTCTTATACAGTTTTGCATGAGTGTTGGCTTTCTTTTTTAACAGTCATAATGACTCCACTATGGAGACTAAAAACTGGCAAGAAAAAGCCAATAAATGCAAAAAGAAAGTCAGAAGTTTCAGAGAGATGAGATTTAACAAATGATACACAGTATAGTTGCCTCTCTACCAAAGCTTTCGGTCTTAAATTTATTCTAAAATGGCTCATTTAGTGTTTGTTTGTGTCAGGTTCATAACATGAATCAAATCAAGAAGGTTACATGAATAAATCACAATTTTAAAATTCATCCTTGGATTAGAAGAGTGGCCCTTTTCTTATTTTCGCTGTCTAGTCTTTTTCTAAAGCAAGAAATTTCAAATTTTATGTGACTAAAATAGTCTCAAGTCAGGATACCATAGAACTTAAAACTCCAACCGCTTTGGCGCACACATTTCAATTCCTGAAATCCACTGCAAAGTGAAAAAGAACGCTGAAGAAATTAATCTGCTATTTTCCTATCATTATTCTCCATTTATTTCCTGCACTGTGAATTATATATGTTTACTAGAACGAATACTATTGCCTTCTCTCCTGTTGCTTAAATCCCTTTGTCTACAGAACGTGGTAAGAGCTCATCCATTATTTAAGTTACTATTTCTATAACTGAATTCATACATACATCTACTCGAGCAAACAGGTTAATAGGGGGAAGATTTTCTGCCTAAAGTTACGCCACTTCATAATCTCTGTTTAGACACTTTATAGTGAAACACATTGCTAGAAATACCAGTTTTTAATGTTAGGCTGATGGTGTAAATAATACTGGAGGGAGAAGAAAAACTCAAATATTTTTAGCAAAAGAATGTTCTTATAGTTTATAAGATTACCTCTCCTACTCTCTTAATTCTCTAGGTGTCAGAGTGGAAAGTCGAACCTCTTAACGTCTTGCTTGACGGAAGGTAAGTCAGGCTGAAACATATTGATTGCCCTGGATTGTTCAGTATAAAACTGTAGAGTTTGATATCTCCTTCATTATGAGTCCGACCTCACTCTGCCGCTGCTGTTGGTTCCCCCAACTCTGCTTTCCTGACCATGTCCCTCATGTTCTTCATTAGCCCCAGTAGCCACTTTTGTGGTGGGGAGAAGATGGGAGGGGTGTTTCCGGGCAGCTCTGTAAAGAAAGGAAGCGTGAAAACCTGAAGTTTGTAAGAAAATAGGATCTGTCACTTGCCCCATCTGCCTCCACTATGGCACGTACATATGTGCATTCGTTTAATATCTAAACGGATACACTTTCAGAGATTTATTCCATTTTAATAAATTGCCTGGTACATTCCAGCTTATGGAAGATAACCTCCTGTAAATGAGAAAATGAAATCCCACACATCTGACTTGTCTGCAACATTTATTTTTAGAATAAATGCATGGTAGGGGGAGTATGGGAAAGACACTGAAAGCACACAGAAGAACTGATTATAATGAAGCCCCACTTGGGGAGATTTATTAAAGGAACTGGCTCACATGATTGTGGAAACTGGCAAATCCAGAATTTATGGGCCAGGCTGATAGATGTGGGATCTCAGGTAAGAGTTGCAGTTACAGTCCTGAGTTCAAAATCTATAGGGAAGAGCAAAAACCCAGGCAGGATTTCTTAGAGTCTGGCAAAACACATGTAAGATCTGTACACTTAAAACCAAAAGAGTCTTGAGGCAGAATTCCTGCTTCCTGCAGAAACCTCCGGTTTTTGCTTCAACTGATTGGACAAGGCCCACCTACATTATCAAGGGTAATCTCTCTTTAAAGTCAACTGATGATAAATACTAATCCTATTTGCAAAATATCATCACAGAAACATCTAGACTAGTTTTGACCAAACAACTGAGCACCGTAGCCTAGCCATGTTGACATAAAATTAACCACCCTTATTATTTTCCCCAATTATACATGAGGAACCTGAGACTCTGGGAGGGTAAGTAACTTGCTCAAGACCAAATCATGAGAATGAAGTCATATCAAACTTCAGCCTGTATACCCTCAATATTTATGCTCTTAATCTCAAACTCTTTGACTGCCCTCTTTGATTAATTGCTAAATTAAACAGAAGAAGTCCTGAAGGAGAGGCACCAGAACTCGGTATGTTTTAATTCAAGACAAAGATTTTAAAATAGGGTGGCCAAAACAGAGTAGCAAGGATTGAATTTACCCACCTGCCTAATGTAACTGAAAACAAAGACATTATATATGAAACAAGAGTTCGAAAGACACCAAACATCAGGCAGGAAAGGAGAATGACCCTAGAGATGACCAGGTAAACCCTACTATCACCTAGCCTCACAGCAGAATTTCCAAACAGTGGGAGGAGAAGGATAAGCTATATAGATCCCAATGGTCTCTCTGAGTTGAGGAGACATAGAGGGAGTCTGGGGAGGCCAAGGCAGCTACAGTTAGCAGGAGAAAACAGAAGTATATGGAGTAAGAACTCCAGAAACATGCAGAGGATAATAAGGATATGAGATCAGTATACAAAAATTGGTGATTTCATATACTACCCATGAACAATTTAGCTATCGACGTTTTTTAAAAATTCCTTTTATAATAACAAGAAAATGTAAACTATTTAAGGATAAATCTGGCAAAACATGTATAAGATCTGTATACTTAAAACCACAAAATGTTGCTGAAAGAAATGAGAGGCTAAAATAAATGGAGTGATTGACCGATGTCATGGGTTTGATGACACAAGATAACTAATACGTCAAATTGCTCCTTAACCAAGAGGGAAAAAATGCATTTTCAATCAAAATCCATTTTGTAGAACTTTTTTTTTTAGAAATTGACAAGCTGATTGTAAAATTCATGGGGAAATGTATAGGACCTAGGAAAGCAGAAATAACTTTGAAAAATAAGAATAAAGGTTCTACATTACCTTACTTTGGTATTTATTTTAAAACCTTAGTAATTAAGATATTATAATATTGACATCAAGGTGGATAAATAGATGAATGGAACAGAATGGAGTAATTAAGAGAATATGATATTGGTTCAAGATAGACTATGATCAATTGAAAAAAAAAAGGAGAGTCCAGAATAGTCTTACACCAATAGAGTTAATTGATTTTTTACACAGGTATAAGATAATTCAGGGAAGAAAGTCTAGTGTTTTCAAAGCAGAGAGATGGAATGGTCAGCTATCCTTATGCAAAAAATTAAATCTGTCCCACCTCTGTACTACATATAAAATAATAAGTCAACATGGAGCAGAAATCTAAATATAAAACTAAAATTTCTCAAAGGAAACGAGAAAATCTTTGTGGCCTCAGGTTAGGCAAAGACTTCTTACATTCAACACCAAAAGAATAATACACACCCATTAAAAAAATTAATTGGACTGCATCAAAATTAAGAACCGGTCTTTAAGGGGCACTGTTAAGAAAAGATAAACCACAGAGTAGGGTTATCAGAGAGTTACACATCTGATCAAAAACTGGTATCCACAATATATTAATAACTCCCAAAACTCAGTAATAAGGAAACAAACAATTTTAAGTGAGCAAAAGATTTAAACAAAGAAGACCTACAGAGAGAAAAAAAAAACACATCAAAAATATACAACATCTTTTTCATCAGGGAAATACACATTAAAGCCACAATGAGATACTGTTGTACATCGATCAGAGTATCTGAAGTTAAAAAGGCTGACCGCAATAAGTGCTGATCTGGACATCAGAGAACTGCAAGTGACACGCTGCTCGTAGGAATATTGAGTGGTACAATTACTAGGGAAACAGTTTGGCGCTTCCTTAAATAGTTAAACATACACTTACCATATCACCCAGCCATTCCATTTCTAGATATCTACTCAGGTGATATAAATGCCCACGTGCATACAAATATTTACGGCAGTCTTCTTTGTATTAGTGAGAGACAGAGAGAGAAGAAGGAAGGAAGGGAAGAAGGGAGGGAGGGGGAGGAAAAACCGCTAGACTATATATACATAGGTATGTATATATGTGTTATATATGCTACGGAAGTTCATATATATAAACGTTCATATATAAATATATATGTAAACTCTAAAATGCAAACCACACAGGCAGGAAAGAAAGGAACCAAATATGGGCTCTTTATTTTCTAACGTGGCAAGCCGATACACTGATCTAAAGCTGCTGCCACTCTTGGTAAGTCGTTTCAGATGCTGTTAATGCCTGAAGTTCAAGTTAATAGTTCCAGTGATTTAGCTCAATATACTTGTTAATGACCTAGAGGATGAAGGGAATGGCAGTGTGGAAAAATGTGCTGCTGACACAGAGTGTTTAGGTTGCTAAGAGCTGAGGAGGCTTGTGAGGAACCCAAGATGGATCTAATAACTTGAATGACTGAACAAACACGAGGACTGATAATGGTTTACAGCTAAGGGCAAAAGGTAATAAGACTGGGAAAAAAATGTAAGTTGTACATAATTTAAGCAGCACACACTGATGGACTTAGAATTTATGTTTGTCTCCGAGAAAAAAGACCTGCCATGGGAATTAATCAAAATATTTCAGTTCAATCACCTAATCTGCAATAGCAGCCCCCCCAAAGCTAAAAGTATCTAAGTGTATATTCAGAAAACAGAAGAATAAACACAGGAAAACATGTGGTGGAAGCTGGGTACATCCCTAACACGCTTTCTTCTGCTGACTTTGTCCTGATGTTTTCCCCTACTCACCTCCCACTCCTCTCCCTTCAGAGAAGGTGACTTTTCCCGAGCCCCAGAAAATGAATTAAGATCTGTTGAAACCAGTAGTTCTCCAAGTGTGATCCCCAGATGACCAACAGGAGAACAATGTGACAACTTACTAGAAATGCAGTTCATGAGGCACCATCCCCAATACATTAAATCAGAAACTCTAGTGGTGGAAAACAGCAATCTGTATTTTAACAACCCCCCTCCCCAACCAGGAGATTCTGATGCATGCTGAAGTTTGAATAACATTGGACTAAATCAATTTTGATCATTCCATTCCCCTTTGCCAATTATTACATTAAGTATAAGAACTGACTCCCTAAAAGGCTAGTGAGAGACAAGTGAAGTCTGCTGGGGATTCTAAGAAAGGTCTTTCTCTCTTCAAAGAAGATATTACAGAATTTGGCCATACTTATGTGAGGATGTGATGCCTAGAGCCCCAGCAGCCATCTTGCAGCTACAAGGGGGTGCACCTGAGGACTGCAGAGGAAATTTGTGTCACTAAATTAACCAACCTTAGCACCCCTCTACCTCTACAATGTCTGGCTATGTGAGGAAGTAAACTCCACTTTTGGTCATTTATACCATTCTTTGCATCTGAAAGTACCCCCCAAAAGCACATCCTTTCCTTCTCCACTGTGGTACACAGGAAGCAAACCTGAATAGGCTAATGTTCAGAAACAGTGCTACAAAAAAAAAAAAAAAAAAAAACAAACAGAACACTTATCTTCTTATCCCTCTCACCTGAGCACATGAGAGCTCTGCACCCTAATCTTAAAGCAAAAGTAGTTTTGAGTCTAACTGCTTTTATATACTGGGTTAGAATAACAAATATGTACTTTTCTCACAGTTATTTGTAAAGCATATTTAGTAATAGAGATATGTACAAACATTACAAAAAAAAAAAAAAAAAACACAAAACCCCTCTTTCTAGGGTCAGCACACACAATCCACCCAGCTCAGGGCTCCATGTGACTAAAAGACATGTTGGGAAGAAAGTTCAAGGGTGTGGTAGTTCCTGGGCTCCACCTTGAAAACCTAAAGTGGCACCCAATACGCTTTCATTTACCCTAAAACCCAGAATGAGCTGACCATTTATGAATCCACCCAACTCTTAATAGTGCCCTTCATTACGGATTAAGAGATCATATAGTGGAAACAAAGCTCATCTCTATTACCACTTTCATAAGAAATAAAATGCCAAGACAGATGAATGGCTGGAGGTCTGCACAGAGAGCGGCAAAAAAGTATTTCTTGCTGACTGGGTCTGATATCCTTGCAAACTTGCCCTGCTTGGGCACCAGTGAACAGAGTCACAAGCAAGAAGAGGTCAGGGAGGATAATTAGCCAAATAAATGCCTCCTTTTCTTGCACCGTCTTAGCTTAACTTTAGACAAACTTTTTCCAATTAAGCCCCTCCAATGACTAAGAGCAAGAGCAGATGGGTTTGTCATCATGCCCTATAGGTCAGGAAACCTAGGCTTTCCAGGACTGACAGCAGGAATTGTTCCAAAATCAACTGTCCTCCACTGAGAATTCCCTGTTAGCTGTCAAAGAAGGCTGGCTCTATTGAATTCAGCCCTCGGAGTGCAAAAGGGGAGAGAAGATCTCTCAGAGACAAAAAGCAGACCTTGCAGGATTTTAGGGCTTAAGACCAATACCTTCCACCGCACTCGGAGCCATTAAAGACGCCAGCAGCATCTGGAGCCCAGATGTTTCAAGTGGGTCTCTCTCTGAGAAGTGGCTGTCCCAGTCTACCCGGAGCTCAGAGCAGGTCAAGAGGGAAGGTACTCATGTGTCCAGCTGGGAGGGTGGAAGGTCTTGCTGCTGGGCACGGTCAAGAGACCATGTTTCTTTATCCTCTGGAGCCTTGAGTTCAAGGATTCTGTTTCTATTTCCTCCTGTTGGAAGAGGAGACTATCCCAGTCTTATGGTGGAGATAAAATAGTAGAGGCGATGGGAAGAGCATCTGATCATACGGCTTATAAAGTCCCTGTGACACACGCAGTACTACGCACGTTTCGAACCCAGGCCAGTCTGTAGCGAGGCGGGGCCATCTGACCGAGTTCTGGCCAATGGAGTGTAGGCGGAAGTGACGTCATCACGCCCAGACCCGGCCCATAAAAGCCCACCTTGGTCCTCACTCCCGTTTCTCTCCCTTATTTACTGGCCTCATGCATAGAGTCCCGCAGACAGCTCCAAAGCGCTAGGAGACGGCAGAGCCACGAGAGGGAAGGGCCACCTAATGAGCGGGAACAGCCACATCAGATCTTGCCTCAATGGAATGTATAAATCCTATGGGACCAAACTATTCTAGAGTCAGTCGCAGTGCCAAGCATTACTCACCCTACCTAATACAGGTCTTGAGTAAATCCTGGATGAAACAACTGAGAGGTGCCAGAGCCCGGGATGGGGAGGGGGAGCCCGGATGGCAGAATCATTTGGAGAGCTGACTCACAAAGCTCAGTTAGTGATACCTCTTCCGTTCATGTAATGATCCTCCGTTATCAATGCTTTTATGCTCTGGATAAAACCTGCGAGAGGTTGCCTGGCTGTGGTTGTCTATACAAGACAGCCAAGGAGGCCGCTTAAACAGACCTTAGGGATTTCCGGGTCTGAAAGAAATTAGCCCAGGCCAATCGCCACCAAGTACATTTTTCTTTTTTTTAAAGGAAGCCATCGTGGTAACACGAACCACACCACCCCGGGGAAACCTGCCACTGAATTTATTCACAGCTGATTGTCGACAGGTGTAGGGAGGGTTAGTGGATGTCTGCCGGGGTCACATCAATTTTTCATTGGCTTAGTAATTAACCTGCAAGAGGACTGAATGTTACAAAATTCTTGTTCTAGATTGCAATCATTTCAGATAAATATTTTCATGTCAAAACATTCTGCTAGGTATCTTTTATGCATGAATAAACCTGATCTGAACAAATTTATTTCAGATGCTTACATTTTACCTTGCATTGTTGGTATTTTTTTTTATTGTGGCAAAATATACATAACCTGCATTTACCATTCTAATAACTTTTAAGTGTGTGTTTCAGTGGCGTCCATAGCATTCACAAGGTTGTGCAGCCATCATCATTATTTCCAAAACTCTTTCACCATCTCAAATGGACAATGTAAGTAATTAATTTCCCACCAAGCAATAATTCCCAACTTCCCTTCCCCCCAGACCCTGGTCACTTCTAATCTGTCTTCTGTCGCTATAAATTTTCTGATTCTAAATATTCCATGGACATGGAGTCATAAAACACCTGTCCTCCTGTGTCTGGCTTATTTCACTGAGCATAAGGTTTTCAGAGTTGATCCCCATTGTAGTGTGGGCCAGAACTTCACTCTTTTCCATGGCTGCATAGTACTCCATGGTATGCATTCATGGCATTGTGTTTACCCGTTCATCTGCTGAAGGACATGAGATTGCTTCTACCTTTGAGCTATTGTGAATAATACTGCAATGTACAAGTATCTGTTCAAATTTCTGCTTTTAGTTCCTTTAGGTCTGTAAACTGAGGAATGGGAGGGCTGGCTCATACAGTAATTCAATGTTTAGCTTTTTGAGAAAGAGCCAAGCTGTTTTCCATAGGGAATTTGCAAGATTTTTAAAGCCCAGATCAAAGAGAAAATGTTAAAGAAGGCCCATGTTGTGTCCTGGGAATGCCCAAGTGGTTAGAGTACCAGGTAGATCTGGAGACACCATTAGCATAGGATACGCCCCTAGTCCCTAGCCCTTTCTCCTGAGTCCCCTCACTAAAGGACTCCTAGATCCACAGGTGAATGGACCATGAAGCTGAGAAAGCCCACGAAACTTCAGAATGGCTCGCTTACACCAACCTCTTCGAGGGCTCCGGAAAGGACCCTTATGTTGCGGTAATTTTTCTTTGATTTGCAGAAGTAAGATATTATAACTTAAAGTAAGATATTTTAACTTAAAATCGGTAAGACCTCTCTCCACTACAGCTTGTGTTCTACATACATTCCCTGGTGTTGGGTGGCATTGGCAGGCCCCTGGGCATTTTGGGGATCTGGCTAAGGGGAAGTTGAGTTGAGGATACATTTAATATTGGTTTAGAGGGTTATATTTATGTCAATTGTGGTTTCTTTTGAACAAGGCTAAGTTACTACTGGTCATCCCAGTATGGAAATACTTCTGGAAATACTCTTACCACCCACTGTGGAAACTCAGCAACGTGACGACCCAAAAGACTATGAAAAGGTGTCTTATGCTACATAGCAGGAAAAAGGTTGGAACTGTACAGAGCCATAAACTAGTCTGTGGTAAATATTTTCAAACATCAAACTTATAAAATGGCAAGTGGAAATTTTGCTTTTTATCAATGCTGAACCAAAATGGAAGGCCTCTTCTGTTAGGATTTATACTTGATAATGCAGCATATACAATTATGAGTGTTCGGTACATTTTGTTCCTTTTTAAGGAAAATTTCGCAAAATAGCAATGGTCAAAATTCCTGCATTTATAGGGTGGGTCTAAATCATAGTACTCTCAGCAGGGAGGGAAAATGTTTTTAAAAAATCATACACATAAGAGACTTGAAAGAGGCTTTCCCAAGTTTGATGACAGTCAGAAAAAGGGAATTGTATTTGTAGTCATGGTTGAGAAGATGAATGAAATTTTTTAACCTATCAATTATGAAAGCCACATTTTGATCAATTATGCTAAAAGAAATAACTGAATTCTCTTTCTCTTTCTGTAGAAAATATTCTAAAATTATTGTTTTATAAAAAGATGTTCGAAAAATATACAAACCACAAAATGTGCATTGCGAGGATTGGGGGGGAGGTAAGGGGCCACCAGGCATCTAATAAAAATATATCCCTGCCTGGGTCATGTAATATGTGTGGCATTTGTTAGGCATTTCACAGTATGGATTTGGAATTTCTCGTTCGAAACAAAAATTCACTTTCCTAACAAATTTTGTATTTGTAATTTGGGGATTATTTTTCTTAAAAAATCATCTTTTTGAGATTGTAAGAGCTATGGTCCCCCAAAAACTTAGACCTGCCTCCTCCTCCATACATTGTGTTTTGCCCCCAGTGACTCAGCTTCCTGCAAAGCCACACCCTTCTGTTCCTCTCTAGCACAGCAGGGTCCCTGTGCTAAGGACATTGCTGTGTATTTCGTGACCATTCAGTGACCTCCATTGCTCCCGACTCCTCTCATTCCGCATCGAACCAGCCCAGTGTCTCCTACTTCTGAAGCCTCTTCCCTTCCCTGCTGCACTCACCCCCTTCCCCACCCCCAACCATGGTGTGAGTCACTACTGCTTGCTTGTCTTTAGTAGCCTTCTGTGCTGGGCTAAATATTGGTCCCCAGAGATCTCAAGGTCCTAATCCCTGGAATTATGAATGTTACCTTCCAGGGCAAGGCAGGATTTTACAGTGGGATTAAGTTAAGGGTCTTGAGGTAGGAGGTTAACTTCGATTGTCCCAGGGGGCCTTCAGTGCTCTGACAAGAGGGAGGAGAGAGAAATGTGACCCACACAGAAGAGGGCCAGGGAGGTGACCACAGAGGCAGGGATTGCAATGAGGCTACCATGAGCCAAGGAATGCTAGCAGTCACCAGAAGATGAAAGACACAGAGCAACATCTAGATGCTCTTCTAGAACTTCTGGAGGGATGTTCCCGTTGGGGCCAAGGAAAACTGATTTGGGTCTCCAGAACTGTGAGAGAAGAGACCTGTGTTGTTTTAAGCCACCTGGTTTATGATGACTTGTTACAGTAGCCAGAGGAAACAAAAGCACCTCCCGGCACCAAGTTTATTCTGAAAGATGAAACTTCCCCTATTCAGGTTGCTTCTAGTTCCAATATTCTGGTCGCAAGACTCCTCTTCATGAGACTTGCCACCCAATTCTTTTTGCCTCCTTTTCCATGTTCTATTTTATTTGTTTATTTCTTTTTAAAGATTTATTTATTTGAGAGAGACAGAGATAGCCAAAGAGAACACAAGCACGGAGGAGAGGGAGAAGCAGGCTCCCCACTGAGCGGGGAGCCCGATGTGGGGCTTGATCCCAGGACCCTGGGATCATGACCTGAGCTGAAGGCAGATGCTTAACTGACTGAGTTATCCAGGTGCCCCTCTTCTTTTCACTCATAGGGACTTGAAAGCTCATATACCCCTCCCCCTGACTCATGCCCTTTGGCCAGCCCAGTGGCCATGACATCCTTGAAATGGTTCCCTCCAGTGGAGCCCTAATGGGTGAGGAGGCAAAGCCTCCCTTTGGTGCCTTCCTCTCATCCAACTCTGTCCCCATGCTAGGAGTCTCTTCTGTAGGGGCTGTGTACTTCCCCAGTAACTTCAACATACAAAACAACATCTTAAAACATATGCCTTCTCTAAGAAGCTTACCTTACTAGGGAAAAATAGGTTGTATCTGCTCCTGCCACATTTTCCTAACTTGTCCGGGGGGAATATTGATTATTTGTTCTGGTTTTCGAGTCAAGTAAGTTTCCACATACCTACTGAATGATTGTGTGTAGGGAGCTAGGCTAAGTGCTATAGACAGCTAAGACTCGATTGGGGTGGGAGGGGAAGCAACAAGACATACACATTAATATTCACAATGACAGTCAAATGTGCAAAATGCCGTGAGAAAGTGTGATGGGGAGGGTAAAACAGGACACATCCCATTGAAATGGGAGTCGGGAAAGCATCTGGGGCCCATCTGAGATGGGGCAAGTTTCCCCGAGTGGAGTAGATTATGTCAGGGCACTAAGGCAGGAAAGCCCAGACTACAAGGAAATGAAACTGGGAAAGGCATTTTGGACCATATTTGGGGGGGAGGGGGAGGGCGGTCAGTCAGCAAAACCTTTCTCTAAATGGCCAGATAGTATTTTAGGTTTTGCCAGCCATGTGGTCTCGGTCGCAATGACTCCACTCTGCCATTGTAACATAAATGCAGCCATAAACAAGATGTAAACAAATGGGTATGGCTGTGTTCCAATAAAACTTTATTTACATAAGCAGGCAGTGAGCCAGAACCCCGGCTCAGGAAGCTGGGGACCCAGAGAAACCACTGAAGGTCTGTGAGCAGGAGAATGACATTATAACACGACCTAAAGCTGTGTATTTGGAAAAGTAATCTGGCCACGTAGCCACTCTAGGATAGGAGGAAGTGGAGTTGAGTGGAGAATAAACCGCCGGGAGTGTTAGCTGCGAGAGGCTGCTGTGACAGTGTTAGCGGCAAGAGGCCAGAGTTAGGATACTAAAAGCATAAAGGAGAAGGCCAAATGTATGGGGCAGGGCAACTCAGTGGGTGGGGAGAGAGGGACAGAGCCTCATGAAAAATGGCTTCTGATCTGGAGCCTGGGACCTGGGATTTAGGGCCCGCAGGGAGAGCTTGTGAGCAACGTAATGAGGGGAGACTTGGGGGTTGACTGCCACAGGGCAGTCTGTGCACTCCGGGCCTGGGTGTACGCAGCTGGTGTCCGGACCCCACGGGGCGCAGCTGATGTGGGGCTCCGAGCAGGGGGCACCTCACCCTCCCGGGTCCCTCCAGGCCCGGGCTCCCTGAGCTGCTAGACATCTCGGAGGCTGGCCAATGCAGAGCAAAACCAGTCCCGCCAGAGGCAGGTTGAGGCCGTGCCAAGTGACCATGGAAGCTGCGTGTGTGGGCCAAATTGCTTTCTAATTACATTGCGCTCCAGACAAGACAAAATCGTGTCTCTTGAAAAGCATGTATGTGGAGTCAGGGTAAGCCTAGAGGAGCTCAGGCCTGGTGGAAATCCGGAGCAGGGAGTCAGGTTGTAGAATTCATTACCACCCCTGGGGTCCCGGGAAGGGGGAGCAGGGAGAAGAGGCAGGGGTACTCCGGGCACGACTCCTTGGAAAGGTGCGGGCGCATCCTGAGAATCGAGCATGTTTAAATGGAGGAGGTGATTCTGAAAGAAAATGTGCCATTTCACCCCGACATCTCATCATTTCTCCCCGGAACATAATATAATGTCCTCCTGTAAAAATCATAGTAAGAATGTTTTGTCTTGCCAGTGTCCTATGGCAAATGTTCTCCCCACTGCTCTGCCTGCGGAGAAAATTTAGTTGAAAAGGAGCCACCTTAGAATTTGCCACATTTATGTTTGACAAAGAGGCAGTTTACTCGCTAGTTACACACTTTCTCGCTGAGATGCAAACATTGTTGGGCAGAGATTGAAAATGCTATTTTGATATTTCATGCCGCTTTCTTGGGAATTTATTTTAGAAGCAGAGCAATAAGAGAAATATTCCGACTTAGAAATATAAATATAAAACTACCACTTGGGGTTATTTATTTCCCAGGCAATCCATCAGGAAATGTTGGGAAATATATTCAAGAGTGGTTTCAAACAAGATTCCAGTCAAGTGAGTAATCTTTCCATTTGCTTTTCCTATGTTACATGACTTTTTTTTAAAAGGATGAAATAGTAAAAGAATCTTGAACTTGGATCATAATTATGAATTTGAGACTGTCAATTTTTTAAAGGGATAAAATGGCTTTAATTAAGCTGAAGCAAACGTCAATAGGGAAACCGGGTGCACAATAATTTGTTAAGTGAGTAATTAGTTTTTTTACTGAAATAGAGTTGACACCCAAGATTATGTTAGTCTCACGGTACAAGGTGGTGATTTGAAATCTCTAGAGGTCATGCTATGCTCACCCCAATTGTGGCCACCATCCGCACCACCACATACCATGTTATTACAACACCATGACCCATATTCCCCAGGCTGTAATACGCACAACATTTTAAATACTACTGGGGATTCTAAGCCTTTTGGGCAACCCTTGTAGTTTTTTCAATATGGAGGGTCAACCAGTCCTTATCTAGTGTCTTCAGCCCAGTTCTAGGTGGTCCACACACAGTACGTCCCCATTCGTTTCGGCGGTTGAGTTTCTCCGGTACTTGCACACCAGGTGTGCTGGCAGTACAAGTTCAAAGTAGGTCCTCTCTGTGTCCCTCCCCCCAGTGCCATCACAGAGAACAGACTGGTGGAATGGCTTGCCTGGCTAAGTCAGGCAAAGAGCACCATGGTCAAGGGGATAGGGAAGGATATCAGTTTGGTCTTCTTGCCATGCTCTTCCTGATAAGAAGTTCCTCTTCCTAGATGGACTATGTTCAAGGTTAGTTCAGCACTTTGAAAACACCTGTTTGAACAGTCCAGGTGTTTGGGTCAAGAGCAGACTCTGCTTTAATATCAGTTCTTCCCATTTGGAGACGCACGTTGGCCTTGGGCCTGTGGAGGCCTGCCTGCACTTGAAGGCACATCGTGAGCCAAGTCTTGGAAACCAGAGTGCTGTGTCCCTCCCTGGGCCTACAACCTGGTCAATAAGAACTGGACCCCAGACCAGACCAGCTACTTCCGGTACTGCTAGGGTCGGGGGTCAGTATAGTTGAGGGTGACCTGAACACAAACGTGGCTTTGAGTCTTATCAGCCTTGGTGAGGCAGCTCTCCTCCTCCTGAAAGGCCTAGCACACAGGACTGAGCACCAATGACAGGAGAATCTTTAACTGACAGGCAAATTGTGTCATAGGTGAGGTTTGCTTTTCTCTTCTGTCCCTTCTTGTGTGCCTCCAGATATCCTCTTCATTTTTCAAGGTCCCAAGGACCTTCTGTTCTTGACCACCCTTCTCTATCCCCCCTACCAATGGCTTAAAAATCTCACCCTCATGTAAGAATCTGTGTGAGTCATTGAAATCTTAGTGGGAAATTTTCACTGAGCACCTTTTCCTGATATATTGGCACACAGTCCTTAGCTCAGATGGCAGAGTTAAGGATTTCATTTCTTGTTTAAGGATTTCAGGCAGCAAACTGGCAGAGGAAGATATATGAGGAAGATCTCTTCAGGCAGATGGCAACCCAAGTTTGGCCTCACTATATCCAAACCCCGGGCACACAACACAGGCAAGATTTGGAAGCACAAGATAGAAATCGGCTGATTCTTAGAAAAGAAATTTGTATGTGAAAAGTCAGTTCATCTGTGTTAATTTGGCTCAGTTCCATGGTTTGGACTACAGGACATGACCTGTAGAAATAGAAGATGAGTGGAGACAATTCTAAGGTCCTCCTCAACAGATGGGAGGTAGCTAACTCATTGCGGATCACAGACACCTCCAACAAACTCTACCCGATTTCCCTCCCTGGCAGGTTCTGGTTTGGCCTAAGGAAAGCCTGAGCCCCGGTTGACATAGTTATTGTGACTGTGGCCTAGAAAGGAAGTGGGCTGCTGGGATGAGAGGTTTCCCTGGTGATATCCATCCAGCTGGCCACAGTTGGGGCTCTTCTGGGGCCCACACATACAGGATATCAGGATGTGCCAAGATTAGCAAAGATAAGACTTTGCACAAAATTCCTCCATCCTGAGGAGCAAGGAGGCAGGATTCGGTGACAGTCCTGAGCAGCCCGGGCTTCTAACATCTATGGCCCATGGAAGCAAACTACAGTCTGGGAGTAGCCTGGTTAAAGAGAAGAAAAGAGACAAGTCAAGGCCGTAACTGAAAAACTTGGGATTTTCAGTGGCCCTGGAAGGACAGACCATCCCAGAGATAAGATCCCTGTGGTTCTGAGGCAGGAGGGTTGCTCGGCCACGGTTCCCCCGTGAACTATGAGTCACACCTTTTTATCTGCTGAGCCCCATACAGGCCCAGGCAGCACCTTTATTCTCTTCTCATTGGTCTTGATGTCAAGCTTAGGGACATAATGAAATTAGAAAGAGCAACTCTGAAGGGAAAGAAGAAAACCAAATTGCAGTTCAGCGTTTGATAAAATACCAGCCCTAATCGGATCCAGAGCTCTGGATCTGGCATTCCTGATCTGCCCACAGTGGCAAGGTGCTGGAGAGGGGGCGAGCACCATCTGATCTCCCTGGGAGGCTCCCTCCAGCAGACAGTGAAGATCAAACCTCGGAACCTCAGCGAGGTGGCTGGCCACTTGGCATCTCTAGCTGTCCTCTACTTAGCTCCGAGAAACACGTGATCTTCCTGCCTTTGGAAGGAGAAATATCTATTGGAGCTGGAAAAACCTGGAAAATGTTCTGCCTAGTTGGGGCACTGGGGTAGCTTGTGATGTTTATTCTTACAGATGGCAGGAAGATGATGGCCTCCTCCTGTGGGCGGCGCTTGCTGACACTCACCAACTCTGTTGTCAGGGGATCCACCTCTGACTTGTTCCAGAAGCTGAATGGCTGCTCTTCACGTTCCTGTTCTCATCCTCCCCCTCAGGGGAGGGGGGGAGGGGTGGGCCTGGACCATTGGTTGTAGATCAGACTCTCCTGTGCCTGCATTCAAACAAACAAACAAACAAACAAACAAACCCATTGCCCCCAGTTAGGGTTTTGCTATACAAAACAAGGACTAAGAAAGTTGGAGGCGTTGAAGATGATACTTGAACTTTCACAACAGATGTTTTTGCACTTATTTTCCCCCAGGAGGATAGTCAATGCAAATTGTTCATTTGAGCAATTTCCATCCCTTTCGGATGGCCCCAGTTCTTCTTGCTGTGAAATGTGTCTGCTCCTCAACTAAATTGCAGGGGATGGTTTCGAAAGGGGAAAACCTAGTTTGCATACTTCAAATTAGAGGTCTGCCTTAAAGTGTGCTTGAATCAGAGACTCACACCGCGTCAGTCACAACTGACTCGGGCCCTTAGGGAAGGAGATGCTTGAGTTTTAGCAGTTCTGACACCCCAAAGAGGTGGAAGGAAGTCTACTGGCACTTATAAAAAATGTATAGATCATTATAACATGTTTTGAAATTTTAAGTGGAACGTCTCTCTTATGCAGGTGTACTGAGTATCAACCCTTCAAAGCCCCCATCGCCACGCAGGCCAGGCTCAGGCCAGCGAAGGGTATCAAGAAAGAGGGAGGAATCCTAATTAGGTTTTCCTTCCTCAGCGTTGAACTACCTTTCTGTAGCTAAGCTGCTGGTACTCACTTCCTCAGCAAATTCCATTTCTGTGGAACTCCAAGGCAAGCAGAAAACTCTGGAAACGGAAACCATGAAACCTACAGAGTTCCCAGAGGAAATTGGACCACCCAGAACCTTCCTAAACCCAGTGTTCACTGACCAAATTCCGAGGCAGGAAAATGATCTTTGGTGAATGAGCATTTCTGAGGTCTTGGAACGTTTTCCTTTGACTGCGAACGTTGGGGCTCAAGTTTCTGGTTTTGCATCTGGATCGGAAAAAAACAAAAACAAAAACAAAAACAGAAACAAAAACAAAAACAAAAAACAAACATGGGGTATAATTTTCTCAGCCGGAGAACAGAGCAAAAGGACAATGACTGTCCCAAGTGCTTCAGGGCCACGTTCCTGCTCCTCGTCCAGCTGCTTTGTGGTTCTCTGGTGATTCTCTCTCTTTCCAGCCACCACACCCAGACAGCTGTGTCACAGATGTCCCCCGCCCCCCCAGCCCCATGCTGGCCCTCCAGCAGCTCAAACACACAGACTTTTGGTGACAGGGATTTTCAATTCAGCTGTAACATTTCACTGTTTTTCTCAAGTGGATAAAAAGTCTTGACTTCCTTTGTTTCTAATTGAAAACATATGGGCAGAGGATGACCGCTCCCTCGTGTTACCTCTGCATCAGAGAGGGTGGCCTCATGGCATCCCAGTTTGCCTGTGACCAGGCTGCTGGGCAGTTCTGAAGAGGCCACCTGATCTCTCCGAAACCTGAGAGGAATACACGCCTTGTTGATTGGTGCCCTGTGCTTTTTCACTGTTGGGTGTTATCGAGTGGTGATAAAAATGCTTTAGAAGCAGCACTGTGGGTTGTCAAAATGCCCATCTATCACCATAAGCAAATTTATGCCATAACACTTCGGGTCCTTAGAAGTAAATTGAATAACTGCAAAAAGTGTCTTTGAAATAAAAGGGAGAAAGATCAAGTAATAGCCTGATCCAAACGGTCCGTTAACTACCCTCTGGGAGTGGAGGTTTTTTTCCTACTTGGGAGACTTTAACTCTGTGAGTGCAGCAGCGCTAGGCAAGCAGAGACTAGGAACATGTTTCTATGCTACCAAAAGGCAAGCTACTAGTTATGTTGGGTACTTTGTGCCTTTTGCAAAAAAAAAAAAAAAAAAAAGAAAAGAAAAAATAATATATACATGCTTTGAAACAAGTCATAGTTCCTGCGTAGCTAATGCCAGGCTAATCTTTCCAAATGAATCAGTGTTCAATTAATGAAAGCTGTTTTCAGATCTACTGGGGACCAATGATAATCATTGGAGGAGAAGGAGCTAGCATTTATTGAGCACTTACTCTATGCCAGATACTATGCCAAGTGCTTGGATATTAGCTAATTAAATCCACACAAATGCACAGACTAGGAACTCACTTCCTCCATTTCAGAGAAGACAAAATTGAGTTGCAAAGACATTAGGCCCAAAGTCACATTGCTTGGAGGAGACAGAGCTAGAACATGAACCTGGGCAGTGTGGCTTCAGGCTATGGTCTTAACCACATGCTACACTGCCTCCAGGCTTCCTATGCTAGTCTGAGGAAGGAGCCCTGCCAAGTTAGCATTCTGACCCCACGGCCATTCATTGACCTGGAATCCAGTAGTCACTCAGGAAACGCTACTGCCCTCTCCCATCCTTTCCTGTTGATCCTGTCTTCCAGACATAAAGGGGGATATATTTTCAAGAAAGAATCTTCAGACGATCAGGAAAGAGTAAGAGCAACCTCTAAGAACAAAGAAAGAGGTTTTTTTTTTCTAAATTGCATGAGGATTTAAATAGGTAGAGACTTTGTCAGTTACACCTCAATAAAGCTAGGGGAAAAAAATGCATTGCTTAAGGTAAATTAAAAAAAATAAAAATAAAAAGTAAAAAGGTGGAGCCTTTCAATATTTCTAAATGTGTGAGTCCCAAAATGTTGACGATAGCTGCATTAGATATTTTGGTAACGATCTTTGTCAGAGTCTAAAAAAACTAGTCATCCCCCTCAGTGTGACTCACCAGAAATGTGCTCAAAGCTTCTCGTGTTTAATACACATGGAAAATAGCACAGCCACCTGCTAATGGAAGCCCCCTGAAGTGGTTCCCTGGGGATCCACAGGTGACTACATTATTATATCTTCCTGGGAGTGGCTTTTTTCTTTTTTCTGGAAGGAGGTCAGAAGCAAAGAGGAAGTTTCCATCTTAGAACTTCCTGACTCGGGATTGAAAGCTATTCCAATTCTGAGCCATTGAGCCCGAGTCCCCTGAAAACTGTCCCCAAGCTTCAGCAGACAAGCTCAACTGCCCGCAGGACGGAGGACAGAGATGTTGGCAGGAAGGGTCAGAAAAGGGACTGGCGCTCTAGTCACACATCCTGGCTCAGCCGGCTTCTTTGCAAATCACCCCTGATAAGCTGTTGCTCTGAGCTTCATCTGTCATTCATGACCATAAACCTGAGGCACATTTGGTTTGATCAGGATAAATATTGTGTTTTCCATGGTTTTGCTGATGGTCATCTATACTCAGCAGAGCCTGAAAACCATGAGCTGGCCACCCCCACGAGAACGAGCCCAAATCCCAGTTTCCGCTGAAGGAGACTCCAGCAGTTTTTCGGGGGCTTTGTGCTTATGGGCTTTTTAGGTTTTGTTTTGTTTTGTTTTGTGTTTTGTTTTGTTTTGTTTTTAAACCGGTTTGCGCCGTTCACAGAGCCCTAAGGAGGACTTCTGCTGTGAGCCTTGGCTTTCTGGGCGGCGCAGCCCCTCCACCACATCCTGCCTCCCCACGTCCTCCTCCCCTTTCCCAGCTCCAGAAGCCAAGATGGGAAGTCTCTCACGACCCTGTGGCTTGGCCGGGAGGAAGCCTGAACTTGATACAGCTGGCTTTCCTGGGGCCTGGTGAGAGCATTTATCCCCAGTCTGTGCTTCTTTGCTCACCTATTTTTAGACGGCGGCAGCCGACCTTCCTGACGGCTCCCACACAGGTCTCTTTCGGGGCGGGGCGGGGCGGTGCCCGGGACGCCCCCCAGCCCCGTGCAGGCGGGACTGCCGCACACCTGAACAGGGATCCGGGCAGCAGTTAAATGTGGTTTGCTTTAACGTCAAAAGGAAGAGAAATAAACACCCTAAACCGACTCCCTGCCCTTCTCCCAAGAACAAAGATCTGAGTTTTCTCTTCTGCTTCAGCAGACCGCCATGGAGGCGGGGGCCGAAGACTCGGGACCTGGAAATGCACTCGCAATGAAGAGGCAGGCAGAATGGCTGGCCTGTCACCTTTGGGAACAACTCAGGGCCCTCAGGCCACACCTCAGCAGAGAGCTCCCTTCCAGCCACCCTCTTGCCACCTGCTCCATGCCACGCAGGCTCCCCCTCACCAGACCACGCCAGTCCCTGGACTCTGGCACTGGCCACCCGTTGCCTCGATGGAACTGTCCTTGATGGTCTGCCCTGCGTCCTTCGAGACCCAGGTCAAGAGCCACCAAAGCCTCTATCACCTCAGAACAAGCGAGGCTTGGCTGTCACCCTCATGTGACAGAGAATGTCGAGGGACAGAGACATTGTGTGTTTGTTGACCCTGGGAGTGTGCCAGACGGTGTGTGTGTGAGAGAGGCAGGCGTGGGGGACACGCAGGGATGCATGGCAGATGGGACAGGAGGTGTCCTCGGGGGCAGGCTTGTGAAGCATCACAGGTGGTCCCATAGGGCAGGTGTTCAGTAGAAGCCAAATGAACACACGAACCCATGACATGGAACAAAAAGTTGAAGTCAAGACACAGTGAAGAGCCAAAACTGGAAAAAAATAAAATGAGTTGATTCACGTTCTTGGTTTTATTTGGGCTTATAAAGCTCATTAGTTTGAGACTCCAGGAACTAACTCTATTTAACAGTTCAAAAGACTCAGGGCACCTACGGCTGGGGGAGCTGGGCCACAGGCTACACGTGCCAGAGGAAAACATAATCACGAGATGTGGAATATACTGTCTGACTCGTCACCAGTGTCAGCCCCCCCACCCCAGGCAGAAGAGCATATCCATATCATATCAGACTTGACAATAGAAATTAAAACAAACAAAGCAGAATTCACAAGCTGGCAATGGCCTTTGCATGATACAAGCTATCACCAGTCACTCAAACATGGTATTTGTGATGTCTGTTGATGTCTCCGGATTGCCTGAGCTTACTCCTGCTTTGTCCCAGACAGGCCAGAGCAGGAGGAGTCTGGCTTGGGAGCCCTGCTGGAAGGGGCGGGAGTGGGGTGGGGAGATAGGCAGCCTGGGAGGCGATCCAAAAGGGGGCGGGAGCAAGCTGGAGAGGCAGTGGCAGGTGGGGCTGTGTCCTTTCTGAGGTCAGGCTTCTAACTGCCCTGGCACACCGCTCCCACACCTGTGGGCTCTTGATAAAAAAACATGTCCCCTCCCACCCCACCCCTGTTAGTGCTGTCTCTGTCCCAAAACCCGCTTTTTCTCAGGGGTGTCACACTGACTTCTTCCTCCCTGTCTAGCTTCTTTGGGTGGCTGAGCCCTCCTGCCCAACACTCAGATTCCACACTTTGCTGACTGCTTCTTTTCTGACTCCCCCATCAATTCCATACACGTTGCCCCATGGGAAAGCCATGTGCTCAATCTAGGTGCCCAGAAGTTGCTGTCTGTGGCCTGGGGATCCTGGATCTCCACTTGACTGACAAGGGAAATCAGACAGGCATGAGATGTGCTATAAAACCAACACCAGAAGGCAGGATTTTAGAGCCAAGGGTAGAGGCCCAGTGACCAGGTAGGTTCAGCATAGAGGTTCAGTGTTGGCATGGGGGCCAAAGTAGGCCTGACCCTATGACTGGGACCAGCCCCTCAGGAAGGGACAGATTCGTGTAGCCATGTGCATGAGTGTTACCCCTGGCCCTGGTCAGGCACTGTCTGCCTTCAGATGACTCTTTGGTCTGGGTGAGGAAGAAGTCGTGGTTATGCTGCCCCACAAAAAGGATCTGAGTTCTACAGAATTCTGGGAAGACCACTAGAGCAACCCAAGGGTGTAATCAGAATTACCCTAGAAGTTTTGCCAAAGCCACACGTCAGGGCCTCACTCTAGACCTGGCAAATCAGAATCTCACATGGGCTTGAGGTAGGGTGGGCAGACACCTATGATTTTAGACTCAGATACAACTTGCCACTCCTTCCGCCAAGGTGGGTACCATTTTAGTTGTGCCATGTTGGAGCGGGAGACCATGTCTGCTTACTTTGTACTTAGCACAGTTGCTCCCCCATGATAGACCTAAAATAGTATGTGTTGAATGTTTAAATGAATGAATATGTGAATGAATGAACAAGCACTTCTGGTGACTGAAATAATTGTTGATTTTGTCAACAAAAACAGGGAAAGAACCAAGGTTCCCATAATAGATTTTAACTACAGTTGTAAGTAAGCCTTCCAGTTACCCATTCATAAGCACAGCTAAATATGACGACACTAATGTGTATTTTATCGACTAGGGTGGCTCGGGAATATATGGTATTACTGAGCAAAACAGGGATTTGTATTAACATCATAGAGGAGAGTGTAAAATGAAAGAAGGCACTCTACCTAACTCACAATTAATTATATAATCTGAGGCTTAATTCTGGCTTTGGAAACAATGGGAACCGTAATTACATGTCTAAAGCCCAAAATGGAATCCCACAAGTGTTTGACAAGCAGAACATAAGGATGATGGAGTGGTTTACCCATGAGCTTGACCACAGGGCAACCCTGGTGAGTCACGATTTCAGGCTGTGGTAGGATTTCTCATTATCCTCCATTCTTCTCTGGTGAGTATATTGAGCCCTGGACCACTTGATGGATGGGACTCTGTTTGTGAATTCAGGCTGGCCTGCTGTCTTGGCGGATCTGACCCTGTATACAGAATAGCCATGCAAATAAGCATGGGCCTCCGGCCAGAAAAAATTAATTCAGGCCTAAAAGCAATCAAGTAAAAGGTGTCAAAGGGCAAACAAAGAGGGAAATGTGACTGGGAACACCTGGCCTCCTAGTTTTCAGGTTTCCCTAGTTCACCACCTTGTGATTTTTTTTTCTCCTTTGTCACTAGAAAACTCACAAATGGAATATCTAGTGAAAGTCTTTTCCAAATACTTACAGGATGAGAAAAGAAGTTCATGTTGAAAGTTGAAATGAGGGATTCAGAGAGCACCCCCTGCCCCCCCCCCAACACACAACCCTAGTCAGGTCTGAAGGGGCCTCTGGGCCAATCCTTAGTGTTGCTCTCAGCGCTCTGTTGTGTCTGGATAGTTCTTGCTGCACTGGGTGGTTCTAGTCATCTGTTTTATGCTGTTCATCTGTCCCCCCTCATTGCACTGGAAGTTCCTTCCTCGAGGCTAGGAATCATGTCGGTCTTCCCCACCTGACTCCCAGTGTGTGGCACAGACATTGGACAAATACTCATTAAACGAATGGATGGATGCCGCGTGGGGATCCTGCTCCAGTCTTCTTGTGACAAGAGAAGGCCGTGGGGCTGCCGGGGCTCCCTGACCCATGGTTCACAGCGTACTTGTCCTTCACAGAGCTCCCCGCTGGCCCTGCAGCTCTCATGCCCCCTCCTGCTCTGCCCCAGGATGCTTGAACACTCCCCAGCACACAAGGTGAAACATAACCCTGAGACATGGAGACAGAATGTGAGAGACACAGGCCAACCTGAGAAGTTGAGGCAGGGGCCGAGGCAGAGAGGCGATGTTGAAGAGAGAGCTGGAAAGGGAGTCCCAGACCTCGAGTACAGAGGGGCTGGAGGTGAGGCAGTGGGCAGAAGGCCAAGGTTATGGAGAAGGAGACTGAACACTGAGGTGCCCTGTTCCACAGAAGGGACCACTGACCCGCCTTCCATAGGGGCACAGCTGACAGTAACAGCAGTAGTAATAACTAATAGTCACTGAACTCTTACTACGTGCACCGTGCAAAGTAGCCTCCTCGGGGGAGGAATTGACCTATATGAGGGTCTGGTAAGTGTCAGAGGTTAGAGGTCAGAGAGCTTTGATGGCCAGGGTGGTATTGTCACCAGAGCTAGGAATGCTCCTGGTCTCCATCCATCTTTCCTTCTCCCATGAGGCTGGTGTGTAACGACACACGAGGGGTGTGTGTGTAATAGCACACAAGGAATAATGGCAGAATGGCAATCAAAATACCACTTTATTGTTATCTCCCAATTGTCCCCAACAGAGATCTCACTGGTTAAGCTGGGTCAGACCCATGGTTTAGACTTAAGGCCAAAGAGACCACTTAATCTCCCCATCAAAACAAAATTAACCACAGGCTAGCAAATTAAGAATGTCCGTAGAGCATACCTTGACCTTGCTGACGAAGCCAGTGTCCTGGATGAGGTCGATCGGAAGAGACTGCATCAGCGCGCATCTTCAAGGGTCAAGGCCAGGATGCAGGTGGACAGGCAGAAGCATGAAGGCACGTGAGGGAAAGCACCCCTCCCCTATATTAATAATAATGATGATGATAAATATTTAGATGAGATCATTTTCAGAGTGCATTTAAGTGTATTGGTCAATCTTTTTTTTTTTCTTAAAGATTTTATTTATTTATTTGAGAGAGTGAGAGCATGAGCAGGAGGGAGGGGGAGAGGAAGAAGCAGACTCCCCACCGAGCAGGGAGCCTGATGTGGGGCTGGATCCCAGAACCCTGGGATGGTGATCTGAGCTGAAGGCAGACACTTAACAGACTGAGCCGCCCAGGTGCCCATATTGGTCAGTCTTTATAACTATCATCTTAGGTAGCCTATTATTAGCCTTGGAATAAGCATACTATTTAAGAGATTTCTCAAAGACCACAAACCTAGAAAGTGGCAGAGATAGGGCTCAATATCAAGAGGGCAAAGCCCACCAGCTTTCTGCCTGCCATGCGGGTAATTAAGTTACTCTGGCTGAGGACATGAGTCGGATGTAAAGGGAGGGCCTGACCTGACACTGTGCCAAGGATCCCAGCCAAGCCTTCTCCTTCCTATCACTGGCTCTTCTAAGCGTGTTAGCTCCCTACTCTCTCTTCCTTGCTGGCTCCCAGCAGAGGAAATTCTCTAACAGGCTATACCTTTCCAATGTATAATTATACATAATTTAAAATTTTTCCAACAGTGGGTTAAATCCCAAACATAGAGCTTAGTCACTAGCCTAGGATTTATGGCAAAAGACACCATCTAAATATATTGGTAACTTACTGTAAATAAAGTAGCATGGTCTAGGAGTGGAAACGAAACAGATCTAAGAATATGGTTATTTATCCCAACACAAAGAAGTCATTTCAAATTATTGAGAGAAAACATGGATTTTGTAATAAATGATGATTAAGTGACTAGTTAAAAAGCAGTTCAGTTGGGGGCGTCTGGGTGGCTCAGTGGGTTAAAGCCTCTGCCTTCCGCCCAGGTCATGGTCCCAGGGTCCTGGGATCGAGCCCCACATTGGGCTCTCTGCTCAGCAGGGAGCCTGCTTCCTCCTCTCTCTCTCTATGCCTGCCTCTCTGCCTACTTGTGATCTCTGTCAAATAAATAAATAAAAATCTAAAAAAAAAAAAAAGCAGTTCAGTTGGATCTTCATCTTACTTCTTGCCATCAGCATATAGATGTGTCAAATATTTAAGTATAGAAAAAGCCACACATGTACAGTATAAAAACAGGGATGAATGTTCTTACAGTCTTGGAATGGGGAAAGGTTTTTTTCACCCCAAAATGATATTGATTCAGCATACAATTTTATTATTGTTATTTTTTTATTTAAATTCATTGGCCGACATACAGTACATTATTGGTTTCAGATGTAGTGTTCAATAGTTTATCAGTTGTATACAACTTTAAATTTAAATAGCATTTAAAGAGAAATAATGAACTGGGAAAAAGTAATTGCAAGCTGTATCACAGACCAAGAGTTATTATCTTTACTATACAGGAACTCCTATAAATCAATCAAGGGAAGCAGGCCCATAAAAATGGGAAAGGATACATACAAGCTTTTCACAAAAGAAGAAATACCAAACATATGAAAATATACTAAACCCTTACTAATGAGTAGAGTCACACAAGTAAAACAAAAATTAAAGTGTGTGTGTGTGTGTGCGCGCGCGCACGCACGTGTGTTTACTCACTAAATACAAAGAATAAGAAGACTGAAAACATAGTGTTGGTGCTGTGCCGGCCAATGACTATTCTCAGACACTGGTGATTGGAAAGTAAACTGGTGTCACTTCCAGAGAGAAGTTTAGTCCATATACCTCCCAGTTTAAAATATATACACTAATTCTTCTCCCAAGATCGCCAATTCAAAGAATTTATTCTTATTATGTTAAAACATACGCACTCTAAAATTTGATTTTAACCATTTCTAAGTGTCCAGTTCAGTGGCAATAAGTTTATTCACACTGTTGCGCAACCATCACCACAATCCATCTACAGCACTTTTTTTTTTATCTTTCCTAAACTGAAACTCTGTCCCCATTAAACACTAATTCCCCATTCCCCCAGTGCGCCTCCCCGCCCCCGCCACAGCCCTTAGCAGCTAGGTTCTATTTTCTGTCTGTCAGAATTTGACCACTCCAAGAATTTTTTGAAGGAAAGAATTGTACAAGAAAAATATGTGTGTGTGTTTGGACGAAAGATATATTCATTCCAAAAAAAAAAAAAAGAAAAGAAAAGAAAAATAGTTCTGAGGACCTACTTCGGGCTAGGTGATGAACCAAGTTCCTTGTCTTATGTACAAGTTGTGACCCAGAGAAGGAAGGTCCAGCACAAACAAGCGTGTAAGTAATGAAGCATTAGATTTTTATGCTTTTGTGAAGAAAATAAATAGATGAATGTGATAATGATTGTGGAGGGTCCTTCGGGTAGGGCAGCAAGGAAAAGGTGTCTCAGGCACTATTTACCATGAAAAACAAATTAGAAAACTCTATCGGGCTAAGAGACATCCCCACTAAGGCTCAGAGCCCACCTGGCCAGATGTCAGGACACGTCAGTTCACTGCAGGCTCTAAGAACCTTCCTCAGAACTACCTCCGATCATTCCGTGTGCCTTCTGGAGACTCTTCTCCTGGAGAGAAAGAGTTTCCAAGATTGGGGGGTAGAACTAACCCAGCAGGGTACATGCCAATGCTGCTTTATTCCGAGAAGGAATGTGTAGATGACAGTTTCAAGTGTTTGATGTCCAGCCCCTCCTAAAACGGTAAAATAGCAGCCGGCGGATCAAGAGGCTGATCTAAATCTTCTCTCTGTGGTTTTACTTTTGTTCTGGCAGCCTGAGCAACGCTGGAAAAAAATTACAGTGTGTGCGCGGGAAACATACTCTTCCCTCTGTCTTGACTAACTGACACACTGGGGAGCATGAGGGAGCAAGGAGCAATGGTGTCATAGTGTCCGTTCTGCTGTAGCCGAAGTACATGGAACAACTCAGCTTCGAGGGCCTGGCCTGCCCTTAGCCCAAGGCAGGAAACTCTAGGGGAATGTAACACTTTGCTGCTAAGTAATACCATTGGAATAAAAGCACATTTGGGATGACTTTTGGCTTTAACTTGGAATTTCTGTTTCACTGGCTTCCAGAAAGAACTTTTTTCCCCACCCGAGTTCTTAACTTATATTTCAGAAGTTTTTGTAGCTGTATAAATGTGATCTATACAAACTGGCCTTGAATTAAAGCCCTATGTCCTCAGAGTATGCTGAGGAAAAGATTCAGGATCTCTGTTTTAACGACAGACCCTAGGACGGCAGCTTTGTATACAAGCCACAGGCTAGAGACCTCGCTCGATGACTTATTAGCTGTGTGTTCTTGGTGGATTATTGGATCTCTGATTCTGTAAAAAGGAGGTAACCCTAGGACTTACTCAGAGGGCTTTTGCAAGGATAAGGTGCAAGAACTTGAAAGGTCCAGGGCTAGCGCACGATAAGGCCGTTTCCTTTCCTGGGCTTCATAACCAAGTCTGGCATTATTGACAGAGTAGAAAAAGACGAAAATGGAAACTCAAAATTTATTTTTGTCCGAGTAACTTGGACAGGGTCTGACTGATTTTCCCTTGTTGGCTTTGAGCCGTACTCCTCCCGTGCTGCCTCCTAAGCTGAATTTCAGCATGAATTGAAGCATTATCTTCAGCTTCAAAGGGACTTAAACTAACCAGAGCATCTCTAGATAACTTGAGACGGTGCACGAGAGGGGGGACGGTGAAGGGGGGCACTGCTCGAGGATCTGGAGATGTTTTAGCTGCGAGAAGACTCTGAGGGGACTGAACATTGTCTCCACGTTCTTCAAGGATAATATCATGTGGAAGAGAGATTAGATTTATTCTGCGTGGCTCTGTTAGTGGAGACAGATTTCAGTCTTAAATACGGGAAAACTTTATTTAAAAATACAAGATTGTCAAGGACGGATGTTATCTCCTCTGGTAGAGAGTTCTAGCGGGATTCTATCACAGCATAACCGATCACTCTCTGGGAATGGTGCAGGGAGTTCTGTATCAGAAAAGAGCTGGTTGAAGTGCCCTCTAGGGTTCTATCCCAGGTCAGGAAGGCTGTAATTCAGACAGCAACATAAGCGCAACATTTTGGGGCAGGAGCGGCCAGAACAGCCATGGCGAGGTGTAAGGCACATACAGGAGCGCACAGACTGTGCTTATGTGTGAACGGTAACCTTCTAAAACAAAGGAATGTCACGCACAGTGGGACAAAAGGGCTTTTTAACTGCTGGAAATGGAAATGTTCATACTTTAGACTAGCCTATCGTATTTTATAGGTTCATGCGGACACCGGATGCCAAATGAAATGAACCAAGATCGTAGGCATTAAGTTACACTTTAATTTTATCTTTTTTCCCCTGTGATTTTGACACAAGCGATTAAAAATGAACCTGGACCTTTGGCCTACTCGTCTGTTTCCCCCTCCCCCCCCATTCACCTGTGAACCTCTGCTGATTGTTTCATACAGCCTTGGTCAACTGCTTTTAGCAGCTAAACATTAAAGCCACTGAGAGCATAAACAGGAAGCTGGTGTTTAGGTGGGAGTTCCTAGGAATTTTATACTACTGACCACAGAGGCCAAGAGAGAAAGGAAATAGGAAAAACAGTGTAAATACCTGGGTGACTAATGACTTTGCACCGCTTAGCTGGCTTTTCTGAGCATTTAATGCTGAGTCTCTTCTAGGGGAAAACACCCTGAAAAAATTTCAGGACCCTGCGCGGCATCGAAGGGGCAGACCCATGGGTGTTTACTGCTGGCGGTTCTTTGGTCGGTTTTGTTCACCGACTACCGGACAGAAAGATTTTTCTGCCGATTCCTCCAAGCGATCGGCTCCATTTGCATGCGTGGTGCAGACATTTTGCCCAGAGAGCCGGGGTTCCCAGGGCTCCGATTGTAAAGGATTGTAAGGCCACCCCTTCCCTCGTTCACATGGAGAGCGCCTAAGAGGATTTAGAATCAAGTGGGCACATTTGCAGGGCCTTGTTCTGAAGAGGCAGCTGGAGCGCGGGCCGGCCGGCCTGGCGCAGCCAACCGCGGGTCCCGGGGGACTGCATTGTCCTCCGAGGGGCCGCCACGGGGGCTCCATTGTGCACGGAGCAGGCCTTTTTCTCCTGCCCTCTGTCTCCCCCCGGGCCTCCTCCCCCACCCCCCACGCAGACTTTTCTCTCAAGCTGCCCGGATCCCCCTGCTGCCGCATTTCCAATGCAGAGAGGAGCGGGCAGGGCTCCGGGCTGGCCATCTGCACGCGGAGATTGACAGCGGCCCCGGAAGGTCAGTGCCTCAACGATTTCTGTCTGAACAGCAGGCCACCCAGGCCTCCCGAGCAAAACAGGGACATCTGCTCCCCTTAATTTAGAACACTGGTTCCAATTTCATCGGAGCCCCTTGCTTAACGCCGCGCTCCGGCTCCGGGGGAGGGGTCGGGGAGGGGCCGAGCAGACGCGCCGCCCGCCCCCAGCTCCCCCGCTCCCGCAGCTGAGTCGGGCGGGGGCGGGGGGGGTCACCCACGTGACCCGGGTGACGTCGTGCGGGGGAGGGTAAGGGGGGCGGGCGGAGGGTAGCGCTGGTTCCCCCGCAACCCCTCCGGTGCCTGCGACGCCCGATTCGTCCCAGGTCTGCGGAGGCGCGGGCTGCGGCGCCGGGGGAATGGGTCCGTGGGCGGCCTGGGGGCGGCGATCCGGCTCGGAGAGGAAGATAGTGCAGCCCCGCCGCCCCGGTCCTCCGGCAGTCGGAGCTCCGGCTGTCTCAGTCTGGCTGGGAGGAGCACGTGAAGGGGCAGGAAAGTTTACTGCACCGGGAGTGAGGAATCTAGCTCAGCCCTTCCTGGTGCAGTTCTCTGGGCCGGCAGTTTGAAAGCCAGCGGTCACAGGGGCCCAAATCCCGCGTGGGCAGTTGACATCGAAAATCAGCCTGCTTTTGCTGGTTCATAGTGCGTGAAAGAATGAGAGACTTGTATTTCTGATGGTCCGCCACTAAATCCTCAGCTCCTTGAACGCGAGACCTTGCATCTTAGGCATCATTGCGTCTTCGGTTCCTAACACAGATGTTTGGAAACTCATTACCATGTGACGTGGAGATGGACAAAGGAGCACGAGTAGAACTGTTCTTTCTTTATATGACAGAAAACGTGGTGGATAATGAACCTTGCGTACACAGCTCGGTATTAGTTAATTCCTTCCCTCCTTTCTTCCCTTTGCTCCTTTGAATGTGCCTGGGTATTAAAGATAGCATCTGAGGGCCGACTTAGCCCTCAGATGTGGCCACTTGCGGAGGGGTGCTGCTGGGTGCACCAGGACTCTGGGTGTTAAGGGCAATAGTGGGGTGCCTCGATCTAGCCTCCAGAGAGAGCAAGAGGTCTAAGTTGAGTCTGAAGGAGGAGTAGAAGCTTCCTGGGAGAGGGCCACAAGTCCCTCTGCATGGACTTCCCCGGACCCTGTTTACCTTCTGCTCATTCTTAAGACCTCAAGTGAAATGTCACTTCCACGCCTGCACAGACCCACATAATATCATCCTGTTAAGCGGTCCCGTGGCCCAGCACCCTTATAATGAGCACAGTTGGGCACGGTTTACGGTCTCTGGTCAACTCTAAGCTTCTTGCAGCAGAAACTGGCCTACTCTTCGTGAGTAGAGTCTCGACCTCCAGCACAGTGCCTGTCCGCCGTGGGCGCTAAATATTAGGTGAAGCTCTGAGTAATAAGACATTCTTAGGGAGAAACTCATTCCCGCATTTTCTGTTGTGGAAGCCAGACTGTGAGTACCACATGGGAACAGAATGACCTTTTAGAATGTATTATTTTGTAGAATTCGGCAGCGCAGTGATTTCAGAACCGCCTTCTGCAGAATCAGTGTGAGGTTGGTGGTGCTCCTCAAAAATAAAAAAAAGCTACCATCGTGAGACGAGTTTGGGGGACACGGGAGCACATAGAGCCTACCGTGTGCGCCTGCGCGGAGTCCTAACCCGGACTGCTTGTTTACCAGGAGCCTCTAGTAACACTTCGCAGCTGGGGGATATGGATGAAGCTAAATGATAACTTTGTTGCCGCATTCCCCACCCCTCCCACCTCCAGGCCCTGGGAGGTAGAAGGAGCTGCTGTGGGGAGAGCTCCATGAGGTTCATTGGCCAGCTCCTCCCAGGTTGACTCCTCCCAACTGGTTTCTTTGTTACACCTTGGACGTAATTTTTCCTGGTGTTTGGACGGAACAGAGAGAATGCAGGATGTGGATAAAGAGGCTTGGGTGGCATCGTGCTGTCTGAGCTGGCCCGTGACTCTACTTACCACATCTTAGCTGTGTGATTTTGAGGCAAGTCCTTTGCCTCTCTGTACCTCAGACACTATATTTGTGAGTGGAAATAGTGGTGTCTAATTTACAAGGTTGTTAAGACTTTAAGAGCTCTCGTGTGTATATAGAATTTTCCTGATGGATATCAATTTTATTTAAGTGCTAACAATTAGTTAATTAAAAATTAAATATCTGACCTCTAATAGGTTAGTTGAACTAATTAAGTCTCCTGTCGGTGGAGCAGGATCACAGAGGACCATGGCCTCAGGGAGGAATTTTTCTCTGCTTGTTGCCTTCTTAGCTCACATGAAGTGTTCTGAGCATTCATCATTACTTTTCCAGCTAGGATTCTAATTCTTTAACAGCATTTGCAGAGCTCTCCCTCTAAGTATATTTAAATTATAATGTCATTATATTCTTTTCTCAAACAGCAAAGTAGAGCAGCTGTATATCAAGATACAGAAGTTTTGCCTATAATCAATTTTCCAGGACTGACTCAGTAGCCAAGTGCTAAGTTCCTTAGCAACAGGATTATGATCCAGAAGTCCATATTATTTTAAACAATAGAGATCTTCTTACAATGAAAACGTGACTAGGATCTGGTCCCGATTGTTGTAGCTTAATTTGACTATGAAAAAATCAATATTGGATTCTCAGAGAAGAAAAATGTTCAGGGCCTGTATGTTAGAGCACAGTGTAAAAATTTACATTGTTTTAAAATTGCACTTAAACTCTGCAGTGTAAAAAGCTGCTTCAATTGTGCACTGTGCAGTGGCTAACTGAACATAATTTTTTAAAAAAGGAAGAAAAGAAAGTTGCTTCTGGGAATCCAAAGGTACTCTGAAAATGAACGTAGAAATGATTTCTTATCTGTGTGTATAATATCAACACTTTAACTCCTTCAAGTCTTTCTTTTCCAATAGAACATTAACTTGGATAGAGTTTGCTAGACTAGATGTTTGGAGTGAATCTGTTTTCAGATGTTATCTTCGATGTACTCATGAAAGCTTCATACTTTGAAAGAGGGAGCAAGCGACATACTTTTTAAATGTTGCCTCTGTTCATGAATAGAGTCCCCATGCTCAGAATGGAGCTTGGCCTACATATCCTGACATCACCTAAGTCTTACAGGGGGTCACGACTTAAACATCAGAAATTTGCTCAAGATCAAAAGATTCTCTCTAAAAAGAGGCTTTAAAAGCAACATCTAGCTTGAGATCTGAAGTATGCACTGGTTGCTTCCAGGGTTTTACTTCTCACCTTTGGGGATCCCCTGCCCATTACTTCAGCCATTGATTTGGACCCTGTGCAGCCTCGGCTGGAAGGGGGTGCAGCCTGTCAGGGGCTTTCCCCATGCCCAACCTCACGCCTTTGCTGGAGTGTCCCATCCGCCCTAGAGATTTTCTGACCCACATGGGACACATTGTGACAAAGCCTGAAACGCAGGGGAGTACATTGTGGGGGCAAACCTTTGACCTATAAGGCATAAGCCCTAATAGATCAGTGTTTTCCTTTCTCTCCCCGAGATCGACAACCCCGAGATGTCTTTCCTACGACTCAGGCAGGACAGAAGGAGCCAGTAGCCACTTGCCAAAACCATGACTCATCCTCAAGCTGGGTTTTCCATCCTTCTCTGTTCCATTCTCCTCATCCCTCCGCCTCTCCGGATCATACTCCACAGTGCGATATTTACGCTTCTGCCTTTGTCCTAGGCTGCTGTCTGGGAGACCAGGGCGAAGTCATTTCGGCATGACTCTTTACCAAAGGAGTGATAGTATCTGAAAGTCTTCGCACATGCAACTCCCCACCCCTGCAATCCCAGCCCTCTCCTCACTGTGAGCATCTCCATCCAGTTATTTTGTGAGATGGCTCATGGTGCCACTTCTCTCCTTCCTCTGGATATGGCGGGCCTTAGTGGGAGTGAGGAATCCTGGCTGCCTCTGCTCCGGCCACAGCGGGACGCAGGGGGAATTTTGCCATCTGCGTCTGGCAACTGGCAAGCAGCATTGGCCCTGTGTTTTCATCTGCTAACTTTAACCTGGCTCTGTTTAATTTTTCCAATCTGTATTTTTAACTTCCTCCTAACTTTCTCATTTGTTCGTTTTATCTTGGTCTATTTATGGATTTGAAGAAGCAAAAATTAGTGTGAGTAGGCCTTTAAAAAAAAAATCATATGGCCTGCACATCCCAAAGTCATGTATCAGACTCTTACCATGTGACCAAGCTTTGAAAATGATAAGAAAATCATTTTTTCATAAGTAGCAGTGAAAAAACTTTATCATCTTCACTTGGAGACCATTTATTGCATTTGTTTAATCATTTATAAGCCTCTAGATTCATACCCTCCATGCTGGGGACCTGCCAAATTGGTACGGTTTTTATGGATGCTGTTCTCAGGGCATGCCTGGACATGACAGCCCAGGGAAGAGACCAAGTTTTGCATCTTACCCCTCCACCATGAAGATGGAAGTGAAAACCCGATGAGTGCATTTGCATTCTGGAAGCAACACATTCCACACTTGGGAAAACTGCTTCAACCAGAATACATTTCAAAGGTTAATGAGCTTTGAGAAAGGACCAGAAAAAGGAAAGGTTCTGCATGAGGTCTGGGTTATGTTACTAACCCTTGGGCCATAGAAGCCAAGTGGGCTTCTGGTAGCAGAGGTATCTGTGCTGGGAACAGAGTCCATGCGGAGTTATTGGCAAGCCCCAGTGGAAAAGTCACGATACAGACCTCCAGGATTCTGGAGCCCAGCTGTACCATTGGCAGAAGAGAGCTCTACAACTTTCTAACAATGGCTTTTACATGCTATGGAGAAGCAGTAGAGAGGGAGCTCCTAACCATGGGACACCACCTCACCAAGTGGCCAAACCAACCCATCCCGACTAGGTTCTGTCAGAACCACCACCTCATATCAATGGGGTAGGCCAAGGAACAATTAACTGTAAGACTGAACTTATGGTGCTTCAGGAATTAAGCACAAGAAGGACTAGGGGACATGTCCAAGCTACACAGGGGCTCCATGTCACCCACTGTTACTGGACTGGGATCTCCCCATCAGCTCACATCTGTGACCATATGGAGAACCCTTTATGATCAGTTGACTGACGAGGAAAGGTCTCAAGCTTGCTGGATGGGCCAGATCTGTGTAGCTGAAAACAACAATTGCACAACAGCCCCATTCAAAGGTGGCCTTGAACAACAGTCATCCCGGAAAGGTTCGGGTGTTGTCCCTGGTCATCTACTTTGTGTTGAGAGAGAAGTGGCCTGAAGTTAGACTTGTGGGCTGTAGCAGATGGCTTGACCAAATGGGCAGGGGCCTAGAAGGAGAAAATGGGCTGATTAGCAACCAGGAAGTCTGAAGTAGACATTGCTCGGACCTGTGAGAGGGCATACTGTGGGAAGATCTTTGTATTGCCTGATAGCACTCACAAGAGGGAGGCAGTAAGTATGCAGGGAGACAAAATGATTGGCCAGTTAATGGCACCCAGCCTCTGTCATCAGCCACTTCTAGTATTGGCACAACAGACACATGAATCGAAGAACCATGGTGGCAGGAACAGAGGCTGTGCCTGGGCCCGCTAGCCTGGACTTCCACTTACCCAAGTTTTTCTAGTTCATGCTGCTGCCAAATGGCTAACATTCCATTAGCACAGAGCGATACTCAGTTCCCAATATAGCACCATCCCTTAAGGAGACCAACCTGACACTCTGGCGGGCTGCCTATATTGGCCATCTTCCAACTTGAAAGAAATAGCAATTCATTTGAACATGAATGGACACACATTCTGGATATGGATTTTATATTTCCTTCTCTTAGGCCTCAGGTAGCACCACTACCCAAGGCTTAAATGGTGTTAAATCCACTGTCATGGAATCCAATATAACATCACATCAGACCAAAGAACACATTTTTTTCAGCAAAAGAGTTGTTGGAATGAGCACATGACTCCACCATTCTGTCTTATACTATACATCTCGAAGCTGCCAGCCAGCCAGAGCATAGCTTAGACAGACCTGTTGAAAGGTTATCTGATGTGCCAGCTCAAAGGCCATACTTCTTAGGGTAGAAAATCATTCTTCAGGATCCAGAGGAGACCTTAAATCAAAGACCTTCAAATGCCACTGTGTTCACAATGGGTAGGAGTCCCAGAACTAAAGAGTAAAGGCAGAAGCGGTCCTACTGACCATCGCTCCCAGTGACGTACTTGAAGAATTTGGGCTTTTCATCCTCACAAAATTGAGCTCTGTGAATTTTGAGGTCCTAGTCCTAAAGCAGGGAGGGGCGGGGAATTTCTGACAGGAGACACAGTAATTACCTCTGTGAACTGGAAGTGTGGTTGGTCCATATTTGTTGGTCCAATGCCAGCTCCTTGCACCAAGAAACCAACAGGCAAGAAGAAAAGTTGCCATCTTGGGTGAGATCATTGAACCTGGGCATCAGGAAAAGGCAGGAAGATACCATTATGTACAGGGATGGGAGGAATAATGTAGAACTACATGACCTATTTAGGTACCTCTTGGTTTCCCTACTCCAACTTTGAAGGAAAACTGACCACAGCCTGAGAGAGGCACGATGGCTAGTGGCTCAGACCCCTCAGGGATGAGGGATCGGTCTCATCACCAGGAAAACCACCAAAGCTCAGTAGAGATGCTTGTTGAGAGTGAGGAAGATCTTGGGCGGATAACAGGAGGGAAAAGATGTCATCCTGAAAGCAGCTACAGCATCAAGATCTATAATCCGTCCCCCTAACCTTCTTTTGTTAGGTTCCCACTAAGAACTCACTGGTATCTTAGAGGAGCTTTTTCCACAACGTCTAAGAAGAGGAGGATCCAAGGGCTAAAAGGGGTGGACTGTAGTGGATACTTTGATGCACCACCCAATTTGTATTCGAGAAGATTCCTGTTCAGGAATGAAGGTCTCATTCCCAGCTGCTGGGAGTTCTGTGAGAAGATGGCCCTTAGCTCGTAACCTGTGGGGTTTGCCTCAAGTAAGGAAGACTGCCTGGTCACCTGAAGATCCCACTGCCTCCCAGGGACAACCTGTATTAAATGTCCCTTGTCTCCTAACTTGGGATAGCTTTAAAAGTCTACCCCTAGTCCAGAGCTCCATGGGGGTTGACTGATGTTTTCACTGAGACTGTACTACATCTCAACTTCTCCCTCTGTTAATCCAGGTTTTCCCCTCCCCCTTCCCAGCTGATCACAAGAGCACTCCCTAATAAACAGCTTCCTGGGAACACGACCCACAACAGCCAGTACAATTTGGGTTATTACCAGATGAAATAGTTTGTGTTCAAAGGCTGGAGAGCCCTGTGGATAAAGAAACTTCAGTTATAAAAAGTAGTCGATTTTATTAATACCAAACTGTAATTATGAGTCTCTTACTCATCGCTAGTTGATTTTGATCAAATATACATATACGTAAAAAAGCGTACTCTTTGTGAGAATTCCTGAATACATTCAATCTGGGCATATCTCACTTCAGATGCCAGATTTCCAACTCTGATTTCAATTCTCTGTTTGGATTTTAGCCATTTTGTATGAGAGAACGCATTTCCCCAGAGCTAAGTAGTTGCAGACATTCCTCAGAGTTTTGATACGTGGTCAGAAACCTGAGGAGAATCTGCGGATTCATATATTCATCCGTAGAATCCTAAGGGTCGGTGCCTCTTTTGCAGGCCTGGTTTGTTTTTCCGCTCTGTCCGTGCTTGATACTGGACCACACTGATAAAGCAAACGTTTAATAATTCCGATATCTGCCGAGCTTTGCATTCCACAGGCAACTGTAGAAACTTAAAAGCATGATTCATTTTTATGAAACTCTCTAAGTCTTTCCTGGAATTATGACCTTATATTCACCCTATAGTAGCTCTCTAAACCCTGTGGAGGTTTGAGGGAGCTCAGGGCAGACCAGGAAAGAGGGATCGGTGTGTCCCCCAGCTGCTGTCTGTTTGCTCACGTGTTCCTTTAACGCCGAAGCGCCTGGACAAAACATCGAAGCAGATTTTTCTTTGGCATTTCTTGTTGCATCAGTGAGAAGTTCCATCTCGGGAGACTTGGGGAAAAGAACAAGGTGATTCCTCTGAGTTTTGTCATGAGCAAAACTTATGGATCAGAGGAAGTAGTTCAGAAAGCCTCTTTAACAAGTTTGCCCAACTTAGCGCTCTAACTGTGCTACATAGGATAACCGCCCCCCCCACACACACACAACTTGTGTACAGTCTGTGTACTGAGTGTGAGGAGGGGACAAGTATAAAGGAAATGTATGCTTGATCATTTGCTGACAGTCTTCATACGATTAGCTTGAATGGCCGTATTTGGGGGCAAACTCTTCTGATAAATGATACAGTGGAAGTTGGGCAGGCATGCCTCTTTTTTTATTTTTATAAAGATTTTATTTCTTTATTTGACAGAAAGGGAGAGAGAGAGATCAGAAGTAGGCAGAGAGGCAGGCAGAGAGAGGGGAGAAGCAGGCTCCCCACTATGCAGAGAGCCTGATGTGAGGCTTGATCCCAGGACCCTGAGATCATGACCCAAGCCGAAGGCAGAGGCTTGACCCACTGAGCCACCCAGTTATCCCTCCTTTTTGACTTAAGTAAAGAACTGACAACTTCCCCCCCCTTTTTTAAAATTTTATTTATTTTATTTGACAGAGATCACAGGTAGGCAGAGAGGCAGGCAGAGCGAGAGGAAGGGAAGCAGGCTCCCTGCTGAGCAGAGAGCCTCATTCGGGACTCCATCCCAGGACCCTGGGATCATGACCTGAGCCGAAGGCAGAGGCTTTAACCCACTGAGCCACCCAGGCACCCAACTTTTCCCCCTTTTTGTACGATCCTTCTGAGGCAAGCAGACTAGGTTTTCCATTCACTATCACATGTCCCAGATCTTTTACTGGAAGGGGCACGTGGGCTAATCCACCGTGTAATGTTGACATTGCACGTGGTCGTAGGTGGGTCATGCCCCCCTTCCCTCCCCCGATTCCTACCAGCCCCAGCTCAGCCCTTCCTGGTTTGGATCATCCTGACAACTCTAAAAGTCTCCGGTTAGAAGGAAGGTAAGCCTTCCTCATGCTTCCCAGCTTGGAAGCTAAAAGTCTCTGCTTAGAAGGACAGTAAGCACAAGCCCCCTCAGGTTTCCCAGCTTGGAAGCTCGGGCACATGAGGGTCGGTAGGGGTGAGAGTCGCAGAGCATGTATGCATCAGGTGGACACAGCAGGAGGACAGCGGGAGAGCCAGGCAGCTGGGGCAAGCGATGTAGCCCGGGACTGTGAGATCCTGAGTCAGAGCTCACATCTTATGGGCCTACATGCTTTCCCAATTAGGTTAGGTTATCTCCCTTGCATGGACTTCCCAATTGATTAAGCCTGCACGGGGTGGGGCGGGAAGCGGGGGTGGGTGGGGGGATGGGGAGTGTTATGAGAATATTGAGCCCAGTCCTCATGTTTGCGTTATCAATATGCATTTCGATGTCAAAATACGCAGTAGTACTTTCCCTCTTCCTTTCAAAACCACCTGCACTTTCCCCTGGACTTTTCCATGGAAGATGCTACTGTTGAAAATAATAGTAAACTTTTCTAGTGCTTTTTAGCTCTGACTGGCCATTTGATGGGCCCTCTCCGCCCTGGGCTTCCCCCTCGCATCGCGCCAGTTGTAGCTCCTTCTGTGTTCAACGGTGTGATGAGGTGGCACCCCCCTACTTGAAGTTTCTGACTAGAGTGGCAGACTCTCCCCCCTTACTGAGATCTAAAAGAATGTTCCTCAGTGTCTTCAGGTCTGTTGTGCACTCGAATCTAGACTGGCTTCCTGATGAACATGTGTAAGCTCCACACAATCTTTATCACCACTGTTTCCTTGGCCGGCAGAAACAGTGCTGGTTCAAGGGCGCCCCTCAGATAGTCTTTGTGAGTAAGCGAGGGCCGACGGGCGCTGCGCTGGGCTCTGAGCAGAGAGATTGCCCCGCAGGAGATCGGAGCCAGGGATGCTGGGAAGCGAAAAGACTGCTGTTCAAACGGATCATTTCAATGCAACATGTTTAAGTGCTATGAATGAGGGGTGGCGATCAGGGAAAGCAACCCAGAGATGACGTCTGTGCAGAATCCTGAGGACAGTAGAAATTTACCAATCCATCTACACTCTTCAAGCTAACGACGGGGCCATTTGCCATCTGCTCCCCTTCCTATCCTTATCTTTTTAATTTAAGTTCTCCTTGCTCCCCAGCCAGCCAGCCCTTCTGTTCCAGGGAACTAATCTACTTTCTGTAACCCCCAAGGACTGGCTGGACACCGGCCGCTTTCATCCACACTAGCCTTTCTCCATCAATATATGTGTTCGTTATATCCCAAAAGATCTTCCTCAAACCGAAGGGCTCTAGGCAGCCTTCCCTAATGAATTCTCTTCTGCTTCCTTTATTTCCCTCCTACTCAGAGCTTAAGTTTTAGCTTGTACCGTCTGATTCTAAGAACTCAGATAAATCACACTGGTGTTGGGCATGATTTGGATGTCCATAGATAAAAATCAGTCAAAGGTGTCAGGAGTCTCCTCAGGTAATTTTACAAGGCAGGAAATGTAGTGCTTGCTGTTTCGCATCCCAGTGTGGAAGCCAGCACGGTAGAAGGCGCCCACCTCCTTTACCCAGAGACTCCTGGTGTCCTCAGGTCAAGACTTAGTTCTCTCTATAAATCTAGCACTGTTTATAGATAGGAATATTTGGGGAGAAATCTGGAGGGGAAGTGTATTAAAATGGGTTTTATAACCACTATCAAATTTTTATATTTGACTCCCAACTGGGTTATATATTCTTTAGGAATTTTCCATCTTTGGGTCCATATAGAAGGGTAGTTAAAGGAAATAAAATTATAATAATAACTTGATAATTGTGTACAGAGCTTTACAGTTCACATCTAAAGGAAACGTCACCTCCTCTGAGAAGCCGTCTTTTGTCTCCAGGAGAGTTGCTTCCCCCTTTCTTTGGGCTCCAGCAGCTCTCAGGAGACCTCTAGTGTGGCACCTTTTGTGAAGTGCCCTCCTTTATGTTCTGTGCCTGATTCCTCCGCAGGGAGATTTCTTCAAGAGTGGGGAACTTGGCTTTTCCAGTTGCACGCCTCTGTGGTCTGGCTCTGACAAAACTCAGTATGCTTTAAAAACACCTTATAGATAAATAAGTGAATGAATGGATACCGAATAAATGAACATTATTTCTGCATTAAGGGTTTGATCAAGGTTTGTTATATTCCTCTTTGATGGTAATCGAATAAAAAAGAAATAAGAGCAATTAATCTTGCTGATGACCGTGGAAAAACACATTTGTAGGAAAAAGTTTGGAGTTTTCGGTGAAATTCTCTAAATTTTCCCAAGAGTTCTTTTATTCCCAGAACAGATACCGATGAGTTAGTGGTGCCCATTTGCGCCCTTACATCTGCAGAGTTGGGAAACTGATTTAATTAAGTCATGTGTTTCCCTAAGAGTGAGAAGAAAAACAGTGTTCCAAGAGTTTGAGAAAAAAAAAAAAAATCACAGAACAAATAGTTACCGTGTAAATTATGGAGTATTAGACGCTTCTCGAGTATTTTCCTTCTCGAGTATTTTCTCCTTCGTGATTAAATGTTAATCTCTGAGTTATGCACTGTAATAATAGATCCAACTGAAAAAGTGTTTCTGGCCCTAATGCATAAAATATGTGCATGCAATTTGAAGGCTGAAAAATGGGACATTCTTGGGGGGTGGAGGAGATGAAGAATGGTCTGGAAGTCCCTGCCACTCTGGGGAAACAGAACATGATTATCTACAAGGTTAGCTGATTTTAAATACCGATTGCCAAACTGTTCAATAAAATATGAATACTTATTATGGCAATCCATATCACATGTTACATATCCTATTTCGGGGGCGATGTGCACCTTCTTAAAGAAACAGGCACTAACTAGGTAATGTCAAACATTATGAAGTGAGTGGAAATGGAGACTGAAGTTCCCCTTTTCCTATTGGTTGCTCCTCCGGACTTCAACCTCTAAGAAAAGACTAAAACTATAAACAATTCTCAATATCCATGGCAACGTGCATAAGAAGGTAATTATTTTTTCTTTACATTTTTAAATTTGAGAGTTTAATAGTGTATTATATGCATTGCCTCAGGCCCACAATTCCTGCAGTTGGTCATTAAGTATCAGGAAATGCCCTCTCTCCCAGTCATTACTGCTTAAATAAAATGCCACTTACAAGCCTGGTGAACAAAAGAGCTACAGTGTCTGTGTCAGGCATACCTTGACTCTTGTAGTGATTTGGCATGGAGTACGCTAAACCCCCAGAGCACCTGGCCCAGGAGCCAGCATTGTGTCCCAGGAGCAGTGTTCACAAGGAAGCCTTTTTACTTATGGTTAATGAAACTCAAGAAACAGCTCCTTCCTTCAGGTGAACACACCAGAAGAAAGGCCCCAAACCATGTTCTCGTATTGTCCACCAGCTGCTGTAGGAAGGCTGCAGGAGGCCAAGGGTTCTGGGTAAGTCCCGCATACATTAATTCCATCAATATTGTGGAGAACAACTCTCTGAGGTCGAATTTTGAAAGTTTCGGGTTTGTACTATTTAGTTTTTGGGTTTGTGGGTTTTTTTTTTTTTAAGATTTTATTTGCTTATTTGACAGAGATCACAAGCAGGCAGAGGCAGACAGAGAGAGAGGAAGGGAAGTAGGCTCCTTGCTGAGCAGAGAACCCAATGCGGGGTTCCATCCCAGGACCCTGGGATCATGACCTGAGCCAAAGGCAGAGGCTTTAACCCCCTAAGCCACCCAGGCACCCCATGTACTATTTAGTGCCTTTTTAAGGAAGACCCATTCACATGGAATCCAAGCATTGAGAAGGTGTAAAGGGAGAATTTACTTACAAAATCTATCTGAGGTATGTTTTACACAGGCAGAGTGATTGACTCGTAATCCAGAAAATTTAGTCCAAGTTAAAATCAAAACTCCTTTCCCTGGATCTGGAGGCTCCTTTTCCTGGATCTGGAGGCTCCTTTTCCTCAGCCTCCTGCCACCCTCTGACACCTGGGTGGCTTATCCCAGACAGGGGCTAACCTCACGCCTTCTCTTTGCCTGCAGAGGCAGCATCAGTAAGCCTGTCCCCAAATGACTCCTGCAAACAAAAGGAAAAATCTGTGCTGAAAACTCAGGCTAATCTAGGAAGTTCTAAATTTAGATCGGACTTTTCTTCCAAGACTTTGTTTGTAAATCAGTTTTGGGAACCTGGAACAAACATTTCCCATGGAAATGTTATAATAAATGTGACTATGCAAATTGAACCCCTACTGGAGGTGAAATGTTACACATTAGCCACACCATTTTTTATCAGTTGTATTTTCTCGATCTTTCCCAACAACATGATGGATTAAATGGGCTTTGTGGAACTGGTGTAGGAGGTAGACCTCCATGTGCAATGGTGCTTGTGGGAAATCAGTCCCCACTCAAGAAGCTGACGGAGAAACTCTCCTCCTGCTGCCAAAACTTCACAGAGAAGAGAGATTCCCTCCGTGGCTTCTAAGATGCCACGAAGAAGTAAGAAGGGGTAGACTTTTTAATGTAAGGGACATTCATAAATTTGGTGTCTGTATTTTAGGAGCTGCTGGCACTTAATTTAGAAAGTATTACAACTGTGTTAGGCAGAAGGTGAACTTGACAGAGTTTAGGCCAGGAAGTTGAATAAGGAAACATAAACAGTAAAGCAAAATATAGAACCAAGATTTGAACAGAGATAGACACTGGAACTAGGAACTTCATAGCAGGGTTATGAGCAAGACCAGTGTTCTGGTGCCAAACAAGGAAATGCAAAACTTCTTGACCAGAAAATGTAAAGAAATTTGAGAACAGCAAAGCGAAGGATTGTGATGCTGATCGCGCGAGCTTTCTATTCTTCTTTTGTTCTTGTCTGGATTGATTCTAAAAATTAGTAAATTCTGAACAGTTTAAGCTGTCACAAGGTCATGTGTCCATCCCACTGTGCCTCCATGTTCCACATCCTGGCTATTTGCCTCACCCCACAAAAAGCTGTGAACAGCAAAGGCTCTCATTCTAGACAACTCCCCAATTGTTTTTGCTCCCAAATGGCAAGAGAGATAAACAATTTTTTTCAGTCAGAATGAAGGGTGAGGTGGGATGTGGGAAGGGGAGCTAAAGATGGAACCATGATCCATGCGGAAGAATAGGAATCATTAGTTTAAGGGATTGTCAGGGGCAAGGGTCCTTTTGGAAGAAAGAGAGGACACCATGATTCCTGGGGAAAGGAATTGAAGTAGTGGGCCAGGAGGAAGGCAGAGGAATGCTGTGTGAGATGCATGAAATGATGTTTGGAATCTTCCAGAAAAAAACAATAACCCACAAACAAGAGTGTATGGGATGAAATCCCGTGTCTTATAGTACCAAGGAGGGAGCAGAAGGTAAATTCTTAAGTAAGAACAGCAATTGTGGGACTGACCAAGATCTCTCCAGATTGCCAAAATTGGGAGTCTTTGCCTAGTTTACCTAATACCCATGGTGTCAGGAAGTCTCCCATGCTCTCCAAGCTCCTCAGGAGGGATTTGACTTTCTGTTCTCCTCACCAAGCAGTTTGGGTGTCTCTGGGGAATCTGTGTTTACATGTCCAACTCCACCTGGAACCCTGAGGAACCACACCAGCTGGGGTGAGGGCCAAAATCCTTAGGCTTTTGAGGAAGCAGAGAGGGATTCAAACACCGTGTTTCTTGTCATCACACACATCCTGTCATTTGTTGGGGGTGCAGTTTGTTCTAACTGCCACTAATGGAAAAAAATGGCAGATGATAAGAGATTTTTCAAGGTTCTTTGGAAAGTGTTTCTCCAGGTCAGTTAAGAGAAGGGCCATGCCATGTTATTTTCACTGCACCAAAACAAAAACATGGCTGTCCATAAAGATGCTATTGGAAGAGCAGGGGAGCTAGCAATCTGATGGTTGGGATAGAGTGAAAGCATAAATTAAATTACATCAATGGTAGGAGACTTTTCCCGCTCTTCGAGACCTGGAATTTTGAGCATCTGTGGGACTGGTTCCAGTCTCATTTTTCAGCCCTTAATATAGAGACTTAACACTTTCAAATATGTTAATTTCAGAAAAACACTTCTTGCTACTTAGTTCCATAATCTCTTCCTGGATGAATTAAGTGAAGAGGAATAGGAAAGACAATTTAAGAAATAGATTCGTTCCAATCTAATGAGATGGTTGGAAGTCTGACTTGGTGGGAACCCATACGCCTCTGGGATGTCTGCCACAGCATCCGTGCCCTTGTGGCCTGCTAAGTTCTCAGCTCCATGATATTTGGAAAGGGTCGCTTGGACAACATAGATCGTAAAGAAATATATCAGTCTCTTGAAGGTTCAGCCCAGAAAGTTCAAGCTCAGGTTAACACCCTACTTGTCATCAGGATCAGAAGGTTTCTCAGTTGGTTTTTTGATGCTCTGACTCATTTCCAAACAGGCTCTGAGTTGGGTAAGAGGGATTATGGATTCTATCCTGTTGGTTATTTCTGCAACTACATTGCGTTTATTCATGGATATCTTTAGAGCAAATCATTTGTAAAAACTTCACTGATTTGCATACATCGGAGGAAGATCTTTCCGGAATTCCTCTGTGTCTAGATTTTGAGACAATTTTAGGCACACGTGAAGTTTAATTGTTTTAAAGTAGTTCCACCTGACCGTTAGACGTCCCGAAGCAAGTAATTGAGGAACCGCGTCAACAAGGTAATAGAAATGATTTGTCTTCGTACATCCACCATTTGGCTGTATTCCACATGTGACCTTGGACCGGGCTTGGGTTACAGTCCCTTGGCCTCCAAGAATCACAGATCATCAAGAGGCAGAGAGGGATGGAGAGCTCATCGAGGCCGTGAGCACACTTTACTGTAAAAGAGCAGATAGTAAATATTTTAGGCTTTGTGGGCCATCTGTTCTCCATCACAACTATTCAGCTGCCTCTGTGGCACGAAAACTGCCATCAATGATGCAGAAATGAAGAAATGTGGCTGGATTCACACAACTTTATTACAAAAACAAGCCACACGCAGGATTTGGCTTGTCGGTTTTAGTTTGTCAGCCCCCGATCTAATCCAACTTCCTCATTTACAGATAAGGAAAAAGGAAGCTGAGAAGATTGGGAATTTCCCAGAGTCACTTGATGGTTAGTGGCAAAGCCAGATCCCAAACCTAGAAATTCGATCTAGATTCCAGCCCTATTTCTACCATGACACACTAGTTCTGTCTCACTCATGAGGCTGGTCCTGTCCTCGAGATGACATAGTTTGAGTCAGAAAGCCATGTTTGAGGAAATTATGTGCTAGTGACAATTCAATTATTTAATAAAAAACACCTTGAAGAAGAGATTTTTATAGGTGACTGTCACTAATTATTGACATTACTCCCAGGGCCAGTGTTTTGTTTAAAGACGGCATCAGGAGAGTGACAAATTGAAAGATTGTTATTTTGTCATAGGTCTCATATTAACATTTTTCACTAGAGTTGGTTTGAGTAAAACTAGCAAACTAAGGTTTCCAGTTTACCAAAGAACCATCAGCCCCCATTACCATGGGATTCAGAGGGTTAATGAATCCCCCAAATTCATACAGAAGTGTTTGGGCATGTACTTTTTTTCCTCAGGACAGGATACATAGTTTTCCTCAGAGGGATTTTTTTGACCCCTCAAAAATTTGCAGGATTTCAGATGATGGAAGATTCTTGTCCCTCCAGGCTGCCTGAACAGTCTGTCTCAAGAGGGAATGAAGACCCTCCAACCAACCAAATCCCTTCCTCATGTGCACCCTCAGTGACAGGCACTCCCGACGGTAGGTAGCTGGCCACCAACAAGGCCCAGAGGAGAAGGGGAAAGTAGTCAGTTTGGCTAACACAGATGGATATAGTGTATAATTGTGAGACAATTTCGGCTTCAGGGGGTCAGAGGCAGTAATGCTCAAGGTCAATGGGCTGCATCATTGCAGTTTAGGTTATCAGTCGGTTCAGGGCAAGACTTCAGTCATTGACTAGGTACATGAGGTGAAATTCAGCTCCCAGAAGCTAACACGTGGGCTTCACTCCTGACAATATGGTGGACTGAGCTGACCCACCCACCCCTTCAGTTCCAGACACAGAGCGACCCTACAGGAAATAGAATGGGAAAAAAATTATGTTGTTGGTTTTTTTAATACAAGTTGATTTCAAAAGAAATAAATGGAAAAGCTCTCATGTCTAAAGCAAAGAGTGAACTAAAATCAGAATAGTTAGCTTCAGCCAAAGCAACGGCAGCCCAGGAGGTGAAAAGCCAGACTTCTCATTCCCATGCATGGATAAGAAACAGGCCCATGAGTCTACTCAAGTTGACGCATGAGAAGAGGCAGAACTCTTGAAGTGCTGTTGGTTTGTGAGATGGGGCTCAAGAAAACTCCATCCTATCGCCCAGATAGGTATTAAGGAAGCTTTCTATCCAGCCCAGTGCTCTAGGTAGGAGAAAATGTCTACAACAAATAAAATTAAAAGCCAATCTTGCATTTCATGCTCGGGGGTGAGATCTGAATTTACATTACACACGTGGATCCGGACTCCCTGCCTGAGGAAGAAATGCTCCAAACTGAACAGTGCTTGATGTCCAACGGATGCCTGCCCAGAACCAGGACAGACACCTCATCACCCATGGCTCATTGATTCCCACACAAACAAGCCCTCCACTATGGATTAGCTTCTACCAGAAGAGTTCACTACACACACACACACACACACACACACACACACGTAGAAGCAAACACCACAGCAGAAACAAAAACCACAGAGACTGAGCAATCTGGTAAAGACTATAAAAAATAAACATTTTAAAATTATAGAATAAGGCGTAGAAACCACTAGAAAAGAATACATTAAAAACAGCAATAACAAAGGCTCACAAAAGCTCCACAGAGAAATTACAGGAATGAGAATGACAGCCGTTATCACGAATCCCTAAAACAACAGTTCTCGTACCTGATGTGCACTTCCCTGAACTAGAAGGCCAGATCTGAGGGAACGACTTGGAGGGCTACACAGAAAGTGGAATCCATTTTGACTAAGTGCATGGAAGCCAAGGACAGCTCAGGCAACTAAGGGCTTTGGCAGCAAGACCAACTCCAGCACTGCCCACCCCCAACCCCCCGCCCCTGGGTTCCCACCCTGACAGGGGCTCTGGTTCCTCTCAAGCCTCGTCAGAACGGCTTCAGGAGGGTGGTGGGCCTGAGCCTGAAAATCCAGGGCCTTGGCAGCCCCTGATGTGCGAAGCTTGGGAAAGGTAGGCCGTCTTCCTGACAGGTCTGATGTACCTACCTATCCTCTCAAGACTGTTCTCTTCAAAGGTTAGCTCTTACCTTGAGAGGAAGAGAGGGAAGTGTATACCTGCCCTCCAGTTTCTTCCCAGGCCTGGAATCCTCTAGCTGAGGAGAACCTTGCCAGGGCTGGCAGAGAGCTGTCAAGGGTGGCTTTCTAAAGGCTACACTGATCGGTGCTTTCCTGAGTAAGGACTGAACCTCAGGAGGAGGGGACATATTGCAAGGCCTGTGGGAGACTTCGTCAGGAGCCTTGGAGAAGGCGGCCTTCTCCCCTGAGCAGAATGCATAGCAAAAGGATGAACGGCAGGATCACTCAACAGACTCCCTCTATAAAGTCCCCGGCCGGCAGTGAGTCCCTGATCTCTGACTCCCTACTGGTCTGGTCTCTGAAAACTGGCTGCTGCCTCCTCTACGTCTGCCTGACCCTCTAGTTCACACCTCAGTAAACTGTGACCCGCATTCTCCTGCCTGCCCCTTACAGGCCTGGTACCCGGAACACACACACTCCCCGTGGTCTCTGCTTCGATCTAGCCCTGAGCCCTGGCTGGGCCAGAGCCGGCAGACAACCCAGATCCTGAACAACAGGATCTTTCCAGAAGGCAGACCCTCCCTTGGCTTCTCTGTTCCTAGGAATCAATGCTTTTTCTGAGAACTTTCTGACATGTAAGAGAGCATCAGGAAAAACACACCAGCCACAGGGGAGCCTGAAACAATTTGATTTGGAAGCTGGAGATAAATTTTCACAGGCCCCTTACTCAGGGGAACCCCAGACAGCCGCGGTTATTAGCATTTTCCTGTAATTTGGATAGCACACGCTAATGGCCAAAGAAAATAATGCTATTAGCACTATAATGATGGGGCAGGCTCTCGGCAGACAGGACGCCCATTGACTTCAGAGGGACCTGGGCCCCAGGTGACGTTTAAATGCCCTCTGTCTCCTTTCCTTGCTCATCCTGTACCCTTTCCAAAGCTGAATCAGCAGCACGAGCCAATTCTGGGACAAAATGAAGACCTTTGTTATCTGAAATTACTTGTACCATCTAACTCCTGATATAAAGCAAAATGTCTCTTAATAAAATCACCTTGATTTCCATAAGTGTGTAGTACATCATCACCGTGCTGGCTTTATTAGACCACTAGACCCTCAGAGAGTGTTAAAAGACTGGGAGAAAGGATTATCCATTTAGGAGGGGAAGCTGAGTGTCCAGCTTTCTACCAGAAATTAAATCTTGATTCTAGAGATCTGAACAGACATTCATTTTAAATGATATCTCAAGACAAAATTTGTGGTCAAGATATCCTTTACTATAACCCCAAATCAAATCCCAAAGAACCACCCCTTTAGCCCCGATAGGTTACTTCTAGCAAATGAGAATAAAATATTTTCAAGTCAGCTTTTGCTCCTTTGTTAAAAGTCACAAGCAGGAAAATCACCTGTTTCGATGTCCTTTGCACTCTGCCCCATAAAGCAGACCCCATGCATTCTGGATCCGGGCTGCAGTTTTAACATACGTGTGTGTGTGTGTGTGTGTGTGTGTGTGTGTGTGTGTGTGTGATGCATTTCCTGGGGTCTTCTAGTACCAGCGAAGCCAGGGGCCCCAGGGCGATCGGGATGGTGGGTAGGATGGAAGGAACAAAATGGAACAAAATGTCCTCTCTGTTGAGTGCCCTCCACGGAGGCAGACACTGGCAGTGAGGCAGGGCTGAGTCCCAGTTCTGCCACTAATCAGCTGTGTGACTTTGGACATATCACTTAACCTTCCTGTGCCCTGGTCTTCTGATCTATAAATTGGAAATGCTAACAGCCTGTCTCATACAGCTGTTTCAAGGATTACTGTGTAATCCCCGTATAGCGCTATGCTAATAAGTTAGCAATGTGAACCTTCCTTCATGTCCCGAGCGAGCACATAACACCACACACCCAAGAGAGGAATCCCTCCTAAATTCCATATGCAGGAGGTATCCTTTTATGGCCCTGTGGCTGCTGGGGAAAATAGAGACATTTCCAAGAGAATTTGGGCATTCTTCGCTGAAAGGACACGTTTTTATTAAACAAGAACAGGTCTTCTGAGGACTGAAGTTGTAGAGCGGGGACAATTCAGGCGGAGCTAAATGCAGGCTCTCCTGACGAATGAAGGTAGGATTAGCACTCAGCTCACAGGGTTACTGGAGAATGACATAAAATAGCCTATGTGAAAGTGATTAGCACAAGGGAGGCACTCGAGATGTTTTGGCTGTGCGTGGGCCTCAGGCTCCCGCTCACGGTGACTTCTCGAATGCTCAGCAGACCCCATTGCAGAGGTGGTTTTCGCTGGTGAGGAATCGGGGAGCCTGAGCCATTACATGAGACTTTTATAGTATGTGCTGGAACTGGGGCTGGAGCCAGGCCATGGGGCTCCATGGCCAGTGCTTTCTACAGTATGCCTCTTTGTGCCTCATCTTGGTATTTTGAGAGTGTGAGGGCCTACTAACCTCCCCCTTAGAGGGCAGGGGTTTTTTTTGTTTTTTTGTTTTTAATTTCTTTTCAGCATAACAGAATTCATTGTTTATGCACCACACCCAGCGCTCCATGTAGAGGGCAGTATTTTTGCAGTGTTTCCTCCCAGCCAGCGAGATAGGCACCATCCACTTAACTGTGTTGGCCAAGTAAGCTTTCTGACCTCAGAAGGTATCTCTTTCAGTGGCTGCAGAGGTGTTTTACTAACTAGAGTTAATATCCACGGAGGCTCATTGGAAAGCAAGCTTACAGGGGAGGCCACAAGTAGAGATGGGGCTGCTGGGAGCGAAGGGTCAGGGAAGCAGGGGAAGGCTGGGCAGGTATACGGCACCGTGAGGCATGGAAGCCTCCCCAGCTGCAGAGGTAGGCAATCCCCAGATGAAAACCTAGCTTTTTTTTTTTTTTTTTTAACTCCTTTACCCAGAGGGGATGCCCTACCAGGCCTTGGATCTCCTCCTTCTTGGGTGGGTTTCCCTGTAAATGCTGCTGAGGGTTCCACACCGTAAAGCTGTGGGGAAGAAGCCAGGAGAGAGGAGACCCCCTGAGCATGAAAGAGGTGGTGGGGATTAAGCCCAAATTACAATGTTCAGAGAGCACAGGGACTTTTGCCTAACCTCTAAAGGAATGTACACTTTCCCTTTGGACAATTAAATAAATTTCTTACTGGTCTTCAGGCTTTCCACACGTGCCCTTCTATGGTCTGCCCTCCAACAGCCGCCTGAAAGATTCTTTTGGCACAGGCCCTGTCCCTCTGCTGCTCCCTGCTGGGGTGACCAGCCCCTCCCAGGCCCCGCCCCTCTTCTGGCCTCTCCTCCTACCTCTTTCCTCCCATGAGCTCCAGCCTCAAGGCTTCCTGCCTCCTCCTGATCAGCCATGCTCACTCCCCCTTCAGGCTTCTGCACCAGCTGGGCTCTGTGCTGGGAATCCTCTTCCCCCCGAAATTAATACCCTCTACACCTTCAAATCTTGCATCAGATTTTCCCTTCCTAATGAACACTGCACCACCCCCCAGCCCTCCCTGTCTCCTTGCCCTTCCATTTTTTCATAAAACCATTCATTTTTCAGCCCACATTCACTCATTGACTATATTTGCTGTGTGACTTCTCCCACTGGAATACAAACTTCCCCGGGGGTGGGAACATCTTCATCTCACCGACATGTCCCTAGTGCCCATGCCGTGCCTGGTGCATGCTAAGTGATCAGGTGGTCTTGGTTGGGTCAATGGATGCAGTAGTGATGGCCCTCAGTTATGGACTTTGGCTGCTCCAAGGTCCCCAGCATCCCATTCATGTTGGACACTGCAGATGCCCACATCAGCATCCAGGCTTCTGGAAGAGAGGTTGGAAATGCTAGGCAGGGAGCCAGCTCTTGTCAAGCTAGCTGAGAGGGTTCTAATTTCAGCCAAGAGCTGCATCGGAGACCTAATCCTCTAGGCTTCAGACGTGAGGTGTGGTGGAGGACTCTGGGACAGGAGACAACCAACCAGCAGCCTACGGTGGGGGCAGCAAGGCTCACTCAAAACCCCTCCACTGCCTGGGGAAGGTGACCTCAAAACTTTCAGCCCTAGTCAGGATTGGCCCTAGCGCTCAGCAAGGCTATTCCCGGTTAAGGGCTTTAAGTCTAGCTGGGAAATGATCAAGGCAGGGACAAGTCCAAAATGAAGATGGGGAGCCACTTGTTTGAAATGTGTTAAGAATTTCAAGGCATGTCTCTGGAAAATGGGGACACCCGTGCTGGGGATGGGTGGTGGTGACCCTTTCAGCTTCAGCCCAGAGCCCACACCTGAAGACATCTGCTGCCTCCATTCTGAGTTTGCTCCCGAACAGGACTGAGGCCTGATCCACCAGCCTTGGAGCCTCCTATTGGTCTTGGTGGGGGAACTGGGGAGCTCACAGATCCCTTTCAGTGGAAGCCTGATAAGGAGACTGACCCCCAAACCTGTCCCCCACCCCCTACAGCTTAGTGATGTCCTCATCCACCTGATAGCATTAGCAGCCCACTGCTACTCTCCAAGATGGACACCAACCAGTGGGCCCTGCCCTCAGGAATACAAACTTGCCCCAAGAGGCCACCTCTGAAGACCAAGCTTGGGGCCTGTAGACCTTGCCTGTGAGTCAACCTAGAAACATGGTCACAGGACTTACAACTCAACATGGCATTTGAGAAGCAGAGGGCGGCCTGGCCATGGAACTTTGTTCTAGTCCATTTCTAACAGATCATGAGCATAAGGGCCCTCTTTCCTAAGGTCTGAGGCCTAAGAACCTCGAGAAGACAGCCTCCTGGTATTCTTTTCTTTCAAGAAAATTTTTGGTTAGCAAAAAAGATAAAAATAAAAATAATTTTTAAAAAATAAAATGTAGGAAGAATTTCAAGAGGGCGACAGCAGAGCATTAAACCACACACGGGGCCCTTCTGAGGACTGACAATGCCAATGCCATTTCGCAGATCTCCCCGCCAGAAAATTCCCCACAGCAAACACAGACCACTTGTGCCTCAGATGGGTAGCACATTTCTCCTTGAGGAAAGCAACCCAAGGCTGCAGTGGGCGAGGGTTCCAAAGACTGTATCTGTGCAACTAGCCAAAGGACCTGATGTTATGTTACAGGATGAGGGAGGGACAAGGGATGGCAGAATGAGGTGACATCAAAGGTGGCATCTGGGGCAGACTGGGTTGACCTCCCTGAGAAATGAGCAGCCAAGACTCTGGAGCATTCTCCATTCAGAAAGGTGGTTGGTGACCAGCAGCAGGTAAGTAAAGAGATGAGCAGTGAGAAGAAATAAAGCCGATGTTGAGTTGTGTGGCTGTGGCTTGTTAGGCTGGGAAGCACAGGGCTCTTTCCACACGAATCAACTGAGAAGTTACATTTAAGTAGGCATCCCTAGGTAACAGATACCGAGGGGGGTTCCATCACCTGACATTTGGATGGCACTTTACAGTCTAAAAAGTGCTTCGATATGCATAATGGTTTCAGCGGACTCTCTCAATAAGCCTACTAGGTTAGCAGATTATTGTTTTCCCCAGATGGGTGGACAGACTAGTCCAGGTTCATGGAGTCAGTAAGGGCCACGGAGAACATGAGAACTCGACTCTGCTCTCTTGGAGTCTAACACTTGTCCCTTCCCTCCATGATGCTTCTGGGAAGCCACTGGTGGCGGCGGCCATCTTTCCAGAGCTCATGGCCTGAGACAGACGGACAAATGCTGCCCAGGGCAGCACAAGCATATGGCAACACACTGACTAATTGCCTCTGACATACGAATATCCCGCCGGCACAGCAAAAGCGACAGTGAGCTCCTAGGGCTCCTAGGGTTAGCTCTCCTCTCTGGAATATGTAGATGTTCAGAGGGATTGGATGTCTCCCTCATGCAAACATTGCCTGAACCGCTTTTGGGGGTCAGCCGATGATTGTCAACTACAGATTAAGTAAAGCAGAATACAGAGAGGCTGCCCTGAGTGAGGATGCATTTTTAAATGGCCCATTAACCTCTTACCAGAAGGATTCCTTCCTTCGAAGCGTGTTGGTGGTTTCCTGCCCTAAAAGGAGTGCAGACAGTTTGCCAAATCACATTATTATGCACAGCTAACTGCTTCGCAAAAACTGGTTACCCGCGGTTGCTCAGTCAGTGGGTTTGAGTTAAATGCCTCAATCATTAATGTTTTCTCTAAAAATTAACAACTGCAATTAGCCCGTATTAATGAAACAATCTCGAGGAGTTCTTTTTTTTTTTTCCTAAACTGAAGCTCCATTTGAGACTCACAAAATAGAAAAATGCAGCTAAAAATCATTTCCATTTTAGACCAGGCACATGTTAAAAACAGCTGAACTTATTTTTCCCTCTTCAAATTCTGCAAAACTCACCCCCAGGTTTACTCTCTATGCCAAGTTTCAGAGCTGAGCAAATTTTTATGGTCTAGTTATAAACCCTAGAAAAACAAGGTTTATAGGAAATGTTGACACAACCTAACTAAAGTGGTACGAGCTGACACCTCTATATTTTCAATTTGGGGATTTCTACTGGGAAAATATAAATGCTAATTCAGCAAAGGAAGCCAACTGTAATAAAAATGTTGTAGTCTTCCTGTTCACCCCATGAAGTTCTACTTCAAAAGATGCCAGTGCAACGTGGAGGTGAGTTAGAATTAGTATGCCCAGGATGCAGGACACCTGCAAATAGCTCAGCCTCCTGATTCCTATAAACTTTGCCTGGGAATGCATGACCTCACCGTGAGTCATGGCTGCCCACTGCAGCCGGGTCGGAGAGGAGCTGGAAGCTTCCAGGTCTTTACACAAAAGGCGTCTACTCTTCCTGCACTGCGCCCCTTCCCCTCTGCCATCAGTAGAGACTAGAGCAGGTTTTTCACAGACCAGGAGAGCAAGTCTCTGAAACAGAGAGAGACCAAAATGCAAAAAGTTGGCCAAAGATGCATGGTGGACATTGATTTCTGAACGAGGTGGGCTCAGACCGAGACCAGTAGCCATGCCAGGGGGACCCAGGTGTGAGGGCACGCCAAAACATCAGGACAAAGAGCCAACGACAGTTCTGATTTCCCCGATCCCTCTAAACAGCCCAGATGAGAAGCACATGTGTTCCATATTTAGGCTTGGATTTTTTTTTTTTTTCCTTCTGAAACAGGAGGAGATGGGAGAAAGGGTGAAGTTTGACTCAGGTCCAGAGATAAAGACTGACATACACAAATGGACCATAATAGGGGGCAAACGAGTTAAGCTGAAGTAAATGTTTGAAAATCCTTAACTAGGTAGACTAAACAGTATTGGCCCAGGAGCCAAAGACCCAGCTGTCTGTCCCAGTGCTCCCACCAGGGAAATGCGACTCCAGGCAGCCTGCGAAGCCTCCCCTGGTGTCTCTGTTTTGTCATCTGTAAAATGGAGGCCAGCCTCCATTACATGGTGGTGACGAGTGAGTAATGCGCCTGGAAGCGCTTTGTGAATTTTAAACTGCAAGATGAATAGGAGTATTCTGTCGCGTTGATTGCATTTCTGCTTCAGAAAACTGTGTCCGGAAAATGGAAATATTTTGAATCGAGGGACAAATCCATCAGGATAAAGGGAGGAAAAAACCCTTCCTAACATATTTGTAATTGCTTTTAGTTCATCCTAGAGCTGATTTGGAGGGCCACTTACCGCTGACTTCTTTGCTTTTGTGTTAAGTCTAATAGTCTACTAAAAAGGCCATTTGGGTCACACCCCAATTACCATATGTCTAAACCCCACCGGCTCACGAGGGACCACTAAGTTACATATCTTCATGGACAGAAAGTGTTTTGGAGGATGATTTTTTTCCTCCCAGGTTTCTAAATCTGTTGGCAACATTCTCCCAGAGTGTTTTCAAAAGCTTTCACAAGATATCCTTGCAGCACTGGCAAAAAATATGAAGCATACTTTAAAGGCTAATGCTTAACTTCTGCAGACCCTGATTTTTTTTTCAGGTTGAAAAGGAAGACAGTGAGTTTCTGGATGTACCTGTCAAGACTAAATGATTGTTCATTTCCTGTGAATTGGGAATAACGTAATAACATGCAGCTGGGGAGCTAGGCTGCATTTCTTGCTTTTTCCTCTTCCAGAAGCTGGGTCCCTAACCAGCTGGGAAATATTACTGTATGAACGTGCTGAAAAACTGAAGGGAAATGAAAAGAACAACAACATTCTAGATGTCAGCAATCAGTTTGATGGTCTTACCTGTACCAACCTGAAAGGATTTTAAGAGCAAAAGTTTGCAAAGATTAATTTAATTTAAAATGAGCTCTTAGGAAAAGAAGGAGGAGGAGGAGGAAGTGGAGGAGGAGGAGAAGGAAGAGAAGAAGAAGAAGAGGAGGAGAAAGGATTTCCAAAGTCACAAAAATCTTTCTTTAGAAATGTGATTAGAATTAACACTGCCACAATTATGCATGCCAATGACTGGGTAAGTTTGAGAGAAACAATTTAAAATAATAAAGTATTTTCACCCAAGAGAAATGGATTAGTGGAATTAAAGTATCCATGTCTTGCTAATGCAGTCATTACCTGGCACAGGAAAAAAAAAAAAAAAAATTCAATGCCGAGTTTAAAATTGGAATTCAGCAAAATATAATCTTGGGCACTTATTTTAAATGCACACTTATATCTTTTAGGATAATAAATTTTGTTCTGTGTTCCATTAGCCATTGCACTATATACATTGTGATTATATCAGATATTAGATGTTGAGAGATGGAGCCAATGTTTCACTTCAGGCGACTCCTGTTCCAACTCATCATCACGATTAATTAAAGAAAGAGGAGGAAGGATGGGAGAAGAAGAGGTGGTTGGATGAGTCAGGTGTCTGGCTTTTCCTGGGGAGGAGAGGAATGCAAGGCAAGAGAGGCCAAGGCAGAAGGAAAGTCCCTGACAGTGGAAATCTTACAGCATCACTGCCCATTGCACCCGGACTTATGTTGGAAGAAAAGAAATGTGGGGCCTCCAGAGAATGCAGGGGGGCTGGCTCATCACCCCGGATCATCATGTGTGTGTGGTTCTCGAATCTGGCTAGCTGTCAGAATTACTGGGAGAAATTTCAAAAATAGAAACAACTGGGTCCCATCCAGTCCTGGAATAAAGTTTGTGCATGACATTGGTATGTTTAAAAAAAATGTATGTTTTTTAAAAACCCAAACCTACAATTTATTCTGAATGCTGAGCCAAGGTTGAAAACCAGGGGGTCAGTGAGAGTTGGAAGAACCCCGTATGGTGAGTTTGACAATAATGCACCTTATCTAAGTCTCTGTCAGTGTTTGAATCCAAAGAAAGAGTTGTATATCCTGATGTAGAGGAGAATGACATTAGATGATGAGGATGACATTAACAAAAATTACCAGACACTCCTGGAGCAACTTGGGGACTCAGCCCCTCTGCCTGGCCTGATAGCTGATTTTGCACTATGCCTGGGTGGGAGGCAGGGTGCTCTGCTCTCAGATGATTTTATGCTCTTGTGGCCAAGAAGGGAAAATTCAGCATTCACACACTTAGCTCCCAAGTTGACGGCAATTGGATCAAGAAGCTTTGTTTTGTTCTCTTCTTAAAGAGTTGGTTGACTTCCAGCATGCAGAATAGATTTTTGGGTTTCCATGGTCCACAAGTCCTTTTCTTAAACTAACACATTGTTTCTCCCTTGTCTGTGCCTCCCGGGATTTAAGAGAGAAGAGATAGGAGTCAACGACCCAGGGGGATTTCGAGCAGCAGGTGGTCTCTGGCAGGCCCCATGGAGTGAGTAGCTGGGCTGGGCTGGGCTCCTGCCTACCAGCTCCTTTCACATCATGAGAAGGAAAGGCTCCCCAGGTGAAGGACAGGAGAAGACAGAAATCTTCCCATCATCTTTGGGTTGATTTCTCTGCTGCCTGAGTGACAGCAAGTTTTCAGTAACCTTGATCTCTCTCAATTCAGCTATGCTGATGGAAAGAAAGCCTGATCCCAGCGTCTGTGTCTGATGGATGTTTAGAGCTGGAAGTTACACTTTCTGGGAAGACTGTTTGGGAATGGACCTGGGGGCAAGCATGATCCTGGAAGCTCTGTTTTTGCTGATCTGACTTACCTATTGAACAAAATTCTCATTTTACATTAGCATAAATGAAATTGCCTAGATGAGATCATTGTTTGAAGGTGTGTGGTGCTATGGTAGCTACCGTTGTGGCCAAAGAACAGTGTTCAGGTGCACTAACTCCCCAGCAAATAATAGCTCACATGTCAATACCTCGTTCACCCCATGATATAAAAATATATTCATAAAAAGGTGTCATTCAGGCTTTTGTAAGTTAGTAGACTGATCATTCATTGGGCCATATTTTCTTTTTTTTTTTAAGATTTTATTTATTTATTTGACAGACAGAGATCACAAGTAGGCAGAGAGGCAGGCAGAGAGAGAGGGGGAAGCAGGCTCCCCACTGAGCAGAGAGCCCGATGCAGGGCTCAATCTTAGGACCCTGGGATCATGTTCTGAGCTGAAAGCAGAGGCCTTAACCCACTGAGCCACCCAGGCGCCATATTTTCTATGTGTCTGAATGTATAAAATGTTGGTGCTGTTTTAGTTATATCAAAATCATATCTGATTGCACAATAGCCTATGGAGAAACCTATTTTGGATAATAATAAGGAATATCATATAGAGTTGAATATATGAAACTTAGCAAACATTTAAAAAAAAAGATTTTATGTATTTATTGGGGAGGGGGCATGTGCATGAGTGGGGAGAGGGGCAAAGGGAGAGGGAGAAGCAGACTCTCTGCTGAGCAGGACCCTGGGATCATGATCTGAGCTGAAGGCAGATGCTTAATGCCTAACCGACTGAGCCACCCAGGCGACCCTTAGCTAACCTTTTAAACCAAGTATGTAGAGCCACTTTGGGGGACAAGAATGATAAATGGGTTCCACTTGAGCCCTGAGGGGCAGCTGGCTGAAGTGGTTTCTCGGAAAAAGCTGGTCTGGGCACACCAAACAACTGTGGCACATTGATTAGTGATGTCTGCCATGGAAGAAAGACCAGGTCCTGGCGCCCATTGTTTGCCATCTCTGCCATGGGAAGAAAGGGGAAATACTGAGATATGTAGCCGTGCATACCTCACTATGCACAAAGACTGTGGGGATGCATAAAGAAGTCCCCTGATGGCACAGCTTTTGCCAGAGCCAAGACCCAACTAACAATTTCAAATCGTTCTAGATTTGAGAGCATTATTAAAACTACTTAATGCCTATCTGGGTGTCTGAGAGAGTAAGGATTATTCACTTTTTCTCATCATGTTACACGGTTATGTGAAATTCTGGAATTAAGTCTGTCATCATTATGGTAGTGAATGTCAGTCAGAATCTCCCAATTATGTAAGCGGCTCACAAATAAGCCTTTTTCCTTGAATTCCTTTAGCACTCAGGTACGCGGAGGCTGGTTATTTTCATTAATTCAGTTTTTATTGCCCTCAAAGCAAAGGCCGTCATCTGGTGATCATGGCGCCCTCAGGGAAGTCATAACGTCTGTCCTATTTGTGAGTTCCATCTTACAGTATCAATGAGGATGCAACTCTTGCAAAGTCATTTTTTTTCCGGTTAATGATAATACCAATGGAAGAGGAAAGTGGGGTTATCCTGGAAAGACCATGAGTGTAAGATGATTCATGTTGCAAAGAAATAGCTTTCTCATTGAATAAATGGCTTTTTCATCAGATTGTTTTAAATTGCAAAGTTTAATTTCAGATGGAAGAAAACATTCCTCAATTATGTTGCAAATAATGACGTATTTACACACATCTTTAACATCTTTTCTACCAAAGATTTATCACTTCAGACCATTTACATTGTGAATTTCTCAGTTGCAGATTATTCCTCTTACTTTTCAAATGTAAGGACACTTTTCACTCTCCATTGATTGGGTCCTTGAAGACAGACAGTTTGGTTCTGGTTATGTCATATTGCCAGGCGGGTGATTAGTCATGAAAGAACCTTCCAAGAATTTGTTATTCGTTCCCTTCCCCCTCCTCCTCTCTATTGGCTAACAAATCCATTTTCTGGGACCTTAATCATCAAATCACAGTCCCAGATTTCCAGCTGCCAGCTAACCCAGTGCGCATCTTGCTGCCTTCTCCAAACCAACATGAGCCCAACCAGAACTTTCTTTTAACTCATGCTCTTCTCCTTTTCCTCATGGGTGTTCTAGCTACAGGGCTTTTTTGTAGGATATGGGGGTGAAAGTGGAGTTTGCTTTAATTATGAAAAGAGGAAGCAGGACACAATTTCCCTGACTTCTTACCTTGTCCTTCTAACAGGGTACATTATCTCTTCTGTTTCCATATATCACTTGTCTTTGGGGATCTCTGGGGACTGAAGGCGGAAGCCAGCACTGGGTCCTGCCTGAAGCTGTGAGGGAAGCGAGGCATTCCTCCTTCGGGGGGGTCACCTTTTCTGAAATAGTGGCATTCACCAAAATGGAAATTTTCCCCCAAATTATGTATATGCGGAGTCTCCAGGAGAATAGGGGTAGGGCATAATTTACTTTTATTCAACTCTAGTGGCTAGCAAAATAGACCCCCCCCCTCCAAATAGCCTTTATTTCACATGTAGTTATTTCCAGCTGGGTAAGCACAAAGGGCTCATTTGCCTTAATTTTAGCATTTGACAGAAACTTCTTTTAGAGTTGTGTTATGACCCTGGTTGCCAGTTCCCTCTCCACTCTCGCTTATTACCAGCCATGTGCCTGGTAAAAAGGTTTCGTTTGCCAGACTCCCTTGTAGGTGGGGAGGGCAGGGGGCCACTGAGCCGGAAACCTACGTTGTTGGGTGGAACTTTCTCTATAGGACTGGCCGTTGGCTCCCACCAGGGAGAAGCTTCTCCTTTCATCCTCTATCAGTGGATTGCTGAGTCCTTAAAACTCATCTTAGCTCAGGGTGCCTGGTTGGCTCAGCCAGTTAAGCTTGAGTGTCTGCCTTCGGCTCAGGTCATGATCCCAGGGTCTGGGATGGAGCCCTGTGCCTGGCTCAGCGGGGAGCCAGTTTCTCTCTACCCCCTGCTCATGCTCACTATCTTTCTCTCTCAAATAAATAAATAAATAAATAAATAAATAAATAAAGTATTTTTTTTTTTAAGTGGTCTTAGCTCATGTTCTGGGACTGTGAGTCTTCTCCTTCCAGTGAGCAGTTTGATAAAGGTCATTAGGAAATGGGGAAGGACCCAGTTACGCAAAGATGCAGTGAGAAGCTTACCAATTTAAATCTAATTACAAACACATTGCCTTGGAAAAATTTAGGTATGATAAATCCAAGTGAGAAGGTTATCTGCATTAACAAGGATAGATTTGTTGTTTTAGTTAGAAAACATTAAGCACTGGGGCGCCCGAATGACACGGTGGGTTAAGTGACCAACTCATGATTTCAGCACAGGTAGTGATCTCAAGGTCATGAGATCGAGCCCCAAGTCAGGCTCTGTGCTCAGCAGAGTCTGCTTGAGACTCTTCCTCTGCCCCTCCCCCTGCACTCTCTCTCTATTTCTCAAATAAATAAATAAATCTTTAAAAAAGAAAAAAAACGTGAAGTACCAATAGTTACCAGCAATAGTGTCGGGTGTCTAGAGGAAAATCATGAGCAGAAAGACATGGTCCAAGACATTCTGAAGTTGACAATCTAATGGGGAAGACATATAGTAAAAATAGGCAACCAGGGTGGAGGGGACAGCCACGCAGGGTAGGCACTGGCCAACTTCAGGGGGCATTTTTCACATAGAGTGCAATAGAAATGGTGTCCCACTTCTAGGCATGACCCATCCAGCCACAGTGGTGGTGGCCCTTGAAGTGAGTTTTCTGAAGTATGCTAAGTAAATAGTGATAAAGGACATACTGTGCTGTGGGAACACATAGCACCAGCACCCGGGCTCGCTCAGGAGGTGGTTTCTTGGATTAAATGGCATTATACCAGAGAGTTCAAGATCAGCTTGAGCTAGCCAGGCCAACAGGAAGATGAGTTGTCTAGGTAAGAAGAACAGCGTATACAAAGGCTGGGATAAGGGGTGGTAAGGCCGAGGTAACCAAGGAATAAATACAAGGGATAGTCCTTCTGGCCATCTGGAAGGCTTCTCTTTCTCGCTTTACAAATCCAGATCAGCTGCAGTCAGACATGATGGATTGTGAAAAAGAAGGAACTCCTCACCTCCCACCTCTGTTTTCGAAAGGTTTCTGCAACATTTCCCCATATAGTGCAGTCGGTTCAAACGCTCCAGGAAGATTCCCTGCCTCCAGACAGATGGGTCCCAATGGTGGGCTCCCGTTCCTGCCACCTGTTCAACTTTATCAAATGTCAAGCATTTTGATTCAGAGAAACTAAATCAATCCAATTGTGACATTTCTCTGTTTCAGATCTTTTAAGGCTTGGGGATTAAAAGAGAGAACAAAAGACTTGGGGGTTCAAGTTCAAAGTTCTTAGTGTGACTTACAAGGTATTGTCATCTCCCACAGGGCAGGACCATTGCTATCTTGTCACTTAGCATTTGGCACAATAGCTGGACAGAGTAGCACTGTGGAAGAAACAGACGAATGAATGAATGGTCAGGCAACCTTGCCCTGCCCATGGTGTTGCCCTTTAGACGACTCCAAAAACAAGTAGACTGGCTTCCAGGGATGGCAAACCCCCATTGAGTGAGTGCCTTGGTCTTCACAAGAGAGAACCTACTCCCGCCACAGCTTGCTGACCTTTCACTTCCTTGGCATGCCCTTCCCTGAGCTGGCTCTGAGAGCCCTGGCTTTCCAGTCACAACCAGTCAAGGGACATCACTTTAATATCCCTGCAACCTGACACTTCTCAGAATTTTGGTTTATTGTTCTAAAGAGAAAATCACACAAGTGTGAAAGCCATTTGCACAGGAATATTTGCTGCAGCATTATTTATCGTAGAGAAAAATCAGAATGACCCAAATGTCCATTAATAGAGGGCTGGTCCCACAAATTATGGGATGTAACACATGGCAGAATATGAAAGCAACCTTAAAATGAAAGGACGAGAGTCTATTGTATTTATTCAAATCTGAGATACCATCATTTTTCAGACACATCATTATTTTATGATACTAAGAAAAATAAAAGCTATCAATTAAGACAAAGTGCTTTCTTGTTACCTAGAATTTTTATTTAATACTTATTAGCACTTTTCAAGTTAGGCATATTTTTATATATACTCCTGTGCATGCATGAAAGAAAAATATAAGCATAATAAATTAGTATGTGTCTGGGGGCCCCTGGGTGGCTCAGTTGGTTAAGCGTCCGCCTTGAGCTCAGGTCGTGACCCCACGGTCCTGGGATCAAGACCTGCATCCAGCTCCCTGCTCAGCAGGAAACCTGCTTCTCTCTCTCCCTCTGCAATGACCCCTGCTCATGGGCTCACTCGCTCTCTCTCAAATAAATTTTAAAAATCTTTAAAAATTTAATATATTTCTGGAACTTCTTCATATTTAGATTCCAGAGCTTCTGAAGGCCTCTTAACTTAGAGTTGTCAATGTCCATGCATTTCTCGATGCTTTTAAGAGTGTCTGGATGCTGAGTTTCTTAAGAATGTCTGGAACAGAGAAAGCCATGGGCTCCTCAGCGGGCTTTGCTGTTATGTAGCATCGGTCGGTTTTGGATTTGTGCTGGGGGAATATTGATAAACCATTTCAGATTTGCTTCCAACAAAACTTCCACCCTCCTCCCTCAATCATGTGGGTCCTGAGTTCCACCCTCCTCCCTCAATCATGTGGGTCCTGGGTTCCTCTAAAAGGAAACTCACCTCTTGCTCATGGATTTTCTCCTACGTCACTAGCACCCATTCTGTATGTTTTGATATTTTTGGCAAGGCTGCCGTGTGACCATGCACCAGTGTGTTCAGACGCAGCCCCATTCCAGGAGTGCAAAATGTCTTTTTTTTAAAAAGGCGCTTTTAGGAACACCTGGGTGGCTCTGTTAGTTAATTAATCATCCAACTCTTAATTTCAGCTCAGGTCATGCTCTCAGGGTCGTGGGATCACGCCCGGAATCAAACCTTGCATCAGGCTCCAAGCTCAGGAGTCTGCTTAAGATTATCTTCCCTCGGAGCGCCTGAGTGGCTCAGAGGGTTAAAGCCTCTGCCTTCGGCTCGGGTCATGATCTCAGGGTCTTGGGATCGAGCCCCCACATCGGGCTCTCTGATTAGCGGGGAGGCCCCTCTCTCTGCCTGCCTCTCTGCCTACTTGTGATCTCTGTCTGTAAATTAAAAAAATAATAATAATTTAAAAAATAATAATAATAAAAATTAAAAAGAAAAAGATTATCTTCCCTCCTCTCCCTCTGCCCCAGGGCACGCATGCGCACTCTCCAAATCAATCAATCAATCAATCAATCAGTCAAACCTTTAAGAAAAAGACATCTAACCGGGTGATTCACTGTACCCCTGGGGCTAATAATACATTATATGTTTAAAAAAAACTTAAAAATTATAAAAAATAAAAAATAAATATAAAAAAAGATTTCTAATTGAAAAAAAAAGAAAAAGGCATCTTAGAATCAATGAAAAATTTTATATGTCCAAAAACATGTTGAGGAGTGACAAAATCCATAGTAAAGAAACGTACGTAGTACATATACAAGTATGTATGTACATCTATTTGTATCGATATAAAATTAACATAAGGGATGTTAAATATAAGCATGAAGGATGTTTTTCCAAATATCAGTAGTCTCCTCTATGTAGTGCCATTTAAGATTATTTTATTTTCTTCTTTGTATTTTTCTGTATACTTAGCACTTCTTTTTACCGTAAACATACATCATATGTCCAAAAATAACTTATTTGTTAAAAGGTGAGATCATATTTATGGAAAATTGCTTAACATGTATGCATTTCCACTTAAAATTTAATTCTGTATCCTATGGATAAGTTTTAGGAGGTCTGCAAGGCCTCTAAAATTAAAGCCATTCTTTTTACTTTCCTATCACACTTAGCATAAAATCTGAACTCCTCCCCAGGAACCCCACACCTTGCCCCCTGCCTACAGTGCTGATGTGACCCTCTCCAACTCCAACTGTTCTGGTCCCTCTCTGCACAAACCACACCCCCTCAGTCCTTGAACACCCAGACCTCTGGTCCACCGTGGTACCCTCTGACGCTTAGCTACATGCTTAAAAAATGAGACCATGCTGACTATTTGATTGAAAACAGTCTCCCCCCTCATTCTTCATCACCTCTCTCTGTTTCGTGTTCTTCAGAGTACTAATTACTGTCTGAGGACCACCTCAGTCACAGGTTTGTCGTCTTCTTTATAGCCTGCCTTTTGCCACTAAAATGTAACCTCCATGCAAGCAGGATCCCGGGCTGCCACAGGACTTTGAACAGTCAGTGCATGTGGGTTAGTTCCTTTGAAAAGCAGGTACTGAGATTTACTGGAGAACAAAGGGGAGGGAGAAGGCAGGGAGAACCTTTAGACCCCAGTGCAGGTCTGATGCCAATGAAAGGAGAAAGGAATGAAGGAAGGTCAGAGTAGAAGACTCCCAGGTCTCAGCACAGCTCTAAGAAAGTTTTGACCAGGTCCACGGAACTCTATTCCAGGACTATTGCTTCTTGCAGGAATAGGTTGCCCCCTCCTCTCTGTTGTGCTCTCTCACTGACCAGCACCGGTAGCAGCTCCAGGGATGATGGCCGGAGTGGACATGGTAGTGGAGCCAGAAGGGACGCCTCCTCCCAGCAGGAGATCGAAGCAGCTGATTCCCAGGGCTGGCATAGCCTGGAACAAAGCACAGTCTTTGCATAGATGTGTTTTAAAAAATGAAGGAACAGCAAGTTTTCACAAGTAGTCTACAAATCGGAAGGAATTAGAACTATTGCTCAAAAATTTTCCCCAGAATAACATCTACACTCGTACCTCATAATTTTTATTCCCATAGACTTTCTTATACTGAATTGGGTGATGGTATTTTGTCTTCAGTCCTCTTGACAGTTGATACAAGAAATAGCATCAAAAACTCATTGTCTTTTTTTACTTTCAAAGGCAGTTGGGAGAGTTATCGCTGTATTACTCAGTGCCTTTTTTAATGAAGACCCATGGGGAAAAATTGGTCCCTCTAGTATCAATACCAGGAAGGGTTGTGCTTTTCTTGGGCAATTGGTGTGTACATTTCACTAGTTAAATAATTAAGTAAATTAAGTAAGTGATTAAGTAATTGACTATAAGATCAGAGTTCTCTTTTTTTTTAATGTGTCTGAAACTTGGAACCGAACTTGTAACCCATTTTCAGCAAATGCGTAGAAACTCCTATATATATTTATGTATATTTTTTTTATTTATGTATATTATTTTAATAAATGTTGATTTTTGGATCAACCTCACTCATGAGTTAATCTTATTTTTCCCACTCTAAATCTCTTGCCCCATATTCACCACGTACTCGTTTTTACTTTCTCTTCTTGTATTGCATTCCTTTTTATAGGGTACATTGTGTTTTGAAATGTGGTAGGGTATACATAAGTTGGTTGTTGTTTTGTTGTTTAATGCTGAGGATGACAACATGGAGCCATGATTTAGCTCCAATCTTCAGCCTCACATCCACCCCATACTCCTCTCTCCCTCTGCCCTGATGATCACCATTTTTTTCTTGATCTTCCACTAGAGTCTTTACCACATTTTATTACCAAGGATTGCTTGGGAATCTTGCCTACCTTGAAGAAGAGTATTTTGACGTAGCCTATTAATTTAGCCATTTCAAAAAAGGGAAATCACTATTAATTACCAACTGTCATGCTCAACCAAACCTTCTCCCTTATCCCCTCTCCCATACCCTCCACTGCTAATTGTGGGAGACTTTCACCATCCACTTCGTTTGCTTCCAAATGGCTTATAATTTTTATGGGTGTGAGTTCTTCATCATCAGAGGGAAAAAATGATAAAGATAGAGAAAAATCTACAGGGGGGGGTTATCCTCTAAAAGGCTTTGGTCTTGCCCTCTCAACTGTCATTATAATGGATTTTTAGTGGGTTTTTTTTGTTTTTTTTTTTTTTTTGAAAGAGTGAGAGAGAGAGAGAGAGACTCTTAAGCAGGCTCCATGCTCAGTGCAGAGCCCAACACGGGGCTAGATGTCATGACCCTGAGATCATGACCTGAGCTGAAATTAAAAGTCAGATGCTTAACTGCCTGAGCCACCCGGGTGCCCCTATAATGAAGCTTTAAAATATTACCTAAGATGTGTGTATACAACAGAGAGTACCAAAAAAAAAAAAAAGTTAGAAATTTTTTAGTCTAGAGCTGAAAATAAAGGATCATATTATAGACAAAAATCCCCCTGCTCAGATGTCCTATGTATAGTAAATCAATAAGGACAACCAAATATGAAAGAAAACCAAAAAAGCAAGAATATCTCTACCGAAAATGGAATGAGTCCCCTTATTAAATAGCTAAATCTTTTTATTACAAGAGTAAATGCATTTGACCACTGCAACTTTAAGGGAGAATTAAGAGAATCTGATATGTGCACCATTCGAGATTCATGTGAAATCAAGAGAAGGAGCAGACATCTTATTTAGAATGATTGATGGCCCCTGCTGTGATGAGCAAGTGTGAAAAACATATGGCGCCTGGTTTTCTGTGTTTTGGCTGCCAGATGGTGCCTAACCCTGCCCCACCCCTGAACCTTCCCTTACTCCCACCCATGCCAATCCCTGCTATATCCCAAGCCCTCTCTAGTCATCCCCAGTCACTGTAAAGGAGCGCCCCCACAGAAGTGGGGGAGGGGGACAGGGCTGTGGGAGGTTTAGGTATGAAGTACAGATGTCTGTTTTGCATATTAGTGAGCAAAATTAAAAGCTTAAATTAGACTGATTTGTTTCCTAGGATATATGTTGACAGCATCTAAATGTCACATACCTGTCTCCCTTAATCGAAGCTCATCTTTCTATCTTCATTGCCAAGACAGTTCCTAGAACATAATAGGCATGTAATAAATGTTTGCTGTATGAATGAATGAATAAATAAATGAATGAATATAAGATCAACAAAAAAAGGAAATGAAGTAAATTTGGCATAATCTGGTCTCTGTAAATCCAGGCTTCTTCCCAGTATTCTTGAGTCAGCTGTGTAATAGGCTGCTGTAGAATTTGCTGGAGAGTCACATCAACCTTCTCGTTTTATTATTTAGGAATTATATATACCATTTTCCCTTCTGGGAGAGCGGTGACTCCACTGACTTCACTCCAACTTTCCTGGACTGTTCCTCTTTTTCAAAAGACACCCCGCCCCCGCAGTGGAACTGGGGTCACATTTTTCATCAATTTTCATTACTCAGATTATAATTCATCTAGTTTCACAGGCCAAGCTCTCTTCAGGCTACATACTCGTTTACTGGGAATCAAATCCTCTCTTTTTTATATATATAAATAAATGTATGTTTTTACTATGAAAGTAATGTAATCACATTACCAAGAAATCTAGAAAATATGGATGAAGGGAGAAAAAAAAATAAATCAGTCCTGAGATGAACTCTCTAATACAACCACTATGAGCATTTTGGTAAATTTCCTTACAATACTCTCCCCTATACATTTGTTTTTAAATAATTTCATATGGTTACATTCAGTATATATACAATTATATTCCCAGATTTTTCTAGCCGACCAGGAAAGGGGAAACAACACTAACGATTTAGCAGAGAGAATTTAATATAAGAAATCAGTTAAACAGGTATTGTAGCGCTGAAGACTCTGAAATAAAACAGATGTGGTAAGTGCAGGAAGCAGCTACTACCCCCAGGGTTGGAGGAACAAAGAAGGGGTCAGAGTAATCAGAACCTAGAAGCTTGGGGAAGGAGCTGCAAAACGGAGACCCAGACCTCTGGGAGGGAACCCCACCTAGGGCTGGGCTCACAGTAATGAGAGGTGAGGTGATGGACTTCGGTAAAGAGTTAGAACTGGTGAAATCAACCACTGTCCCTGGAGGAGTAACTGACGAGATAGGCACATAGGGGAAGAGTCTTGCCCTTTTCCTCCTGCCCTTCTCCCCACTCCCGCCTTCGAGTCCCCTCCAGCGCCCCCTGTTGGTGGGATCTAATAGGGAACCGGCGCGCAAAGCAGAAATTTATGAGTTTGCCAAGTTTGATCTAGCTCTAGCACCTACAAGCAACGCGCGTTCTAAGACCGGGGCCAACGGTTTAGTCACCAACCCATGCCTTTTAAACTTTGTTTTGGGGGTTACTACATAGCCTATGTTTTAAATGGCCTTACCATGTTTCCTAGAGCGATTGTACCTCATTTACTTGACCATTTCCTTCCTGTTAAACATTCCACTTTATGGCCAAGATTTTGCTTTGGAAAGTCAAGATGCAATGGAAATTGTGCATTTGGTTTTCCCTTCTCTTAGGATAAATTCTCCAAATACTCGTTCTGTCCCAGGACAGATGAAAGCGGCATGATGCTTAGAACACATTGACAAATGCTTTTCAAACCAGCTGTTTCAGCTTGAGCTGCCACCTCAGGCATACCCAAATACAGCTTGCTGTGCTGTGGTAAAGCGACCCCGCCCACAGACAGTACAGGTGACCTGCGCCATTCAAGACATCGCCTTCGCTCCTCCAACTTCATGTCCTCATTGCCTAAACCAATAAACAGACACTTTCTCTATGTAGCTTACAGCAGTAATAATCCGTGTTAACACTCTGGCTAACATTCTAGGCTAGTATATGGTGATTTGACCTGCAAACCTTTTGGTATGGTTCAAAGGCCATCTCCGTTGAAGAAGCTTCTTTTTCTCTTCTCTCTTCACCTTTAATTGTTCTTTGAGCTCATGTATCCCAGGAGTTCAGCTCTCCTCATAAGAGCAGAAACTAATCAGAAGAGTCCTACCTAAGTTTTGATCCCAGCTTTCCCAAAGCCATGGGAGTTAATTGGTGGAAGCTGGGATCCATTCAGTTGGTGAGCTCGAACATAAAATATAAAGAACTTAAGGTAAATACAAAACTCTTAAAAAAAAAGATTTTATGTATTTATTTGACAGACAGAGATCACAAGCAGGCAGAGAGGCAGGCAGAGAGAGAGGGGGAAGCAGGCTCCCCACCGAGCAGAGAGCCCGATGCAGGGCTGGATCCCAGGACCCTGGGATCATGACCCGAGCTGAAGGCAGAGGCTTTAACCCACTGAGCCACCCAGGCTCCCCAATACAAAACTCTTGCCAGACTCTATGCAAAAGCCACCTTATTGTCTCCAAAGCATTGTGAGTCTTTATGACAGCAGTAGACATTAACCACACTATGGGGTATCACTCGATTCCATATCTTTCTAATGTTCTTTGTCTGAATAAATTCACAAATCAAAAAAATCCTTTTGGGGATCAGTGTTTAGAATCAGAAGATGTTTTGTGTATATATATATATATATATATGCAAACACATGCTACAGATCTACATACATACTACCGTGTATCCACACACAGATTTGTACATACATTTGTAAATTCATATTCACAAGCTCTTCCTTGGAGAGCTAGATTCTGATAATGGATGACCATTTCCACTTCCTTTAATTAACTTTAATAAGACAGATTTCATGTAGCAGTTTGTTCTATTAAATCTAAGTCATCTCCTCTCAGCTCCCAAATTTATGACCCCTCATTTCAGCACACCTCCTACTTATCAAAACCAGGAAAAAGATGGCACATGTTTCACAGTGACTCAGGGTACGCTGTAAAGATTTCCTTTGTTCCATCCCTTGGCCCAGCAAGGTCCATGGAAGTCGGTTAGGTGCTTTGCTTTTCTCTCAGGGAGCAGCCTCGACGTGGCCCATGGACCTTCCTCAGTGGGAGATGTGTGACAGGGTGTGGGGTACAACTGTCACAATTTTATGGTCATTCCCAGCTTACATGGTATTCACAGCAGAGCCAGAGATCGGGGAGAGGAGACCATTTTGTTTGTGGCCAGTATCAGGTTTCAGGGCTGGTGACCTTACCCCTTAAAGATAAATAAATAGAAGAAGCAACATTTGGAGCCAATTTTGAGGGACAGTCACCATTCTGCAAATATGTGGTTGAGAGGAAAACCAGGTCATGGGAGAAAACAGAAGTTAATTCATAGGCAAGCCCCCGGAAAGGCCTAGAAAATGTGGCCGATGCAAATGCAGGGTGCTTGGGATGTGAGTTGGGAGGGAGGAAAGGCAAAGCAGGGGTGACAGAAGAATTTCGCAGAGAGGTCAACACTGTTCCTTTGTTGACAAAGGACTCATTCTAGTGACATGTTTTGTTGTCAAAAGCACTGTTATCAGAAGCAAAAAATGACATAAGGAACCTAAGAATGTTCTTTGGGATGACGGCACAGAGAGGATTATTAAGAAAAAAATTCTACAGTGCTTAGGAAAATAGAATGGAATGAGTTGAGATGTGTTGAGTGTTTGGATAGTAAATATAACGGAGCGTTGGCTGTTATTGTTAGCAGCAACATCACATGGGCCAGATGAGGAAAAGGCTGGAGGAAGGGGAAAGGTTCAGAGGGAGGACAGAGGATGGACAGCGGGAGGAAAGGCGTCCAAGTACGCATCTGTCTTGGGTCTCATGGGGTTCCAGGCCACAGGGTAAGTTGATAAGAAAGCTGGCCAAATATGTGCAAGTTCTGAAAATAGGGCTGGCGGGGGGCCCAGGCAACCCTGAGACAGTACTCTTCCCGGATCTCTGGAAGAAGTGGGTCAGAGCCTACCGACCTTTGCAGATCACCTACTCTGGTCATACTCAGAAGATAATCAATCTGCTGGCCTTCTACAGTTTCACCCATTCCATCTGCCAGCCCTCCTTCCCGCTGACTCCCGTCCTTCTAGTTTGGGACACACACTTTTGTTCCACAATCGAAGAGAAAACATCTTAAAATGTTAATCCTCATAGTAGCATCTGGCCTAAAACTTAGGTTCACTGGGTGTAATTAATCCACGTGTTGCTGTAACCCCTTTTTACTGGAACCTCAGTGAAGGGGTAAAAAGCCTGGGCTTTGGTGTCAGACAGAGGTGGATGTAATTCCCAGGTCTGCCCAGTTGCCTGTTACGGGACTTCGTGCAAGTTCCTTAATCTTTACGAGTCTCAGTTTCCTCATCCATAAAATGGGAATAATAATAATACTTTCCCGGGGTGCCGGAGTGGCTCAGTGGGTTAAGCCTCTGCCTTCGGCTCAGGTCATGATCTCAGGGTCCTGGGATCATCGAGCCCCACATCGGGCTCTCTGCTCAGCGGGGAGCCTGCTTTCCCTTCTCTCTCTGCCTGCCTCTCTGCCTACTTGTGATCCCTCTCTGTGTGTCAAATAAATAAATAAATAAAATCTTTAAAAAAAATAATAATAATACTTTCCCTTTGCGATTGTTGCAAAGATTGAATCATCCAGTGCAAGTGAAGGCATTAGGGTGTGCTACAGCTCCACATGGGGGCACAGCCATTGCTGTTACTGTTCCTAAGGTGAGTGGTTTGGAAGGTAGAATGGTGCTGAGGGGAAGGGGTAAGGACATGAATAAAGACCCTGGATCTGCACGAGGTCGGCCTGTTCAACTTCAGCTTCAGTGCCCACCAGCATTGCTCATGTACCTGATGAGCAAAATTTCATTTCATTTTTTAAATTTATCTATTTATTTTAGAAAGACAGAAGGGAGGGAGGGGCAGAGGGACAGGGAGAGAGAAACTCGAGGCAGACCACGCTGAGTGTGCAGAGCCCAGTGTGGGGCTCGATCTCATGACCCTGAGATCGCAACCAGAGCTGAAACCAAGAGTGAGAGGCTTAACTAAGCCTCCCAGGAGGGAGTTTTTCAAGGGAGTTTTGGTGGTTAAGGTGTGGAGGCCTGGTGAAGGGAAGGCATCAGAGTTTAACCTTTGGGCCGGCTCCCTTCACTCTCAAACTTCAAAAGATCTGTGTTTCTGAAGAAATTACTCATTCAGATTATTCAACGGAGTAAATACTGCTGCGAACCTCTACGCAAGAAGGCCTGTTCCCACAGCGCGCGGCTGGCCCCAATCCCAAAGGCACCCACATCCTCCGTGCATGTGCTCCCAGGCTACATCCTGACACACTTGCCTTGGTCCGTCTTGCCAGCCACTTCCCTTCCGCAGCTGCTCCTGATTGTCCCGGGTCGTGGCCCAAGACCTGTTTCCTGCTCCTTTGACCTGTGGTCTGATATGGTTTCCATCAGGCTGACCTCTGGCTTCCTTCCTCCGATCCATTTATCGCTTGTCCTCTCTCACGTGGCTTCACGGTGGCTCCAAGCCAGGCAGCACGCTCCCCCTGGTACTGGCTCCCAGGCCAGAGCACCTTGCCTTCCACGGTCACTCTGCCTTCAGGAACGGAGCCCAGACCCACATGTCCTCTTACCCTGCAAGAAATGAGTTTTGAGCCACTTTCAAGAACTGGCTGACATGAAGACTTTAGAATTTGGCCATCACTGAGTACCAAAATATGGATCACGTAGCTAGAAAGGCCACATGTACACGAGAATTGATTTTCTCCAGGTGTATCCATGGTGCGCACCAGAACTCCCTTGTATAATAATTAGAGAACAGTGACACATCGTAGAGCTTGGTATGTATAGTCGTCAACCCAATACTCAGAAAATAAGTATAATTGATTGACTGGGAAAGGGTAACATAAAGACGACCTTAAAGACTTTCTATCAGATGATGTGGTATCCAAGCCAGGCCCTGTACAATGGCTTTCCGGGACCCCTGTCCACAACCCAGCATATGCAGTATTTTCTGAACATGTCTGCTTTTGCTGATGAAAAAAAGTGAAGACCGGAAGTCAAGTGCTTACCCAAGGTCATGGCTTGTAAATGCTGGAGTTGAAATTTGAGCTTAGGTCATCTAGCTCCAAACTTCATGCTTTCGATTCCTGCATTGTGTTACTTCTCAAAAGAAGCATTTCATTCAAACATCTTGCAAGAGTCATTATTTTTATTTTTATCAATATTTTATTGATAAAATATTTTATTATTTTTATCGATACCTACTCTACAAGGTGGCTGTGAGTTTATTGGGCAGGTGGGGCTGCCTTACTCAAGGTGGTTACCGACTGTTTTCGAACACTAAATGGATGAAGCATTAAGGAACCAGAGCCTTTTAAATCAATTAACTCAGGCTGGGTACCTACAAGCCAAGAAAGAGTGGACATTATGTCAAATGTTTGATAGTTCAAGGTCCTAACCTCCTATCCATGTTTGGGCAGTGAGACATAGAAAAACCTAGAATTATCTGTCCCTGGCTTACCAGAACCTTCAATTATTGGAATTTTTTTTTCTTTACCTGGTCTTTTCACAAAGAGTTCACTATCAACAAGACACTCTGAGACCCAGGCTGTTTCTTTGTTTGTTTACTTATTTATTTTTAGAGCAACTTCCAGTGGCTGCCTTGAGTTCATATAATTTGGCCCAGCTTCCCCCATCCAAATGGTCTTTAGCATAAGGACTATTTTGTCCTCCACTTTATCTTTGGACAACGTTTACCAAGTGAGGCAAGCTGACAGGAAGGCTTGATGGGTTCCCAAAAGTATTGGCTCTGAGAAAGGGTTGGTAATATTATATTCCCTGAAGTTACTGGTTGAATACATCCTTACTGTTAATCAAAATTTATTTTGTTTTCTGAGTATAATTGATAAGAAAGATATTTGACATACTTATTGGATGTTACATGGCCCCAGGTTGCCATGGGTGCCCCCTTTGTGAAACTGTTTTGTGACAGTGGAGAGAGCACACAGCTTAGGAGTACTCAGCTAAATGGTACGTAAGGTCAACTGAATTCTAACACCACCTGGCTGACGTAGCTAAGCTGAGTGATATGAATGAACCAAAACTATGTCAAATGATGGGCACCTGGGTGGCTCAGTCACTTATGCATCTGCCTTTGGCTTAGGGTCATGATCTCAGGGTCCTGGGATCGAGCCCGGAGTCACTCTTCCTATTCAGTGGGAAGTCTACTTCTTCTCCTACTGCCCCCTCCTCCCTGCTCATGCATTCTCTTTCTCTCTCGAATAAATTCATAAAAGAAAAGCTATGTAAGATGCAACCTTACAGATGAGGATGGCATAGTTGACCACAACCTAAAGCAAACTAATGAGTTATAACACCATGGGATTCATAGAAATGTTCTCATTCAGAAATGGCAGATCCTTGGCAATGTCCCGCCATACACTTTGTTCAGGTCCACGGTTAACCACAGTACTCTTTCCGCTGGGCCCAGAATTAGCCTTAAGAAATAATCATGCCTGTAATGATACCTACCTCCTTCCCTTGCATTTCCTTCTTGAATGAGATAGAAAGGACTGGAATCGCAGCTACCAAGTTTGGAATAGCCATCAGGCCATGCCTGCAAACACAAGCATAAACCATCATGTGTCAGTGATGGAGAAGATTGAGAATTTTGGTGGGGTGGGGCTGTTTCCAAGTATCCAAGGTTTCATGCTATGCACTTAAAAAATTGTTGTGGCTTCATTTGCATACTTCTGGAACTTTATCATTAATAGGAAATCATTGCAACCCTCACAACTCATCCCAACCAGGTTGTTAGGACACCTCCACTGAGGACAACAGCTCTGGAGGCTTTAACTCCAAAGACTATTCCGGACCAAGGGGAAAGAACAAGCTAACTGAATACACCACATTAACACATGGAGAAGTGACCAACCCAATCCAAAGCAAACTATTCCCTTCCCTCCACGTTCCTGAGCAGCTGTGTATTTTCTTCCTACTCTTAGATGCTTACAATTCTTGGTTACCAAGTCAGTTATGACAAGTAGGAGCCAACATGTTGGCTTTTTTGTTTATAGACACCCTTCCCCACCGCACCCCCCCCACAAAAAAAATATGAGTAAGGCAGGTGTGGCTGTCCTCCCTGGCAGCTTCCCATGTTCTTACCCTGTGCCAGGCTTAGCAACATCTCAAAGCACTTCCCTACCCTCTCCAGGAGAAACTTTATTCCACGAGGCTCAGTGAAAAGTGAGACACTTCGCTGAAGTTTCTTGAGGCTTGGTGTCTGCCTTATCTCCACGGCCTAGCACAGAGCCTGGCGCACAGCAGGAGCTCAGCAAAGATGTTCAAACAAGTGAATTACTTGATGAACGAGAAATCAGTGAAGCTCTCATTGCACATCTCTGCTCCCCTTCCAGAGCTTCTCCTCAGTCTCAGTTGGCCTCAGCTTGCTCCCCATCCTTCCCCTTCACAGATCCAAGCAAGTCTTTCCTGCTTCCAGAACCTCCCCCTTCTCCCCACCATCCAAAGCATCCTTTCCCAGGCAAGCTGCAGGCTCTGTCCCACCCTGCTGTCCCCACACCCTCCACCTCACTCTGCAAAGGGTCCCCTTTAAGGATCCTCCTTCCTTCGAAGGCAGCTAAAAAATTGTAAATACCCAAGAACTTCCCTCCTGCAAATAAAATTTTCCTGTCACTCATGTATTTGTCATTTTCCTCCTTCTCAAAAGGAGTAATCTCTTTAAAGACAAAGGATCGTGCCTTTTACTTGTAATGCAAGTGGTCCGTGGGGGTCTGTTGGGGGAGGGTGACTATCACTATCATATCCTGCACGGGAGGGCTCTTTCAATACTTTGTGACTCTCAGAACACTGCCAACACCACAGCCTTAGAAATATTGATACTGTTTATAAATACAAGTGTGTTGGCAATTAGAGGGAATTAGGTTCCAACCTCGTTTCCCAGGAGACAGAAGGTCTCTTCAAGGAAGTGGGATCTGACAGACTTAGAGTAAAGAAAACATGAGTTTGCCTTTCTTAAGACCATAATCTAATCAGCATAAACACATTAATTTAGGCAGACGTTGTGAAATCTCTTCAATTTTCTCCAGTCACATGCAAACACAAATACAAAATTCCCATTTTGTTAGTTTTTATTCTTTTCTCCAACCTCTTCCAAGCCTTCCCCACCCTTGAGTCCTTTCCTGTCCCTGGCCCCGTACCCCATACATCTGTATCTACGTGCATGTGTGCCATGCAGAAACAGGAGGAAGATGTGTTAAAGTTGTCAGAGAATTTAATACAGTCAACACTGTATGATTTATGGTTGAAAAATCTATTTTTCTATAATGATTTTCTACTTAAAAAGCCAGTTCCAATAGCTCAGCTCCTTTTCAAATGCACTTTGTGTGGTAATATTGCCTATCTCCATTCCATTCCTTGGAACTTAATTTTTATTTGATTTTATTGACGCTGCTTGATTGGAATGTGTATCGCTTGAGCCCCCACGGAGAACTGAGCAGGTGTGAGTAAAGCAAAACATCTTTTGTTAATAGAAGTACACCCTGGGAGTTCATGGAGATGCTGTAATTTCGATTGCTTTTATGAAAATTCTGTAAATTCCCATGTTGTGAATTTCAAACAGAGCTTGGGAGACCAACGGTCTTTAACACAAGCCAAAGATACAGTCATTTCTATGACTGAAATAAATGTTCTGCTTTCTTTTAGCCAAAAAGAGAAATTCAGGTATTTAATTAGAATGTTTAAACTGTAGAAAATCACATTAACTTGAGTTTGGCTCTCATTGCTAAAATGGAAATCTTACTGGGATCACCCGACAGAAAGGTGACTTTGGATTTCCTGAGTCATTTCTGAAGCACGAAGGATCACTCATCCCACTTTCATTTGGGTCCAGAATGACTTTGCAACAGCATTGACCATTTCCAGCCTAAGTCCTATCTAATTTAGGAACCGTGGAAACGGGAACTGGTCCCCCAAACCTCTCAGCTTAAGAGGGCGATGTATTAATTCTCTACATCTAGGCCTCTTGGATCAGCTGCGACAGCGAATCCAAGGGTGAGGCCAAGTCCAGCTTTCTTCCTGGTTTGGGGCCAGACACATATGGTGTTGCACTCTCCCAAGCTGGAAGGAAAGACGTAAGCTTGGTATATTACAAAATTGCATGTGTCATTAGAAAAAGATGTCAGAACGCTTTATTTAAAACTTTGTTTTCTCAGGTTGTATTGGCCAAGTGTATCTTGGCATGGACAGCGTAGCTTCAAAAGGTCCAAGATGTATAAAGAGGTTCACATAGCTGAAGCCATTACACTCGGTTCTTTGGCACTAACACCTTTCCCCCCCTTCATTCTTGCAGAGGAGTAAAGTGATAACTGAATTTCTACTAAAAACGTTCTCTTCTTCTTGCATCCATGGGGTCTCTCCTTGACAGGATCATTTATCTGCTCCAACAAGACAACTGGAGAGTTCACCATGGTGTGGGACTTCAGGGGACTTCTTGGATAAGGCCTTTGGAGTCAAAGCCTTCACCGTTCTGGGACAACTTTCAGAAGAATGATCTAGCAGTCTGCCCCAGTAAACTTGCCAAATTGCTTGGACTTGGCTAGAAACCACAGCTGCTTGAAGGCCTTTCTTTCCCCTGTAGAGCCATAGAGTATCACTTGACAGGAGCGAAGTGTACTCATGTGATGTGTCTGTGGGTTTTTCAGGCTGAGGATAAACTCCTGCAAAGGACCTGTTTCAAATGACATCCTCGCATCCACTTAGTCCCGCTAAAACAAAGGTCACCCATGGAGAAACAGATGTGCCTTTTTTAAACATATGTCCTCATGGTTTCATATGCTACTTGACAACTGGCTGGAGAAGAAACAAGGGCTCTGATTATTTTTTCTCCAAGCTTCGCCATCAGGCTCTTTTGGAGCACGGTTACTCTTAAGTGCAAAGATTCTGACTGACTTGTGGATGCTCCCATACAGCCTACTAATGTCTCTGGAAATACTGCCCCAATGTCTAGTGTCCCAGGAAGTTCCCGGGCCTTGCCAGTTACTACAGCACAAAGAAACTGAACTGGGCTGGGTTGAGTATAGTCATGTCTGTCCCCAGAACCTTGCTTCCATGCCAAGCTACATTACCTCAGCCATTCAGAGTTACCACAAACAATGCTGGAATTTCATTTTGGTCCCCTTGGCCACAGTGTATCTGAACATTGGCTAGTCCTGAACATATCTTCACTCCTGTACTGCCCATCATGGTGTCCCACCACACTTCCCTCTCCATACAAGCCATGGGGAGGGAGAATCAGGGCTCTGGGAAGCTCAATGATGAGTATGATGAGGCTCTGGGAAAGAATCAGGGAGCTAGGACTGTAAGAGGACATTCGCGTGGGACAGGAAAGCCAAGATGGCGGCTGGCTCCACCTTCTATCCAGGAAAGGAAGAAATGAGTTATGACTTCCCATTTCTCTAGTATCTCAAATATAGGAAACAGCCCACTTAACCACCCAGAGCCTGAACACCTGAAGAACCCAGGTGTTCTTAAGCTGTGGAGCTCATGCCTGTCTCCTACTGACTACAGAAATGCTGGGTTGAAATGTTTTAAAGAACATGGTCCACAGATTCACATTTATGCCTAATTATCATGCAGTAAAGTAATGATTATGTGTGCTGGGGACATTGCAATTGTAAGGAGGGCTCTTGTTTTGTTTTGTTTTAGTTATAATACTATGGCCTGTTTGTGGATGCTCAGTCTTCATAGTTCTGGAAAATAATTGGATCCTTGTTCTCATTTATCATCCAGGGACCCACATGTCTAGATAATAAAACCTAAACCAGTAGTTCTCCAATATTAAACTATAGAAGAATGTTAAAGTTTTCTAGTATTGGTTAAAATGCAGATTCCTGGGCCTTACCACCAGAAGCTCAGACTTTCTGGGTCACAGCCAGGCACCACCCTGTTGACTCAAGAATCACCTCCAATATATCTGAGTTCCAGTCTGTCCTGTTACATCCTCTGTCTTTCTCATTTGCCTCATCCTTTAATGATATTGAGCTGAAATTGGTAAAGCTGCATGTTTTTTACTTTGTTACATTATTTTTATTTATAAATACCTCAATATTTCTTTTTGGAAAATGCCCTCCAGAATCTAAGGTGGGATTTCAGAGTCTCTTTTCCCTGAGCAAAGCCTCGACGGACTCCTCGGTCTTCCCCCACTTCCTAGAGGATGGGAATAGAGACCTCTCCCTCCCAGTACTTAGTGAGTAGTTCCTAGAGAAGGGGTTCCCTGGGGTGCGATGGGAAGGAGGTCGCTGTGGGGGCTCAGCTTCCAGATGGCTGTTCGCTAGGCTTCTTTGCCTTGAGTCAATTAATTCTTTTTTCCACAAGAATTCCTGGGTTTGTCCCACTGCTTTGATTTCCACTGTACCCACCTGTTTCTTGGGATCAAGGTTTCTTTCCTCCTCTGGCTCCTAAGCCTTGGGATCAACCATAAATACCCTCCTACTCTCCAACTCCTGAAGCAAGCCACAATCCTTTAATCCTTTTGAAGTTGGAAACAGCTGGAAACAAGCTGGGGGTAAAAAGGGCAAACAGAGACCCACGGATATTAAGTCCAAAGTGTCCCAGGGCACTTTGCTCCTTCAGGCTCCTCGTCACATCTCTGGGGCTGAGAGGCCCAGATGCTAACCCGCAAGCTCCTTGTTCTTCCGGGGCCCTCCCAAAGCCCCGCAGCTCCAGCCCCAGGGCTGAGCTCCCTCAGCACTGCTGCTCTCCCTAGTCCACAGTCCCGCTTCCTGTTCTGGTTCATTTATTCATTTCATGCTCCCCCTGCCCACCTCTCCAGGAGAGAAGGACCTCGGGACAATGCAAATGGTAGATTTCAGGATTCCCAAAGAACCCCAGAAAAATCCCTTTACGTTCTAGAGAAACCAACCAATTGTCCTTCCAGGACTTTTTATTTTTTATTTATTTATTTATTTTAAACCAAAAGTAGGCTACGCACTCTTCCTCTCAGGAGCCAGGGCTAGTATGAAAGCAGGAAATGCTCAGGACTTTCGGGGCTGGCCTCTGTAAGGAAGAAGGGGCAGGTGACAGCACCCCAGTGCGCTAGACCTGGGAAGCTGTGCTGTCCCGTCCAGCATGCTCTACTCTCCTTCCTGCTTCAGGTAACAAAACACTTCCTCATGGCTTCTCCCTCCTCATTCATGTCTCTGTCTGTGCAAGGGGAAGACTGGTCTGCCTAATTCAGGGCTCAGTGCAAGCCCGAAGGCTGAAGGCTGAAGCCCCAGGTCCAAATGTGGCCAGGCAGCAGCAAAGGCAGCCTTTTTTGCTGTGCAGCCTTCCAGAGGGGAAGGCCTGGGCTCAAATCCCAAATTTAGCCCTTACATGATGCCAGGCAAGTCATTTAATAATTCCATGCCCCAGTTTCCTCCTCTGTAAAAGTGAGGTCTTAAAAAACCTACCTTATGTTACTGGGAGGATGAGGTGGGTTAATCCACAAAAAGCATTTAAAATTTGCTGGAACATGTCAGGTGTTGTCTAAGTAGTAGCTTGCCTCCATCAGCCTCATGTCTGTGTTTCTTTATCAGTTCCCTCCCAAGTCCCCACCATTTGAATTTAAATCGATCCCAAAGCTCTCTTTCAGATCATCCAAAGCAACATGCTTCTTAGTCAATGGCTTTGCAATTTTTCCAAAAATGCATTAAATTTCTTAACGCCATTTTGGCCACATTAGATAAGCTACAATGCAAATTGACTCGCATGCAATTGATCAATAGGAAATGAAGTTCGCAGGACCAGGAAATGGCATGGGTTCATGATCTTTCTCTGGGCAAAGGGCACTGTAAGAGCAGCAATAGAACCATCACTTCCAGCAGGAAAGGAACAAGAAAACAGCTTGATTACCACAGCAGCACTAGGAAACTATAAATGGGATTTTTAAGAAAATAAACATCGCTGGACTCCAGGGCCCCATCCCCAGAGAAATGAAGATCCACTGTCATCTTGGGGAAGGTAGCAGAGCCTTGGGAGCCCCTTTTGGCAGCCCCCAGCTTGCCCCACATGCTCTGTGGCTGCCCAGCCAGCTCTGTTCTAATGGAAACGTTCCCAGCACTGCCCTGATTTTTTGCTGTGGCATTTTCTAGACTCCCTGAGAGCTGCCTAACTAGGCTCTTGAGGTTGTTGTTCCAAGAACCAATTTTTTTGTTTTTATACCGCTCCGGTTACAAAGTTGCATAGTTTCTAGCAGCCTGCTCCAACCTTATTTCTTCAGAAACTCAGTTACTTAGCACACCATTTGCCACACCATAGTTTTTGTAAGGAAGCACATAACACATTAGAGCAGAAACAACTGTATTGTTATCATTACCTTGAAGACACATTTCAACACTTGATTTCAATGTGTCTACATTATCTTGGTAAATGGATTTCAAGTCCTTACTTTATGCCTTGAAATTACCGAAAGGAAATTTAGATGGTCCTTGGCCTGGAAATGAGATGATGCTCTAAATACTTTTAATCCTGGGCAGCCCAGATTCCATGTCGACTCGTTTCTAAGATCTGCTGGTAGCATCTAGACTTCAGTTTCTGAGCTGCACGATGATCGTATGTTTATAGAAGTGTTTTTATTTTACTTTTATGTCCTCTTCGCTCACTGTCATAGTTTCTCTCTCTCCCTCTCTCCTTCCTGCTTTCTTGCCTTACTGTTCTTGGGGAGGAGGGCTGACTTTGTTAAAGCCTGTTTCTTAGTGGCTATTTTTTAATTTTTTAATTTTTTTTAAATTTTTTTTTGTTTTCAGTGTTGTCAATAGGATACATCATGCTAAGAGAATATTTTATATTCTTTGAAAAAGAAATGAAGAAAGATACGCCATGTTAATGATATGAACTTAGGGATATCTGTCAATATTCACACATCAATATTACCTTATGCGATGTGAGTCATTTGCCCATATCAAATCAGAAAAACTTGGCTGGTGTTCATACAGAACATACCTCTTGCTACAAAATATATTCAGATGAAATCCTTGCTATCACATTTATGGAATGCTTATTTTCTTTATATATATTATTTAATTTAAAAATCATGATAATAGCTAACAAAGAGTCATCAATGCTGTTTTAATACTATCTTCCAAATATTCATCTTTCAGTGATATTAACTTATTTTTATATTTATATTTTATATTTATTTTTATATATAAATATTGGTATATATTATATATTATTTATATACATTTATAAACAATATATTATTTTATGAGATATAAATATATATAAGAAGTATATGTATATATAAATATATAATATAATAGATCATATAATAATATATATAAAATATATAAATATATTTATAATAAATATTTTATATTATATTACAAATAAATGTATTGTGTATTGTATATTTATACTTATGTTATATTTATGTTTCAGTCATATTAACTCATTCTTATTTCAGTGATATTAACTTGTTTAATCCTTAAATTGCCCCCTTGCAGATAAAGACCTTTACTGTGCTTATTTTTGGGGAAAGGAAGCAGAGGCACAGAAAGGCTAATGTGCCTAAGGTCATAGAGAAGTGATATGTGGTAAAGCCAACATTGAAAACTAGGCATCTGGACTCAGGAGCCTGTAGGATACACATCTCTGGCCCTCACCACCATGAACCTGCCATAGTGAGGAAAGAACTATCATCCCCATTATATAGTTAAAGAAACTGAGGCTTGGAAAGATAAAGTACTTTGTCCAAGGTCATAGACGTTCAGTGGTAGAACAGAGATTTGAACTAAAAACATAAGTACTTGACCATTTTGGTCTTTCCTGAATTTCTACACGTCTCTGTTATCTCAGACTCCTGTAACTACATTAGATCTCCTTGTCTCTTGAATATTTTTGAGACTTCAGGTGGAAAGGCTTCAGTGCTTTTCATTTACTACTTTTGAATTTGTATATTTATCACTTATTTCTAAAGTATGTGTAGAAATAAGAATATCAGGTGTAAATTGGAAGTCTTTAGTAAACAGACATCAGTTTAAAAGAACTCTCAGAAACGTTCTCAAATGTGCCAATACTTTTTTTTTTTTTTTTCCCATTTAAAAAGCCTTCTGAATGAACTTGGCAGAAGACTGGCCGGACCTGATAGCTTTGAGATTCCTTCCAATTTCTCTTTAAAATTCCCTTGAAGATAAACAACAAGATTGGGATTAGAAACTAAGGCTGAGAAGACCACATGCAAAAGGCCAGCCTGATTCTCCATTACCTGCATCACTCCAAGGGTTGTGAGGAGGAGAACATTTTTTTGGATTGAAACTCACTCTGCAGCCAAACCCAGAATAGGACTGATGCTCCCCAAGGAGACTGGACAAGCTTCTGACTCACCATTCTATTGTCGTGATACACCAGCTTGGCACTCACAAATAAAACAGACACATTCTCGACTTCTGAACTAGGAAAAGCCACATTTCTGCCTCCCATCTACCAATGTCTCCTTTTTATTTTCATCAACTTCTTCAGCCATTCATCGATGACCAGAGTGGCGGCTGAAGGTGGGGTAGAGACAAAGCATGGGACGAATGAGAGAAACAACTTAGTAGCTCCCATTGGAAGAAACCATTTTCAGATAAAGGGCATGATTTTCTGAGAAGAAAAGGGGTAGGGTTAGGCTGAGAAAACCTGGCTGGAGTCCAGGAGATCTGCCCTTGGTAAATACTAGACTTGATAAATTGAACTGGGTTCCACACATTGGTTATGTTCTCCAACCTGGTTAGCAGAGAGTGTTTGCCAGTGTCCAGACCTTTTACCTGGCTAATGCATCCTTCCTCAGGCTCTGTGGGCTGAATCCTTCTCCAGAGTTGACAGGACTTGTCTTGTGTGGAAGTACAAGGAAGATAAGGCCCTTGCCCCAGAGACAATGTTCAGCCAGTGACCAGCCTTGCGCCAGAATTCAGAGCCTTGTTCAAGATGGGTCAGCGCTGAGCACTGTTGATACTCCATAGCTCCCGATGGGTTCAAGTTGAGACTAGACCTCAGCTGAAACCATGGGTTCAGCTTGCTTCTTCCTCAGCCCAGCGTGGGTCCCTCCCCTCCTCGTAAGTTTGTCCTGTAGGGGCTCTCACTAAATCACAGCATGGCAATCCCCATCTCAGGCTCCGCTTCTGGGGACACAAAGCCTCAGACAATCTACTAAACTAATTAGTAGCAGTTCTAGGGACAGTGAATATCTTGTAAATAAAGGTGATACAAAAACCCTTACAGGGGTAGTGTTTTTCTTGTTTTAAATGTGTCAAATTCAATTCCAAAAAATATGGAGCCAGTGTGGCTCTTGAAATATATTGGTGGCTCTTGAAATATATTGCCAAATTATTTTTTATAAGGTTCGTCCCAATCATCCTACCTCCAACACTGTTTCAGAGTAGGAGTAACAACAAGCAGCCAGCACTAGAGACCAGCAGTATTCCAGACTATTAAGGTTAACATCTTCCTGTAGTTGTTATTTCTGTATCTTGGATTGCTAATGAGGTTGAACATTTCCCCATATTTGTTTACTCATGGTAGATCTTTCTTAAGTAAATTTCAGATCTAAGAAGAAAATTCCGTGCCAGGTTTCCAAAAGTTTGACACCATGAGATTAATGTCATTGTGGGTGAGGGCTTTTCAGTTCCATGTAAGACAATTCCAAGTTTAGAAACTGGGCAAAATCATCAGGACTGTTTTTCCTTTGTAGAAAGGTTAAAGGAAAGCAGATGTGAAACTAGCCTCAAATCCTTTTTTTCACATGGTATTATTTGTCAGGGATGTTAACTCTTGAACCTACACACAAACAAATATGGAAGAAATAATTTAATAGTCATTAAAATGACATTTCATGTCATTTTATTAATAAAAACAAACATCCTAAGTATCGCAAGCATGATTGTGATAAATGACCTCATTGGCTTTCCTCTCTCAGCTTCCATGGCAAACTTCCTTGTTTTCCTGGTTCTATGTCACCCCTTTTCTTCTGTTCAAGTGCCCTGTGGGTGTTCCCCCAAATTTCTCGCCTTTAGTGTTCCCCTGTTATTTCCTTGGTGATTTTGATTTACAGTGTGAAACTATCAGCAGTGATTTTTCCGGATATTTCCATTCCATTCATGGGTGTGAAATGCATCGGGGTTCTCCACAAATACTCTCACACTGATAGAGAACTTCGCAATGAGGACATACTCTCCCTGAGAAGTGTTGCTCACAGAGATCAAATGGGTGTTTCTATACAATTCCCACATCATCACCTGCCCACTGATCTGTTTGTCAAGACAGCTTGTTCTCTGCAGGTTTCTATGCTTTCTGTGATGGGAGTAAAGCAGAAGTTGTTGGACAAACTCGGCCCAAGACTATGTTTCTAGCCTATGTTAAGACTTTAAATTACCACTTGCCAATATCGGAAAACTGGAAGATTCTGTATTCAACTTCTAGCTTTTCTTAAAAAAAAAAAAAAAGATGATAATATTAGTTCAAAATTCGCACATGAGAAGAGTCTATAAAAGCTTCCTAATGGCTCCCCCTTTAGATGAGGTATGTACCTCTGGTTTACTACAGTTCCCACGGCTCCCCCTTGCCTTAAACCTCATATTTCTTTGCCTCTTTTCTGGATACTCTTCTCTCCATCCTTCCCTTTCTTTCTTTCTTTTCTATTTTTTTAAGATTTATTGATTTATTTGAGACAGAGAGCAGGAAGAGGGGAAAGGAAGAGGGAGGGAGAGAGAGAAGCAGATTCCCCGCTAAGCGCAGAGCCCATTGTGGGGCTTGATCTCAAGACCCTAAGATCAGGACCTGAGAACATGACCTGAGCTGAAATCACGAGTCAAGTCGGACCCTTAAGTGATGGAGCCACCCAGGCACTCTCCCCTCCCCTTCTATACAGGCTGTTTCCGTGCCTGAGATGCTCTCCCCGCATGCTCCTGTCAACTTACACCTCTGTAAGGCGCATCCTGTTCAGTTTTAGAATCCTATTTGGTGTCACCCCTTCTTGTAGCCTTTCCTGACTGCCCACTAGCACCACTACCTAGTAAACCATTAACTCCTCTCTCCATACTCTCTGTGATGGGTATACCCAGGTGTATTTATCTATTAATACTGGGCAACCAGTGTATATTGAGAAACTAGCATGCAACGGACCCTCTGCGAGAGGCTGTCCATAGAAAATCAATTCAAATATGGTGGTGGGAAGCATGGAGGGTCCAGTTTATGGAAACTGCTAGAAGAAAAGGTTGAGCACAGGGTTGTGGAGAATATAGGAAAGGCTACTCCATTGCAATTCAGCTTTCTAGAGCAAGTAGTTACTTGATCTGACATTTGAAGGACAAGGAGGAATTAGCTTAGCTAATAAGCTGAGGAAAAGTGAATTTCAGGGAAAGAAAGCATAATCTGAGGAGACACATAAGCATAAAATACACAGTGTAGACAGGGAGTGGCAATTAGCCCTGTATTGTCACAGATGACAGTACACCCCTGACATAGCAAAAAATGAGACAAGAATTACTTTAACGTATTTCCTTTGTTTGAGACCATGGTTTCTTTTGATTCCATTTTAAATGGGAGAATGAATTAAACATCACAACTAAAATAAATAAAAGCCATTTTATTTTAGAAGAAAAATTTAATTTTTAGCATGAGGCCTACATTTTTGTTCTTTGTTGTGTGATTTTATGTGCATATCAAGCCTGCTATTGAACTTTCTTTAGAAATAAGACTTTGGAAGCAAGACCACAACACAGGCCATTTTTAACACCAAGGTTCTCATGCTACTTTGTTTTCATAGCCAGAAATATAAAAATTAAAGAAAAATGTTTCACAACTAGAATGAATGAAAATTGGATCCGGGCATGCAAGGCCTGCTTACTTACTTTGGGTAAAAAAAGAATGTATTTTATCCAAAAGTTTTCCAAATTATTTTCTGGAAGTTACAGCTAGATCAAATTTGATTCCCCAAATCCTTTGGGGATCGTTTGGCAAATATAATATGTTAGCAAGTAAAAATTCCCTTCTAAACTTCCAAATGGAATTTTCTGCCACAATATCAGAAAAATATTACCTGAATTTATCTTGCAGGCAGACTAAATGACATCTTACCTTTGTCCTTTGAAATCACTTTCAAGAACTAAGTCAGAAAAGAAGAGACCATTTTTTAACGATTTGCTCTCCTTATAGCTGGATTTTGGTTATAACTGCCTGAAGTATATTTAACACACATTAATATTGGTGTTTACCTCTTAAAAAAGTCAGGTTCTATAAACAAAACTCTAAATGTACCCGCCAAATATGCCAAGTACCAATGAAAATTATTACTTCTGAAAGTTTTAAGTAATTGGTAGTTTCCTTGATGTTCTAAAAATAAGGCCCCTACATTCTTCAGCCAAATATCTTTCCTTTTGATAACTAATAAACGTCAGGATAGAACATAAGAATTTTGTCATGAACATCCAAATAATCACAAAGTAAAACATAACTCTAGTACTTTTCATGGGGCCAATTGAATATTTTCATGGGGTCTATGAAAATTTTCCATGAATTTTCCATGCAAATGTTCATGGGGTCCATGAATAATTCTCATAGATTGCTGGGTAGAGTTTTATGTGGTTAGCAGTGAATAATTCTCATTTTCTTTCCCCCTGTGGAATTCTTCACTATGAACCCTGTGTTGCTGGAGCAACATCAATGCACATTCCTATCAATTTTTTTTTTAAAGCTCATTTGTTCGGAAGAATTTTGACAGGGCTTCAAAGATATTATTAGGCTGAGTTGTAGCCCAAAAGGTTTGAGAAACAGCTTCTTTTCTTCTTTGACATCCTTAACCACAAGTCATGCATCAACACATGATGCTGGCCATAGTTTTGAGGGGACAGTCATAAGATCCATGAAACTAATAGTAAGCAAAGGCAATGATTGGATCTTCTGCAAAATTCAATGTGTGATATCATCAAGGTAGACATTCTAAAACTTGACTATAACAAGGACAATTCTGGAAAAGCTTCAAAAAATCCTCTCAGATGAACTTTGGGCAGCGTTCAGAAGCCATAGTTCCTGAAAATTTCTTCAGCATTGTGTAGTTTGGTCCTCCAGTGATTTAAAAAGGTACTTTGTACAATCTCTTAGCAGTTATTACAGTTTTTTCTTTAAATCTTTTCTGATATTATTTAATAGTAAATGCTGCAGAGAACTGCACTCTAATAATAAAGGCTACCCATATAAAAATAAGGTTTGTGTGAATTTGATTTAAATATCATTAAAGCTAGGATAGATGCAATAGGGGTTGCTTTGATTCGTGTTTTTAGGTATAAAACACACCAAGGAAGTTACACATTTGTTTGCAGTAAACCTAGCCTTGATACATCTGTGTTCTTGCTGCTATCTTCAGCTGCCTTATAGAAAAGACAATTTTTTTTCACAAAACATATTTTCAAGACTGCCAAGCTAATGTGGAAGACTAAAGTGATGTTGATAGCAGAGGATAGCTGCCTTCCTAAGCCCAAAGAGCAAAGTATTTGTTCATTCTATACATAAACTTAAGTCAACATCCTAAAACATGCCACCGTTTAATGGAGACTTAGACTAGTTTTAAAATATTTTCATGATTCTCTGATTTTCCTGATTTGCTGTTGGAATAAACTCCATTGTCAAACATACTGAGATACATGAAGAGAAAAGTCATTCCCCTAGTCTCCTTACAAACACATCCCTCTGATGTAAATCAAGCTATCCACCCTATTCTTCATACTCCTACAAACATACACATTCATATTTATGTTAACACACATTTAGTGTTTTTATTTTATAGTAGTACTATCTTGCACATTTTCTTGCAACTTGCTTTATCACTTAAGGGTTTCTCATGGATGATCCAGCTGGTCCATCCACAGACATATAAATCATTTTAAGGAATTCAGTTTGAATTAAAATGTATTAGAATGGAGAAAGAATTTTTAATCATACTATATTTTCATCTAGTTACATGGCATAAGTTTTCATTTATCAAGATTTTATGTCTTCCAAGAGAAAAAGTTCTTCATACAGCTATTATAATTTTTTTGTTAAATTTATATTGTTTTTGTTTTTGTTATGAAAAGGTGTGTTTTATTTTCCATTTATAGTTAACTGTTATTGCTAATATGGTGAATTTTATTGATGGTCATTAGCTATTCCCTCTATGGTAAAGAAGGTTATACATCCATGCTTATTAGGTAAAATTTGCAATACCTTCTTAGAGATGAAGCACACTTCCTTCTCCCAATTGGGCTGACCATATGACTTCCTTTGGCCAATGAATGTGAGTGAACATGACATAAACACATCCAAACAGAAGTTCTAAATTCAATTGTGTGATTTCACTTGACCTCTTGAGCTTCTGGTTTCTGGCATAAAAATGACCAGGTAGGAGCTCTTCAGCCTAGATCCTGGAATGAGAATTCTTGTGAAGAAGACCTGCAGCCAACCCATAGCTCAGAGTAGAATAGCAGCCAACTGTCAAGAACTGTGAAAGGTCTCATATTTTATCTACTTTGAGGCTAAGATGGTACCTTACTAATTTCATGGATACTTCCTGGGTCAGAGACAAAAGCTATTATAACAAAAGGAGCATCCAAATGTCAGCATGATGTTTTTCTTCCCTGAGTCTCCATTCTCACATTGGTGATGTGAAGGGGTTCAGATGGATGCCTAAATGCATAGTAAGTTACATTACAGGAGAACACTGAACTTGAAAGTCCATCATTTCATGGCAAGCAGTAAGCAAGCTTACTTTTTACCCCAGAGGTAGAAATTATCTCTTCCCTCAAGGCTGTCCACTGCAAACACCCCTAAGAAATGGCTGGGTTAAAAAGTGATCAGGGACTTCCAGATCCAAAAGCATGTAGGAACTTGAGACTTATAGAGCAGTGTTTCCCAACACCAAACCTCAGCCCCCAGGTAATGTCAGTGAGAAATAAAAGTTTGCTATTGTATGCCTCTGCAATATTAGGTTTGTTTTGTTGCACAGTAAAGTGAACCAAAGCAAAAAGCACAGAGAAAAAGCCATTGATGTTTGTATATTTATCTTATATCCTGCCACCTTACCTAATTCTCTTACTTAGAAAAATTACTGTAGTTTCTTGGGTTTTCTAGGTATAACATCTTCTGCATGTAAAGTGATTTCTCCTTTTTTTCACCCAGTATTTATACTGATCATTATTAGTTTTCTTATCTTCAGTATTAGCCTAAATCTCCAAAACCAGTTTTGAATAATAATGATGACAGTAAATATGCCACTTATTAAGCTATTTTGTCTCTTAGTTCTAGACCTATCCTTTGATGCTTCACTTCTGACGCCAGAACTGGAACTCTGCAAACCATGTTTTGCTTTGCAAGGTGGTCCCCTGTTAATCTGCTGATAGAGCTACTGCTGGGAGATCTCAGGCTGAAGAAGAAAGACTTGTTTCTTCCTATTTGTTTTCTGGGAGCTTCTTATTTGCTCCCCATTCTTATGGCTGTCTTCTCACCAATGCCTCTTCATCACGGTAGCAGATTTCCTTCCAATAGCAGCAGGAGAATCCCATAAATGGTTTTCCAATATGTGCAGAAGCCACCTCATTGCACTCCCCTGCCCTCATTCAGAGGTACCAGAGGTCAGAGTTTCATTTCCACAAGGGCCTTTCTCCAAGCTTGTAAGTTTTCATAAATCCAACCTCTCTTCTTGGTCCCATTCAATCATAGGATGGTAGGTTCTCTCTGTAATTGCTACCTCTGATTCCAAGTTTTCTCTCTTTTTAAAACTACCTTATAAATAATTTGACACCTAGTTAATAATTCCTCCTATTAAGTTTTTTCTGCAAAAATAACTGGTGTGATTTCTGCCTCCTGACAACCTCTGACTGATAAAGTAGTCAGGCATTTCTATTTATTTTCTGATTTTAATAATGATAACCGAAACCACTCACCTTTTAGCATGTGGTTGCTGGGTTTTGGTTAATTGCTGCTGAATTTTATCAAATGTGTCTATTATATATTGACATATTGACAAATACATTTTTCTTTAATTGTTAATGTAATAGGCTAGGTCTTTTTCACAATGTTGAATCTTCTTTATATTTCTGGAATAAATAGCTAACACTTTTGTAGCACTTCCTACGTAAGAACTTCCAATGCATAGATTCACTTAACAAACCTACTTGACCATGGCTTATAATTACATTGCCAAATATAAATTGCCAAATGTTTATTTAGGACTTATATTCATAGCTGAAATTGAACAAAACTTAGAGTTATATATAATGTATGGTTATTACTTGTTTCCTACCACCTTATTGTCTCTATTAAACTGAAGATCTTTGAAAATCATGCCTTACTGATATTTTTCTCCTATTCAGTCAATATCACACAAGACCATAAGACTGATAAGTGCTACATGAATAAATACATTTAAAAGATTTTAAAGTAAGTCTTCTCTTTGGAAAATCAGCATTTATTCTGTAATAAATTTTAATTTTACATATTCTAAAGTATAAGAAATTAAAATATACAACAATAGATATATTTAATATTAATTCAACTAGATCTTTCAGGGCATATGTGTTCATATTAGAACACTGAAATTTTGTAAATTTTTGCTGATGCTCTCTCCTTAAACATGTTTTCATAGAGTTTTTAAATTTTCCAACACTTAATATCAATAATTACTTTTGCCTACTTTTGAGTTACTGTGTTATGTTATGTAGATTATATCAACATTATTTCTCTTTCCAGAAGATTAAAGACAAATTAGTAAAAGATATGCATCAAAGATTCTAAATGTATGAAACCATTTTAAACAAAATGCTTTTTGTTAAGGTCGAAATTGGATTTCCATGGTTTGGGGCTTCAGGGCTTCTCCTGCTTTGCTCTCACAGATTCAAAACTTGAACTAGACATCAAAGGTTATTGTGTTGCTCCTGTAAGGTACTAGCTAAAGGATTTGGCAACTATTTCTATGACTTAGCTTTGCTTGGATTTTTCCCATCAAAACAACCGTTAATATGTCTTTGTAATTAAGTTTTAGGACAAGATATGTAATTATTTATTTGTGTCTTTTTTAAATTGCATTTTAAGGATCTTCTGTGTGCACAGCAAAATACTGGTGGACAGATAAGTAAAAATGTATCCTCTATCACTAAAGATCTTATATAGAAATATTAGTGTAGGCCAAACTTTTTTTTTCAATCTCAATAGCAATAGGAAAAAAAAACCTATCAAAATTAGAGGAGCACATAGCAAAAGTGGGAGTCTGAGGGTTTTTTCCCTATTTGTTTTTGTTATTTTAATTCTAGGTTCTAATTTTATGTGGTTTGGGAGATGATTGGGCATTTTGTAATAATAATCCTGAAGCCTCTTTTTCTCATGTTGTCATGTCATGTTTGGGTGTAGTAATATAAAAGATTATAATCAGAACTTTTTTTTTTACCACTATTTTTGTTTTTACCTTCTCTACTTTTCCAAAGTTTATAACTCTAATTTTCATTGTAAGGAACGATTAATATGTATCTTTTTACTAAAATACAGTGTTATAAAGTTTGGGCTGGATTTATTTAAGAAAAGACTATTTTATTTTATTATGTAGTCTGAAAATGACCTCAAATATCTTGTACCAGTTTAATTCCATTTGTATACCTCAGCTTCCGTGGGGTGTGTGTGTGTGGGTGTGTGTATCATACTCCCGATGATGGCAAAAACCTACACAAAATTTTGAAAACCACCAACATGGGGAACTATTTTGATGATATTCACCTAATCTTAAAATGAAATTATGTCAAAGAATTATAGTTTGATTATATTAAATACAGTCTATATTACTATCCTATATTTTTATCTCAGTTTTTACTTTCCTTCTAAATATGAGATCTTTCTATTCAAAGGTTTTCTGGAATTATGATTTAAAGACAAGGAAATAAGAAATACATATAGTTTATAAGGTGTTAAGTGACATACATGGAAATCTACTTCAGGAAATTAAAATGGCAACTTGGAGGAATTAGTGTTTCTTTTAAACTAGGTTTATTAAGAAATATAAATTGTCTCATTCACATCAATTACGTGATATTTAAAAATATTAGAAAGTTTGTAGTTTAAAATTGACTTATAGAAAAGGTTTGTTCAGTTTTTCACCAACAGTCTGGAATGCTAACCAGAGGATAAAATATAAAACACATTATCTATTTTTAATATAATGTTATCAGCCCCTTTATTGTATTGCTTACTTATTATACAGTTTTTTAAAAATATTTTTTGTTTGGTTGGTTGATTTTTTTGTTTTGGTCCTTTAAAAAATGTTGATGCCATTTTCACAGGGAGAAAAAAAAAAGCATAGACCAGAGGGAGAAAAAGGATGTTGAACAAATGTTAGTGGAAAATTACTTAGGACACTTTCTTGGTTTTAAAATTGAAGTTGACATCTTTGAGTTGTTAAGTTTTTTTGTTTGTTTTGTTTTGTTTTTGTTTTGTGTTATTTAAATTTGAAATCTCTAAGATTTTAGGAAAACAATTGGAAGTCAGGAAATGATCCTGAATGTGTAAAGATAAAATATGGGGAAAAGGATGAAAAGAGAATAACGGAGAAATTTCAACAAATGTTCCACAGCAACATCTTTTCTGTTTTGCAAATGTCTTTGCAGGTGCGTTTCCTATCTTGCTTTTTTGGTTAAGGAAGAATGTTTATCATTTTCTGAATTTACCAGCAACTGGTGTGTGCTGAGGGCTCATTTATTTCTTACAAAATGTCGCTAACCCACTCCTGTCCTCTTAAATTTAAAACAGCTGCTACCCACTGGCAGGATCTAAATCTTAACAGAGACAGAATTCCAGATTCTCTGTATGCCTGTATTACACTATTGTTAATAATAATCTCTGTCCGTCAAGGTAACAAGAGCACAATGTGTGTCTATGCACATCATTTCTCTCTTAAGTATATAAAAAGCTAAGGCTTTTATTTTGTTAATAAAAACTCATGATTTAATTAAAAAAGAAACCTCTGATTGTTGCTGCCATTTGAAGTCCTATAATTTAGTTTTGCTTGAAGCACCGTATCTTTCAATGTTGTTTCCTTTCTCTGCAGTTATTATTTTTTAATATTATCTATGAACTAGAGTGGCTTATTTCCTGAGAGAAAAGAGCAGAGGGGTCCAAGCTAAAGGTTAAAAGGCAAAGCAAATTTGGAAAAAGAAACATATATTTAAATTTTTTATTTATAAATTTATAATATTATTTTTGGAAGACATTTCATAATTTAGAATTTGTAATCCTGTCCACATTTATTTGTAGAGACAGCTCCAACTTTTTCAATGAATGCTTCACTGCTGAAAATATGAATTTTGACATAATCATTAAATACCTGGATTTTCAAAGATACACAACTTTTTTTTTCCATTTTTTTACTTGTTTTTACATTATCTTACCGAAAAGAATAACTTTGTTTTTTCCTCCTAGATTTTTCCTGCAGAAGAACTGTTCAATTTCTATAAAGGTAGGTTCATCTGATTTGAAAAATGCTAAAGCTTATTTTCATTTATAAGATAAATCACTGAAAGAGACAGTGAAGAATTCAAAAGGTACTTCATGTTCTACCAGAGTGAAATCCAAATCATTCTTCTCCACAGTGGATTCATGGTTTCCTGCAAGATAAGATCTCATCCTGTTAAAGACTTTATCTCTGAAGAAAAGAGAACATAATTTCTCCAGGGAACTCTAGTATCATAATTCATAAAATCAAATATATCAATAAGCACAGCTCTTATTTTAATAGTCATCCAAGTCTCTGGAAACTAGAGTTTAATGCATTGATGTTACATTGTAATATGCTATAATAATATAAATACGTAAATCAGAACAAATAGTTGTTTAATTATTAAAAAGTTTTCATTCTCATGAATAAAATTAAAATGCCAGTAATCCTTAATTACTACATTTAGAATCCCTTCCTTAGTGATGAGAATTAACTTTGCAATTTAATTTGACACTTCACGGTGTGAAAAAGAAAGATAAAAAATAAGCCTCTTGGGAAAGGGAGGAAAATTTCCAGTCTCTAACCAGCCAATCCAATTTAATCAGCTTTCTCCACCCTTGTCTCTTTCTTTCTCTTCCCTCCTCCCACCCACTGAAAGCACTGGTGTTTCCACCTCAAGCCTTTCCCAGTCCCCCCCCCCTTTTTTTTTAATAAACAGAACTAACTTTAAAGATCTGTGGTTTGAATTTCATTTCATCTTGACGTGTTTGCCTGGATTTGTTTCCAGCCAGTATGGTAGTCCAGAATCTTAAAAAGATTGAAAAAATATATAGCCTCTATTAAAGATGAAACATGACCGTCTAGATATAAGACACATGAACCAAATATGGCAAAAATTTCCAAATATTTAATACCTTTTTACAGTGCCTCACTTAAAAAAATGTATTGAAAATCTATCCACGATGGCATGAGACCCTGGATTCAGTCCCTGCCTAGAGAAGTTCACAATTTAGTATGAAAGTCAGATAGGCAAACAAGTACGTTTCAATATTAGATAGCAAATTCTTACATAAAGAGTCTTATGGTGTTGTGAGGAAAAAATACGAAGGCTTCCCAGAGGAGGTGACATCTGATCCAAGGCAAACAGAAGGATAAGCAGAAGGTGGGAAATTTATCGTTGGCAGAGAGAAGTCCACATGCAAAGAAGTGAGCAATGGGGAATTGGGGAATATAAATATATAAAACTGTCTGAAGGACAGAGTCAGTGGTGGCAGAGGAAGTTGAGGAGAGAAAGATAAATTGGAGCCAACCTACGAAAGCCTTTGTATGTCCTGGAGGCTAAGGACTTTAAGCAGAGAAATGACATAATCAGCTTTAAGATGCTAAGAGTTCAGGCTCTCTGAGAAATTGTCACACAAGGCCTGAGATTTGCATGCAGCAATTTATACAGGGAATAATTTTGGGAACAGTACCTGTAAAAGAGTAAAAGGGAAGAGGCCCAGGAAAAGGGGAAGTTGGCCCTCGATGCAGATGCATCAGAGGCTGCAACTGATCCCTTGGAGCCACAGTGGCTATTCAGAGTTGTCCTACCTTGAAGCCAAGGCCTCCACTGAGAATCACTGAGCACAAACTGACCCCAGGGACGAGGGATAGCCTTGGGCAAGGCTGATTCCTGCAGATGAGAGCCATTCCTGGAGAGGGACACAGCTGTGAGCCATCACCAACCAACATGTCCAGAAGCTGGAACAAATGTCTCCATTCAGAGGAGGGATCTGAGCAATGTGTCATAGAATCCACGACAGAGAGAGACTTTATGGTTTTTTGCTATTCTTGGTGGTGGTGGTGGTTTATTTTTTTAGCCTAAACCTGACCATAGTGAGAAGGATGGCCTTGAGTGAGGAAAAGGTTAGTTAGGAAGAGTTCAGATTGAATTTTGTGGGGGAAAAAAAAGATAATGTCAGAGATGATGCCAAAGGTACTATAATAATTCAGTTGGGGAAAGATAGCTGTCACACAAAAGGCACTGCAACAACCTGAAACAAAAGCAAAAATGAACTTTTGGGACTTGATCAAGATAAAAAGATAAAAACCTTCTGCACAGCAAAAGAAACAACCAACAGAACTAAAAGGCAGTCTATGGAATGGGAGAAGATATTTGTAAATGACATACCTGATAAAGGATTAGTATCCAAAATCTGTAAAGAACTTATCAAACTCCCTCGGTCAGCAATCCAGTTAAGAAATGGGACAAGGCATGAATAGACACTTTTCCAAAGAAGACACCCAGATGGCTAACAGACACATGAAAAGATGCTCAACATCACTCATCATCAGGAAAATACAAATCAAAACCATGATGAGATACTATCTCACACCTATTGGAATGGCTAAAATTAAAAACACAAGAAACAACAGGTGTTGGTGAGGATGTGAAGAAAGGGGGAACCTCTGGAAATGTTGTTGGGAATGCAAACTGGTGCAGCCACTCTGGAGAATAGTATGAAGAATCCTCAAAAAGTTAAAAATACAACTACTCTATGATTCAGCAATTGTAGTACTAGGTATTTACCCAAAGGATACAAACACAGTGATTCAAAGGGATGCATGCACCCCAATGCTTATAGAAACATTATTTGCAATAACCAAACTGTAGACAGAGCCCAAATGTCCATCGACTGATGAATGGATAAAGAAGATGTGTGCGCTCTCTCTATATATATATATTCATATATATATATATATATATATATATATATATATATAAAAGAATGAAGTCTTGCCATCTGCAATGATGTGGGTGGAGCTAGAGAGTATTATGTTAAGCGAAATAAGTCAGTCAGAGAAAGACAAATACCATAAGACCTCACTCATATGTGGAATTTAAAGAACAAAACAAATGAACATAAGGGGAAGGGGAAAAGAGAAAAAGGAGAGAGGGAACAAACCATAAGAGACCTATAGAGAACAAACTGAGGGTTGATGGAGGGTGGTGGGTGGGGAATGGGCCCAATGGGTGATGCATATTGAGGAGCGCATTTGTGATGAGCACTTGGTGTTTTATGTAACTGATGAATCGCTGAATTCTACTCCAGAAACTAACACTGCGCTCTATGCTAACTAAAATTTAAATAATAATAAAAAAGAAACTGGTCTACTTTACATGACAAGAGTAATATATTTCCAATTTAAAAAGAAGTAATATATGCTTTAGAAGTAATATATGAAAGGAAAATTCAAAGCAACTTAGTGTAGAATGGATGTCTCTTTTCCTGCATGTTTTTGGTGTGTATATAAGTAAAAATGTGGTTAGGTGCCCATTCAATCGGATAGATATGGCAGGAATGAAAATTTTAAAGTGAAAAAATTATTTTTGCTTCTATAAGTAAGAAGATACTGATAGCAAGGAAAATCTCTAGTTAGGAAGGGCACCTGGGTGGCTTGGTGGGTTAGACCTCTGCCTTCGGCTCAGGTCATGATCTCAGGGTCCTGGGATCGAGCCCCACGTTGGACTCTCCGCTTGGCGGGGAGCCTGCTTCCCTTCCTCTCACTCTGCCTGCCTCTCTGCCTATGTGTGATCTCTGTCTGTCAAATAAATAAATCTTAAAAAAAAAAAAGGAATATACTTGACATTTTTGTCAACTGTAAGACTCAGAAACCATAAATATTTTTCTGAGTTTCGCCATCTTTACCTGGGGTTCTTCAGGTATCATCCTAAATTTCTACTGACATCACCTCTCTGTTTTGTATTCACTCTAAAGGGTGGCTTTGTAGTTATAATCAGATAATAATTAGAGCACAAGAACAATGTAAGACAATAAAGTATTGTTTAAATATAAGGCATTTTCCTGCACATATATGAGCTTTTGTCACATCTACAATTTTGGTCCATGAGATTTGAGTCATAAGAACCATCATATGTCTTTAATTCTTCTAAATTAAATCCAATCTGATTTAGCTTCCATACTAGAGAGGTTGAAAATGCTTGCTATCTCTCTCTCTCTCTCTGTCTTCCTGGCTCCAATTCCTTCTCTCAGGGTTGTACACAAACCCAGAAACGATGGGGAAGAGCCTCAGATCTTCAGTGCCTGGTGGCTGCCACTTCTGGTCATCCTGGCCCAGGGGTTTCTGTCATCCATTCACAGTTATGAAGCCTCATGCCTCTGCATCATGCTTGGCCTCAGGACCCTCTATATAGAATCCCAGGCTGAGGTCTAGCTTCCCTGGCACACATACTCCTAAGTGAGCCCCTGACAGAACCTACAACTGGTGTGAATCCCCTCTCAACAATCCCATTCTCAGCCCCCAACTATCTGTCTTCTTCCACCTTTGCAGATGTTTTCCAAGTATGGATCCTGGACCAGTGGCACCTGAGGACTGTTTTTCATTTTATAGTTTGTCAGGCAACTCTAATGTGTAACCAGGGTTTAGAATCATTGTTATAGATTTAAGAACGATGATGATGACAGAGATGTTGAGAATATTCATAATATAAATACATTTTAAGTATTTAAACGGTTATAGTCCAGTACAAATAGGTTTTAAGGGAATTTAGAAGAGAAATCGATTGATCAGTCTCTTCATTTGCTGAGAAAAGCTTCTTTGAAAAAGTGGGATTTGAGGAGTACTAGCTGCAGAATATTCTGGAGCTTCTCCTTCCTGCATGCTGAGGGATTACTGGAGCTAGGCTGCCATTTTGGACTGTGAGATGACTGGGAATGTAGGTCATGCATGACTGAACAACAAGATAGAAAGAACCTGAGTTGCTGACATTTGACATGGGCAAACTGGCCCTTGGACCACATATATCCAGACAGTTTTTACACATGAAAGAAATAAGCCAATCCCATTTAAGCCTGTTATCTTGGGGTTTTTCTGTCATTTGCAACCAAGGTCAACAGCTGTACCTACTACATGTCTAAACAAGAGAATCTCACCAAAATAACAAACTGATGAATTACTCATATTCTATATAACCTCAGATCTTAAAGTATAATGTAAAAGTGACTGTGACTACCGTTTGTGGTATAGAACAAAACACAAACCTGATAATTAATAGATATGCACTTCCCTTCTCCCATGTGTCACAAGAGAACTGTGAGGCCCGGGAAAGAAAGTTGCATGCTGGGTAAGTGTGTATTCTGTGAGTCAATCAATACAACAGTCACACATGCCAGGCCATACTGTGAACCCGACTGTGTATTTTGCATTTCAATTTCTCTTAAATATTTTTCTCTTTTGTTTACACACCAAAAAGCAATACAGTATTGGAAAATCCCTAATGCACAAGATTATTTCTTCTCTAGAAGAAAGATATAAAAATTGTGAAAACTCTATTTATAAAGGAAAATGTGACTATTGACTATCATTAATTTGCTTACAGCATTACCGAATTTCTGGGCAAAGCTGTTCATTTTTAGGTTTTATGATCCTTCTTAAGCTAGAGACTTAAATGATCAAGCCCTTTACTTTCAAGATCCATCATAAACTCAAGTGCCTTTAGGGGCCAAGTGGGTAGGTTAAATAGTCCCCATGTGGGGTTATGGGAAAATGGGGAACATCTGTGCCTCTGAACCAGGCAGCTTCACTCCAGTGATGAATGCCCTGGGTGAATGCGCGGCCAACATCACTGGAGCTTCTGACTTTTTGGAAGAAGTCAAATGCTTGCTTTTAAAATGTGTTATCTCCTGTTAGTCAAGTTAAAAACATAAAAACATAAATCAAAGAATTTGGTGAGCTGAATATCATTTCCAGTTTAAAGTCTAAACACAACTGGATCTGCGTTTGCCAAATCAGATTTTAAAATATTGTTTTGATTTGGCCTTAGTATATCTGCTTTAATTGGTTAAAAATTGTGTAAGCCCAACATAAAGGGTATGTAATAAATGGCAATTTGTCAAGTGGAGAAGAGACGTGCTGAATTAATTGCCCAGGGGACTGTCACATACCTTTAATGCCAGATAGAACTTAACTAGGACAAAACTCAGGGGAAGTTGTGACTTCATTTTCCCAGGCTAGTGAGGTCTTAGGGATAGCCACAAATTTTGGTGATAACAGTCTATGACTTTTGTCTCCTAGACTGCACCTACCTGTCACTCTGTCAGGGAGATGACATTCCTTCTTCAACTGATTGCGAGAAGGCTGTCAAATGTTTTTTATGTGCCAGGAGCTACATTAGGTACTAAGGACACAAAGTTGAATAAATCCCTATCGTCTTCAAAGAATTCACAGCTTCGTGGGGGAAAAAGAAGCACATACAAATGTAATACAACACACTTTTTGTTACTAAACTGAAGATGCCGGCAACTATAAGATGCACCATTAGTTTTTGTACCTCTAAGAAAAAATTAATAGTTGTCAAGATTAAAGATTTCATTGGAGAGTACTCCGCTTTAGATCCAAGCAAGCGCTCAGTTAATGTTGGCAGTTATTAGCAGAGGTAATTAATGATAGAACTTGAACTTGAAGAAAGAGTAGATCTTTTCCAAGAGATAAGGGAGAAAATAGAGTCCAGGGAGGAAGAACAGAATACACAAAGACGCAGAGGCCTGTTTCTGGAACATTCTGCCTGCTGGTTGTGCCGTAGTAGGTGAGGTTTTTTCCTTGAGTAATTGTAAATCTTTTTGACACCCTCTTCTTTCTCCTGCATCTTCCTCCCCTACCCTTCAATCCCAACACACACACACACACACACACACACACACACAGAGGCAGCTTGATTTTTTCAACTTTATACTCAAAAGCATGCACCTGGCCCTGTACTCAATCATGAACTTGGCTCCTGAGAGCAATGACACTAGTTACTTGTCTTCCATTTCCCTCCTCACTCCCCCATTCCACCCTCTTGTTGTTGGGGGAAGCCTTTGTCCAACATCTTTTGTTTAAGAGAATTAATTGCCAGCTCCCAGTGCCTGTCAGTTTCTTTCACGGAACTTCATGCAAATAAGGCTCCTGGTGGCCTGCCCTGATTTCCCAGAGTTCCCCCAGGGTAACACTCTATTAGGACATTCACTACAAATAACATTTATTGAGCCCATTAAAGGCTCAGAAAGTTACTGGACTTGCACAAAACTACCCATTTAACAACAGAGCTGACCCTGATCAGTGTTTTGCTATGATATGCTTGCATCGTCATTCTGAATGTTTTTTCTCCTTAAGGATTTTCCTTCTCAGTACTATTTCTATTAACACAATGCCTCCTTTTAAAAAAACAACTAGCATCTTGAGTAAGAAATCTAGCCAGTCTTTAAATTTGAGTTCATCTATCCATTCACTCCTCCCTCCACACACAGTTCTTGAGTCTCAACTTATGGTATGTATGTTCAGCTTCAAGCAGAGGATTTGAGGTTGAACAAGACCAACATTGTCCCTGCCCTCACAGAGCTTACAGTCTAGCAGAGAAGGAAATGAAAATAATTTTCAAGGCCAGGAGCAAAGATAGCTTAGGGAAATCTTCTCAGAGGGAGTTCCTGCTAAGAAGAGACTGAAAGGATGGAGAGAATTAGCTAAATAAAGGGGTTGGCAGGGAGAGCTGATAAAATGACGTTTGAAATACTTTGCAAACTCTGTGCCAGCAGACCTGTGAAAGATTATGTGGTTCTTAATCACACATACTTCTATAGCTCTCCAATCTTTGTCTCAGGTCTTCCTTCCACCAAGCTCCTTATCTCTGCCCCTTTTTCAGAACGATCTCTCTTTAATTCTGTGTAACTCTTGGCTTCTCGATGCTTACTATACTGTCAAGTTATTAGTATACTGTTGTGCTTGTGCTGGAGACAGGAGCCTTTCTGGATGTAAGAATGACCTCATCATTTGTCTTGATTGCCTGGAAAGAAACCTCTCAGACCAGACCTTGGAGCTGAGACTGATGCAAGGGGGTTACAGAGTTGGATTTGGTTTCTCTTGGTCTTGATTCTGAAGGAAGAAATATGCATAGAAGTCAGGCAAGGGGTGGTTGTAATAGTGTTTTTCACACTTTTTTCATTGAGACCCATAGGAAGAACTACATCAGCATAGCAACAAATGTGTGTGTGTTCTGAAACAATGGTTTCCCCTAATTTATGCTTTTGGAAAAATTGCCCTTATCACATGTGATACAGTCTGCTATTTTATATTTTGGATTCTGATGAGTGTTTCTCAGGGTGGTAATCTATTAATGGTCACAAAATCAACTCAGTGGGTTATGATGAGCACCTTAAACAATGATATAGGAGTATCCATGTAAAGACAGGCTGTGGAATAGTGAAGAAGATACCCATGGTATCAGTTTTTGGGAGCTAGAATTTATATAACTTGGACCTTCTGAGTCTGTTTCTTACATTGTTACATGAAACTTCATATAGATCAGTGGTTATAGCTGTGGATTCTGGAGTATGGATTTAAATCTTGACTTTGCTACTTAGAGGCTGCAGGATGTGACATACTTAGCATTGGGAACCATGCTTGTCTTGTGTGTCAAATGGAGATAATGGCAGCATTTATCTCATCCAGTTGCAAGGATTAATGAGATAATGCAGGGTTGGGTACGTATAAAACCCAGTAAATATTAGCCATTGTATTTCTATCTTTTATTTTTCTCTAGTAGTACAGTTAAGGTTTTCTCAGTTTGCAGTGTAGGACCAAGGGAAGAGTTCTGAAGTAGAGTGCTCTGGGGGCTAACTTGCTCAGGGGCAGCAGATTTTAAAGTGAAAGAACCACCAGTGGCGACTGAAACCCCAAGGGCCAGAGTGGAAGCCCTTAGTCCCTCCGGTGCTAACCACTGAATGTCTGGGGTTTTATTTTCTTAAAGTAAGAAGTTCTTCTTAGAGTTCCTCTCTCTAATATCAACACACTTTTGACTCTAGCTCCTGGCTACTTTTTTTTTTTTTTTTTTCCTGGCTACTTATTTAGATCAGATTCTAGTTTGTCACAGGAACTTGACAGAATCTGAATGTGTATATTCCCACAAATTTGACATTCCCTGAAGTTCCTCTTTGTTTGGGTACCCTTTCTGCTTGTCATTCTTTTCTTGACCACAGTACTTCTTTCCTGCATCTAGCAATATAGGAAGTGGGAAGTGTTTGTTTTTGTTTTAAATCTTGGGGTAGCAAGGGAAAAAACATACTAAATAATAAGACATTTGTCTTCTTTCCCCCCACCCATCTTATTGGAGATATTTGTCTTCTTTCTTGTGTTCCTGTCTCCAGCACAAGCTCAAAAGTATACTAATAACTTACCAGTATAGTAAACATCCAGAAGCCAAACCATCTTAGAGAAGCAAATATACTCTGTGTTAAAAACGTTTAATGAACTTGATGTATACTTCTTAAAAACGTGAGATGACATTTACTTGTGAAACCCTCCCATATATCTAGAATCTCAAGAGAATTACGACTTTTGGCATGATACACATAAAACATTTTATAGGTATGTTAACAAATGTATAATTTAAAGTTTTCTAAAAGTTGTTGTTTTAAAAAGAAAAATATATCATTTTTTTAAAAATATGTAGCACTTTTAAAATGTGCTAACTTTTCTATAACTCTGCTCCACATAAAAATACTTTACTCTTAAATTATTTACACATTTCTTACATCATTTGATAATAAAGATCTTGCATATTATATTAACATAAATATATGAATATTACCCAAATCAGAAACTTTTCAAAACTTTAGATTTTTCCTGAATAACACACATACTTATTTTTAACCCGCTTAGATGTCAAGAGTTAAAGACTAATATTCTCCTGTAATCACTCGTTCCTATGAAAATACTACAATATTTTCAATGAGAGTGTAAACAAACCATTGTTTCAAGTTTTATTTATACTGGAGCTGCCTGGCAAAATCCCATGCCTGATCTAACAATTTGTCGTGATTCCAAATACGTTTTTAAAAGAGATTATTGCCATCTTCAACATTTCCTCCTTAGGGTCTATTTCCAAGGCGTGTTTTTCTTATTATTTCCCCCCCAAGACTGATTTGCATGAGCCACTTTTAACCAAAACGTTTATTTTTTTCTCTGCTTCTGTGAGTAATGTAGGAATCCTATAAGCCAGAAATAATCTCTTACTATATCGGCGTTAGTTCTTCGAGCCTTCATTTTCCCTTCTGCTGAGCTATCTTTTAACAACAGAATTCGTCTTCGGTAAGAGCATAAAGAAGAGCAGAGACCCAGGGCACAGGACGGCATCATCACGTGAGTGGGAGGTAGTGGAAAGTTCACACTGGCCAAAAAGTGTACGTATTTGTTTACACAGACCACCGTTTGTTAAATTTAATAGAGGTGAACGGTAGCCTCTAAGCAGCTTCACTGAGCCCAAACGGAAAATCCAGTAGGAAGGACACACTAAAATTTCCTAGCGGGCGCCGGGACAGGGCGGGGCAGGGGGCGCCCGCTGGAGCTCCGAGCGGGAGCCGGAAGGGCGGACTCGAGGGGAGGGGTCTAGCTGGCGTGGGCGGGGCGGAGCCGAGGCAGGTCCGGTTGGGGCGGAACCGGGGGCGGAGCCAGGGGCGGGGCCGGATGGGAGCGAGGACCCGTGGTAGAGCTGACTCCTCCCGCCCGAGGGCTTGCAGGCACCTGGTGGGGAGCAAATGGTTGTTTCCACACGCGGAGAACTTTTAATGAACACGTGAGGGAAAGGAGGCAAAGTCTGCGGAAAATCTACCTCACAACCCTGGCGTCCGACTCCAGCTCCCTGGGCGACAGCTTGTTTGCTGCGCTCCCGAGGGTGGGGGAGATGGTGGGGAAGGGGTGTATGCCTACGCCCCCTTACATTGGCGCCCCCGCCACAGGCTTTCGGCGAAAGTCTCTCAAGCAGTCCCCGCCCTAGAAGGCGGCCACGCAGCCCGTGTGCGCCTGCGCCTAGCGCCACACGGTGGGAGGCGGGGCCGCTGAGGAAAGGGGCGTCTCTCCCGTCGTCGCGCACGGGGCGGAGCCGTGGGGGTGGTGCGGCCCGGCGCCCAGCGGCCTGACCTCCCTGAACGCCGGGTCCCGTGACGTCACCTCGCCGTGACGCGCACGCTGTAGGAAAACTGTAAGTTTCTGAGGATTCCTGCAGCTCTCTGGGCCTGCGGGTCTCGCCCTGCTGCTCGCATTCCCGGTGTCGGTGGTGGCTGCGGGCGTTTGATTCTTGGGCGATCGGGGAGCCGCCGAACGTGGTGAAGGGACAGGTGCCCGCCCAGAGTGGGAGCGCGCCCTCTGGGGCGGGCGGGACCGGGAGTGCGAGGAGGCGAGGCCGCGCCCCGCCGGGGCAGGCCCGCACTTCTCCCCTGGGGCCGAGAGGGCTCTAGGGGTTGGCGAGCCAGGACAGGGAAGGAACGGGGAAAGTCCAAAGGGGAGCGACCCCCTTTTTTCCTCTTCCTTGATGAAGGGGCTTAGTTTCCCCCTCAGCCCTGGAGTTTGACGTGAAGTCTGGAATGGAGGGTTTCTTCAGACACTCCACATCTAGGCTTTCTTTGGGATCCTGCAAGTGGCCAGATCGCTGAGGACAAGCTGTAAAGATAACCACCTGCTGCCTCAGTTTCCTTTTTGTGTAAAATGGAGGTGACGCAGCCTCTGGCCTAGTTGTCATTCTCACAGAACCGGGAACATTGTGAGAGCATATGAGGTAACACAAGCATGTAAACTTGCTAAGTGAAAGCTCAGAAAGATAATCGTTATTCTGAGAATGTGCCGGCCAATGGCCATTTAACCAAGGTCTTGTAGGTAGGGATCTTTATCACAGTTTGCCCTCTCAACCCCCTCGCACCCACCCCCCATCTGATCATGGACAACACTTGAGTCTGATGGGCAACCTGAACTGTTGTCACTGAACTCTGTGGAACAGGATCAAGAAGTGACTGGTGCCCTTATCCCAGTGTTCTTGATAAGTATGAAGTCTTCTTGGCTGGGTTTTTCAGAGAAAGGTTTTATCATGTTGGAACTAGTACATTATACTCAACATGGATACACTTAGTTTTAGGGGTTATTTCTGTGTGGACTTGGAATATCCCATTGTCCTATCTGACTTTGAATGTTTTGGCTTGCTAAGGGTTAGTACATTATTGAGGAGTGAGTACTCTAATACTTCTCAAATTTAGAGGTAAGTATTTGTTAGGAAGTTTGAAGGGAAGACTGTTGTACACATCTCAGAGAGTATTTATTCCAGGGATTGAGGTCACATTTCTGTAAAGTCAGTTTATCCTTCTTTGAGAAGCCTTAGAATTAGAAAGCAGGGGTGCTAATTTTGGTTCTACCAGCTAATAGTTTTGTGTCCAAAGACAAGTCACCCAAATTTGGGAATTCCTTTTTTGGTCTAAATTGGGAGATGATGGTGTATTTGCTGTTGCTTTTTCAAGGATCAAAGGAGATCACAAGTTTAAGAACAAAAGACTAAGTATGATCTTGTTATTAAGAAATTCCCATAGGTCTCCTATCCTGGATAAGAGGTATGTTTATTCAGAAGTCAGGTTCTGAGCCAGAACCAGAAAAATAGAGCAGCAAACAAGATAGTCCCTAACCTGGTGGAGCTCATTTTCCAGTGACTAGGCTACAAAGATTAAGTACATAATATTATTTCAGAGAGTGACTAAGTACAGTGAGGTAAAGGAAGATAAGGGAATGACAGTGGGGAAAAAAGGTAGGTTGTTTTAGATATGGTCTATAAGGGAAGGCCTTTCAAAAAAGGTGACAGTTGAATCAACTGAAGTGAGAGGAAGAGCCTGAGGTAAGAACATTTCAGGCAAGGATCATTAGAGCAGTCAGCACTTACGGGGAGCTTACTAATGCGTGAGGCAGTCTTCTAAACACTAAATTTTTATACCGACCTTATGCTGTAAGTACTAATACCTCCATTTTTATAGAAGAAGAAACTGACACAAGAAGCATTGCTCAAGATTGTACAGCTAAAATGTGATAGAGACAGTATACAAATTTGGGCAATTTGGCTTCAGAGTCTCTGCCCCAGATGACAGTCCTGTAAAACAGGAGCAACAAAGAAGCAATGGTCTGAGGGGGAAGCTAGCCTGAGGTGGCCAAGGCAAAGCAAGGTGTTTAGATTACTGCAAGGGAGAGGGAAAGTGGTGGCAGATGATGGTGGAGAACCAGGCCAGATTATGGGGGCTATGGTGAAATAAAGGTGTGATTCTAGGTGTGATAGAAAACCACTGGAAGTTTTATATCAAGGAAATAACATTTGATTTTACTTTTTTTGGTTGCAGAATTAACTTGAAGGTCATGGAGTGGGGGAGTGTATCAAAAATGGGGAGGTAGGAAGTGTGGCTCTATTTTGGAGGAGAGCTGCTGCTGTCTTGGCCTTGGAGAAGTAGTTGCAGAGATGATACTAAATGGTCAAATTCATGACAAAATTTGAGGGTAGAGCTACTGGTGTGGATTTACTAAACTGGAGAGCGAGGAAAAGGAAAAGTCATGACTTCCTAGGTTTTAGGCTAGAACAACTGGGAGAACAGTAGTGTTATTGACTGAGCAGGTGGGAAGGGATTTGGTGAGAAAATCATGAATTCTGTTTTGGACGAGTTTTAGATGCCTTGTAGACGTAGTAATACTAGAGCTAGTAGTAATAGTAAGCACTTTGTAGGCATAAACTGTACTGGGCAGGGTTTTAAGCATTTTTAGGTGTATTAATTAATTTAATCCTTACAATGGTTGCATGTGCTAGGGCCCATTATAATCCCCATTTTGCAAATGAGAACACAGAGGCACAGAGAGGTGGAAAGTGACCCAGCTTGCGAGTGACGGAACCAGGATTCAAAACCCAGCAGTCTGGCTTTGGAGTCCCCACAATCAATGTCTGTAACAACCTGTAAGTCAACTTGTTGAGTAGGCAGTTGGATATATGAATATGGAACTCAGGGGAATGGTCAGAGCTGGAGACTCACATATATATTTCTGAAGAGAAAGCCTGGTTTTATTCCTTACCTAAACCTTGGTTAGCAGTGGAGAAAAAGAACATGGGCAGTTGGGCTGTGCTGACTGGACTTTAATTCAGTTCACATAGCCAATATCCAGTATCCCCCTTCCATGAAGTTCTGTGAAGGTGAGGTCTGTATCTTTTTCACTTCTCTGTCTCTAGTTCTTAATCCAGTGCCTGCCGTGTAGTAGCTATTAGGGATGACTTTATATGTGGGACATTTGGTTAAGTTTTGGGAGTTCAGGGATGAATAATACATAGCACTCTCCTTGGAGGAGCAGTCTGAGGAAAAACCAGTGGGAATAAAACCAGAGTAGACCAAATGCATAAAAGCATGCTGATCATTCCATTCTGACCTTTGCAGCCCCCTCCACCCTATATACTGGAGGGATGGGGCACGAAGGGGTCAAAGGAGCAAAGAATGCCTAACCAATTGCACAGTGAATTTGAGGCTCCCCAAGAGTCCTCTTCAACAAAAGAATTACTCATAATCTTGCATATTTTACTGTATTTGCATTAGCTTTATTTGGCAACGATATAATTTTTACCAAATGAAATAAATTCTGATATTTTAGTATCATTGTGGAGTGATGAGATTTTCCAGTTCTATTACCTCAGTGTTGACAGGATTTACTAGTGAAATAAGGGAGTTGGCTTGAAATGTTGTCGCTTGCATAATACAGAGTGATGGAGGGGCTGTGTGAGGTATTTAGGCAGGTTTCCACTGGTTTAAGTGTATCATGCCCAAGTTCCATATGTTGGAGTAAGCTTCAGTTTCTCTGCTGCTCATCTCTCTAACACTGAGCTATTTTTTTTGTCATAGAAAGGGGATCTGGTGGTATATGTCATAGGTGGAGTTATAGATGACCTCTCCCATCTGGAACATTGAAGAACATGGAAACTAGAACAATATGCACAAAAATTTGTGTTTTACTTCTGTACATCTCTTTAAGAGTATACTCTAATGTCAATACATTTGTCATAATTTTATTACTTCCTAATGTATTTCAAATTTGAACCATTAAAACATTTTATAGAATGATACCATTATAGATTTTGTGATTAATTTCAGAGTTTTTTTCTTACAATATATAAAATATCTTGTTTAGCTTTTTTAGCTGTCAGTGGGATAGCTGATATGAATAACCAAATCCACCATCACTCTAAATTGGAACTTTCCACAAATAGAAATGCAGAAATGTGCCATTTCATTTTGCAGTTCACAGAACCTTAAGTCCCCTATCATGGCTTCCCTAAGTTTAGTAGGATTGAAATGGATTAGTATTTCTTTATCTACAGTTGCAGCTAGCTTTCCCAGAAATATCAGATATTCATATATAGTATAAAGTATCTTGAGGGGCCTCCTGATTGCTCAGGTTTTGTCATTTTTTAAGTTCAGGCTTAGTGAGGGCATTGTTTGATCATTGTTTAATTGTGCTAGAACACTGCCAGCAGGGCGGGCATAATGGTTAAGTCTTCCTGTTTGAAGACACTGACCGTTCTAGATAACTTGTAAAATCCAAATTCTTTTAAAAATCTATATTTACATGAACAAATTTAGAAACTACTGGTTAAGAATACAAATGCAAGTGTCTGGAAATTGTTTCTTTTAGAAAATTATTTATCTCGTCCACTGATAACATGTAGTGGGCACTAAATATTTTTTAATTTTTGTAGTTTTTTTTTTCATCTTGTAGTTTCTGTTCTGTTATATGTTCTATTCTGTTATTACCTTCAACTCATATATGTATGTGTGTATATATATGTCACACAGAGTGTACTTGCAGTAAGAGCTAAATATACTAGTTTGTGTGCTTTTCTTTAGCATTGTAAATGTTTAAATATATTTAAATAATGTAAACACTTAAGTGTCACTTAAATTTGATTCATTTGATAATGGTTACTTAGAAATTAAGATCTTGAAACTTGATTTTTTTTTCCCCACATAAATAATGACTATTAATTAATAGGACTGGGTGGAGACTAAGCTTTAGTGACAGATTAACCAAATTATTATCCCAAAAGAACATGCAAGAAGAAAATTCTTAGAGAGGTTTAAGCAAAAACTACATGGTGATGGAAGGTATATCTTAACCATAACTCCCTACCATAGCTATAATTCTTAAATATTACTATCCTACAGACAGCATTCTTTTCTTTGGTCCCAGCAAAGGTGCTAGCTTGAAGCTGCATTTTACATAAATGTGATATAAATACTGGAATATATGGAACTATGGATTTACCTCAGTGGTTCTCCACTGGGGATGATTTTGTTCCTTCCCCCAAGTCACTCTGGAGATATTTGGCAAATGTCTAGAGACATTTTTGGTTATTACAACTATGTGTGAGGGCATTGTACCTGTCATGTAGTCGGTGGAGGCAAGGGATATTCTTAAATATCCTGTAACGCACAAGACAGCCCAACAAAAAAAATTATCCAGTTAAAAATGTCAGTACTGCTGATACTGAGAAACCCTGCAATATGTAACTTTTTTCTTTCTTCCTTACTATTTTTTTTTTTGATGTTTTAGAGGTTGAGGCAGTAGTTGTAAGTGGCAAATACCTGACTTGAACAAAAGATTGTGTTCAGCTGCTTTTAGTTTGTTGAAGAGCTGAGCCAATTTGGTTCATTTATTGCAAGGAAAATAGTTTTTGTACCTAATAGCCTTGAATTTTTTTGGTTGCCAATATGTCTAGTGTTTTTGGTTTGGTATTTAGCTATGAATATTTTTTCTTAATAAAATTAATTTAATTTGGGCATTATACAATTCTGGGTTGTAACAGGTTTGCTAGTATAAATCTCATTCATATATTGAATTAACGATCTCACAGTTACATGGTTGTTTATATATTTCAGAAATACTTTCACATTAATTTTTATATGTGATTTTCATGAACACCCCATGGAATGTGTAGGACATGCATTATCCTCACTACTTGCCAGTTGGGGAAACAGACTTAGATCAAAATGACTTGCTATATATATATTATAGCAAGTTAGGGACAAAAGCAAATCTAGGACTCTGCAAGGTTTTGATGCTTAGGACATTTTTAAAGTTACTAGTTGTCTCATTTGATCTTCCTGTCTTATGAAAACTAGGAATTTACTTAAGATCACCTAACTCATAATAAAGTTTTGACTATTTTTACTGATCTGTGCTGCCTCTCTGGATACCTTCTAATAAAGAAATATGACAGTTTCTGGATAAATTCACCAAATCCATTCTTAACCTAACTAAGTAGGTCTCTTGACACTATAAGGGAGGAAAAAGTCTCCATCATCTTTGGGTCTCAGTCTGGGCCTAAGTAGTAAACTGATACAAGACAGATTAGCAGTAGAAAAACATATAAACTTTATTGACCTTATACAGGGGAACCTTCATCAAGACGCAAAGAAGTAACCAGAACAGGAAGCTTTTACACATTTTAGGCAAAGAAACAATAAATTTGTGAAGAACTGACAGGATCCAGAAGAGTCTGGGCTAGGGGTAGTAAATGGTGAAGAAGTAAGGAGGGAGATAAGGATTAGTTTAATAAGATTTCTTTGTACAGGTTTCTCTGCTCCCAGTTCCCTATCTCTGGTAGTAAGAATGTCTGCCTTCCTCCTGGTACAAGGGAGGATACCTTTCACAGGGTAGTTTATCTTTTACTTTCAGGACAAAAAAAAAAAAAAAAGGAGAGTCAGAGTGTCCTTGCACCTGCTGTTTCTTAAGTATCTTTGATTCAAAATAATCAAAAGGTCAAAGTGGCATATTTGGGGGTGACTACACCACCTAGTCAGATGTTCATGTTGTCACTTGAATAAGTTGGTAATTCAGTGTTTGTACTGTGCTTGGAGTTGAGTGGGATCTTTACTGAGTTTTGATAAAGCATAAGGTAGTGCTGCTTGCTATGTACAATTTATTTTTTGAGCACACTCAGGTCCAAAAGCAGTGGGAAGAGATGGCTCTCAGCTGTATTTGAGTATACTTGGGTGAAGTAACCTACTTGGCATGATTCACTTTGCCATTCTGATAGAGGGTTTAGATTTAGAATAGGATTTCCATTCATTCTAATCTTTAAATTAGAAACCATATTATTCTCTTTAGCCCTTGCCATCTTTTAGTCACATTTGAGGCTCTCTTACTTTCCAAAAGAATATCTACTCAAATATTTGATGAGTTATTATTTCGTTTGAAGATTGTTTGATGATATTCAGTTTTTAGTGTGAGTTTCAGTGATTGGAAGAAAAATTTTAATACCCAGAAGTGGAATTGCTGGGGCATATGGGAGTTTTAGTTTTCTTTTTTGGGGGGATCTCCGTATTGTTTTCCACAGTGGCTGCATCGGTTTACATTCCCAGCAACAGTGCACAGGGGTTCCTCTTTCTTTTCTCCATAGTCTTGCCAACATTTGTTACTTCTTGTGTGTTTGATGATAGCCATTCTAACTGGTATGAGGTGGTATCTCATGGTTTTGCTTTGCATTTCTCTAATGACGAGTGATATTGAGCACCTTTTCATGTTCCTGTTGGCCATCTGTATGTCTTCTGGAAAAATGTTTATTCTGATCCTCTGCCCATTTTTAAAATCAGCCTGTTTGTTTTAATGAATTATAGTTGACACACAGTGTTAAATTAGTTCAGGTAGGTATACAAAGACAGTGATTCCTCAGCTCTGTATATTGTGCTGTGCTCACAGCAAGTGTCACCATATAAAGCTATTATAATATCTTGACAATATTCCTCATGCTGTCCCTTTCATCCCTGAGACTTACTCATCCCATAACTGGAAGCTTGTACCTTCCATTCCCCTTCACCCATTTTTACCTATCCCTGCATCTCCTGCCCTTGTGGCAAACAACAGTTCTGTATTTTTCGGTCTGTAATTGGAAATTTTAATGTTTTCTGTAGAATAGAATAGGCTGGATGTGAACAATTGATAGTATGAAACTGTGGGTTTGGGATTAAGAAGGGAAGGAAAAAGACCTTTGTTAGTGCATTTGTATATTGGGCCATGAAGGATTATAATTATATTTAAAAAGTGAAGATTTTCAACTTTCCATACAACTAACTTAGCATAAAAATATTTTTCTTACTTCCATGAAGAAAAATGCTATATCCAGGTTAACATAATATTTATAGCATTATTGGGTGGGGGAGACCACCATTAAGTGTAACTGAAACAGAGCTGGATTTCATACTTGCTAAGGAAGGGAGAGCTATGCTTGCAGAGCAGAATCCTCGAAACAGGCAGAGATGTACTTAGATAGGGTTTTGAAGAAGCATGGAGTTTTAAGATTGGCTTACTTTCAGTGAGACAATTTAGGGATTGGCCAACTTTAAACTTGGACTTTAGGAACTGGCTGGCATTGAGAAGCAAGGGTACAGAAGCAAGGCAGTTACTGATCGGCTGACTTTCTCAGCTGAGGGCTTAAGTGGAAATGTTGACTAGAGTTTAAGGATTGATAGATTGGGGCATATTTAAAACTGGTTCTGTGGTTACTTGTTCCCAGCTTGGAATAGAGCCAAAGAATAATCTTTTCCTTTCTTGAAACTGGAGAATAGGTACTTTTATTTTCCATTGAAATTTATGTCAAACATTTATATTAGCAGTTGAGCTAATATACACTTCTGATTTTGCTTTTCTTCTGAAACTTTTAAAAAAAGAAATGAGTGCTGTGAATATCATTTGTTTTCTATCTACCAGTCACAGGATTATATGTTATTTGGGACCCAGGCTGCTTCAAGGATTTTTTTTATATATAGTTAAAAAGGTAATATGTTATTTATGGAAATACTTTAATGTTTTAAACACTGTGGTGAAAGCTGTACTTTTATGTCTATTTTTCTCTCTTGTGGGAATGTGTTGTATCATATGCCTGCCAAAAGCAGTCTTGATGGATGTTGAATTATAGATCTAAAAGTTTATTGTTTTTGCTGTTGTTAGAGATACATCTAGAAGTGGTGACTTTTTGAAAGTTAATTAAGGATTAAGATTATAGTGTATGTCTTTTGTATAAGGTAGGCTGAATTCTTTTAGTATCTTTGAATTATTTTACCATAATTCTAGTACCATTTTTATAAAGTATTTTGTTTTAATTCTTATTTTACAACATTTTTATTTAGAATGAAATAAAGAGGTTTTTATGACGGTTTACTGGAACTCTGACAAAAAGTAGATATTTTTCTAAAGTGATCTCTCACATGATATTTTAGTTTTAAAAATGTTTTCCTTCGAGATGCTGAGATAAACTCAGAGGGCATTCTTTATATTAGAAGTTAGAGAAGGCAAAATTAGTTTTTGGTATATTTTCTTTGTTGTATTGAAGTCTTATTAAAAATACCTGTGTTGGCTCAGTGGATTAAGCCTCTGCCTTCAGCTCAGGTCATGATCTCAGGGTCCTGGGATCGAGCCCCGCATCGGGCTCTCTGCTCAGCAGAGAGCCTGCTTCCCCCTCTCTCTCTGCCTGCCTCTCTGCCTACTTGTGATCTCTCTCTCTCTCTCTCTGTCAAATAAATAAATATTTAAAAAAAAATACCTGTGTACTCTATTTACATATGAAATAAACTCATAGTACTTAAAAAAAGGAATGGGTAATGGGTATTGTCATGTTTATATGCAGCCGGTTTCCTTTCCTGACCTATAGCTTGTGCTATCCCTCTCTGCCCTCTAGACAAGTATTATTAAATGTGATAAAGCTACATTTATGACTTGGATAAAACATTTTTATGGGAAAGCTCTTTGCAAATGCGAAGCCTAATTCTTGTATTTGTTCACAGTCCAAATTTCTGACCTGCTATGATAGTTAACCTTAAGAGCTTAATCTCAACCCAGTACTAAAATTAATATTATTTATGAAGCACTATTGTTTAATTACTAAATGATACTCAAACATTTTTATGCTCAACATTTACATTTTATAAATTTATACTAAATAGGTACTTAGATTTTCTAGGAAATATGAATGTGGTTACTGGGATTACTTATGTGCTATTATTTATGTATATGAAATAATGGATTTAAAATGTGGTTTTTCTCTGTGCATATGCAGTAAATAGTTGGGCTTTTATTGCCCAGTGATATGATCAAAAAAAGAATCCTGAGTTAAATGATCTTCTGTCGTAACAGAAAAAAAAACATTATCTGTTAATATAACGGGTATAAAATGGTATCTCATAGTTTTATTTTGTGTTTCTTTCATAAGCAGAGAGGTTGAGTTTCTCTTCATTTACTTGTTAGCCACATGGATTTCAATGCTAGTTGTCAGATTTAGCAAATAAAAATACAGGACAACCTGTTGAATTTAAATATTAGATAAACAAATAAATATCAAATATAAGTATATACCCTTGCATTAGTTGGGATATACTTATACTAAATATCTTTATTGCTTATCTTTAGTTCAAATTTAATGGGGCATTCTGTATTTTATTTTTACCTTCTGTAAATTATCTGCTGCTGTCTCTTACCAAATTTTTAATTTCAGTTCCTATCTTCTTGTTATCTTAAAGAGTTCTTGGCATATGCTGGATATTAAATACTTAAAAAAAAATTTTTTTTGAGGTTGCAAACATATTTTTCCAGTCTCTGTATAGCTGTTAACTTTATAATGTTTTTTGTTAACAGCCCTTAATTTTGATGGAGTCAATTCTTTCAGTTCCATCAGAATTTTCCCATATTGTTAATACTTTTGGGATCTTAAGAAATCTTTTATCACTCCAAGATCCTAGATATATCATCCAACTTTTTACTTCATTAGCTTCATAGTTTTACCTTTCACATTTAGGTCTTTTATACATTTGGTGTTTATTTTAAGGGAAGAGTATTAGGAAATGAAATGAGAGAGGTAATGGAGGGAGCAGATTGCATGGGGATTGTAGGCCATTGTAAGGACTTTGGTGTTTATGCTCAGTGAAAGCGGAAGCCAGTGGAGGTTTTAAACAGAGGGTACCACAGTCTGAAATCTGAAATATGCTTTTAAAAAAATTTCCTGATGACTCTTGAGAATAGATTGTGTGAGGTATGGCAGAGACTGTTGTTACTTCTTCCATGGTATCTAGGATATCCTTTTCTCTATTCGTATCTGAAATTCTCTTAGAGACTGTATTTTCTAACTTCCCCTGACTGTAGGAGATTGTCTATGTGATTAGGTTTGGGCCAATTAAATGTGAGCAAAAGTGATATGTGGAACTTCTGGGTTACTTTATTAAGATGAGGTGCTAGTCCTGTTCTCTCTGTGCCATACCCCTACCCCCTACCCTGACTAGAAAAAAACAACTAGAATGACAACAGCTGCCTTGAATCCAGAGGTAGACATCCTGTGATGAGGATGGGAGAGCCATCGCTAGTCGGCCTAGGTCCCCAGATGACCTTGTGGGACAGAACCAACTACTGCTCCCCGTCTCCTAAGCACCGGCCTATCTCTATACTATTTCCAGGAAGAGAATAAACTTTCTTGTTTGAGCCACTGTATTTGTCATTGTTTTATCACAACAGCTTTCCCAATACCCAACTTAGTGCCAAAATGGGTATCTGCAGTGGGGTGTTGTTGTAATAGCTAAAATGCATGGCACTGGCTGTGTGGTTGGCCAGCAGACAGTAGGCACCATGTTAGAGGCTGGAAAACTGGCGACCCTTGTTACGTTATAGCAAAACCCTTGCTGAAGCTGTCATTTCTGATAACTTGGAAGGGCATGGGTGTATCTGTCCAGTTTATAGCTCCAGGAGAGTGGTTAGACTGCTAATGTGAGAAGGCTCCCATGAGTTGATTAGCTGCTTTAGCAAGGAAATGCAAGAGGGTGTCAAGTAAGAGAACAATTAGCTAGTTTGCACTTAGAGGTGGGAGGGGGTATAAATTTGCTAATGAAGTTCTGTGTGCCCATAGCCTATGCTTCGCACTGACTTAAAGGACAGTAATATGGGGTATTGCAGGGCTGGAAAAAGTAGTTTCTTTTTCCCAAACAGCAAGAGGTTAGATTTGTTTTTAGGAAACTTTGTCAGATTTTCTTGGCCAGAGGAAAGTGGAAGCCAGGCTAGGCAAGGATCATATTAAGGATTTATCTTGCCACCTGAACCAGTCACTTAAGCTAGGTAAAGCTCCAGTTACAAACACAAAGTCTCCGTAGGACAACAAAGGTTTATTTCTTACTTATGACATGTCTATGGCTCTGTTCCACCATCCTCTACCACTCTAAGCCAAAGGAATAGGCGTTTTGGGGACATTGCTGTTCTGTTTCAGAGGGAAGGGAGACATGGCAGAAGCAGCTGCTTGGAAGCGGTATGTGTTACTTTTGTTCATCTTTTATTGGCCAAAGCTAATTGAGTGGCTGAGCCTGAAATCATTCAGGCGGAAAGAACATTTTAGGTCACATGGCTTGTCCCAATGTGAGTGGGGTGTGGCGGTGGTATCATCCCACCGTGTGAATCAGATGTTCTCAAGTTAGCTAACCTGAAATCAAGGGAGAGAGGGATGCATCAGCTAATAATAGGAGGACAGAACTGACAAGCTTAGCATCTACCATCAGACTAAATTTTGAGTTGTGGTCACTTTCACGTGGCACGGGCCTAAGACAAAGAGACCTGTAGAGGTTTTGAGAGGATTATATTGCCAAAGATGCCACAAGTTTAGCTTACCAAAACCTGTGACGGCTTGCCATTGTTTGACAACTAAAGCAATCTTTGACCCCCAAACATGTGCCCCCAGGAAATAGGCTGTTAGTTCTTTCTGACCTCCTTGGGAGCACATACTTTCTTGTGTTCACTTCATATATTGCTGGAAAGGATAACAGAAGGAAGTATCTTCCAGAGACAAAGCCGGGTTCCAGCAGGCAAATGGACAAGGGAGTCTGTCTTCTCCCTAAGGTCCCCCTGCTCCCCACTCCCGCCCCAGCACAGAACCTGAGTTTAACCAAGAATTTTGCTTCCCTGGTAGAGTGGGGACTCTCTGCCATTCCTGTCCAGCAGTATTTAATCATTGGTAAGAATAGTATTTGCCATTCTTTTCAGAATGGAAAACTTAATTGCATTAATCTTATTTGTATTCTGTTGTACATTGGGTGTAATGGTGGTGGTAGAGAGCAAAGTTACTTGTCTGTTAGTTTGTAGGTCACTGGACAGGGGACAGGGACGCAATTGGTATCTCTTGAAGAGTTGTGTATCACTCAGAGATCTTAGACTTTGAGCTGAATCCAATAACGGGGTGAGACTTCCGGTTATCCCTTTAGAAAAAGAGAGGAATGTTTCAGAGTGGGAAGAAGGATGCACTCCCACCTCTGATATTTGCTGTCACATAGCTCCAATTTCTGAGGCTCCTCATAGCCAGAGGAGACCACATATCTTAAGTTTTGGCTATGGATGGGAGTGGAAGTGATGTGTGCATATCCCATTTGTATTAAAAATCAGCTGTCTGTCATATTCTTTTTGCCCCGCCCCCATGGATGACTTGTGGTTGAGCCAGCTACCATCCTACAGATAAGGGCAGTCCCCCAGGGAGAGTGGCAGGACAGGAGAGAAGTAACCTCAGTCCCCATGACCACTACATGAGAGAGAAGTGAACTCCTCTTTTGTTTGTGTCGCTACATTCCTGGTCTTGTTATAGCAGTTTAGCCTATATCTTGGTTAATACAGATGGTGGTGATGAAAACAGGAAACAAACACGGAGAATTCAATTTGGAATTGTTCTTAGTGGTTTTTTTCTCACGTGGTGCTTTTTGTTTATATATTCTTTCTGTGAAAGTTTATCTTTCAAATTGTCTAACAAAGAGTTTAGAAATAAACTTCTTTATTTGAACATCATTCCTGTTGTGATTTCCTTTTTATTTCATATGCATAACATATTCTTGTAAAAATTTTGTATCCTGATATATCCATGTGCTGTCCATTTTCTTTGTTGCTGTAGAGTTCTTTCACTTATATAGTTATTGTTGTCATTTAACATTTGGTTTTTACCATTCTTGTCTTTTTTTTTTTTTAAAGATTTTACTTATTTATTTAAGAGAGGGACAGTGAGAGAGAGCATGAGCGAGGAGAAGGTCAGAGAGAGAAGCAGACTCCCCGTGGAGCTGGGAGCCCGATGCGGGACTTGATCCCGGGACTCCAGGATCATGACCTGAGCCGAAGGCAGTCGTCCCAACCAACTGAGCCACCCAGGCGTCCCTTTTTTTTGGGGGGGGGGGTTTACCATTCTTGTCTTACTGTTGGCTATTATGGACAGTATTGTGTCCTCCCAATTCGTATGTTGAAGCCTTAATCACCCACGTGACTATATTTGGAGATAGGGATTTTAGGGAGGTGATTAAGGTTAAATGAGGTCATAAGGGTGATCTAATAGGTACAATAGAACTGGTGTCCTTATAAGAAGAGGAAGAGACACCAGAGCTCTCTGCCATGTGAGGATACAGTGAGAAGGCAGCTATCTGCAACTCTGGAGGAGGGTTTTCACCAGAACCAGACTACACAGGCACCTTGATCTCGGACTTCCAGCCTCCAGACTGTGAGAAAATACATTTTATTCTTTAAGCCACCCACTCACGGTATTTTGTTATGGCAGCCCAGGTTTTTAACTGCCATACCACATGCAAGGGGCTTTTCTCAGATCACAGTCAACAGCAAAGCAAACTGCAAAAAAGAGTCCAAAAGAGGAGAACACCAAGAAAGAGTAATGTTACTGAAGCCAAGAGATAAGCATTTTAAAATTGAGAATGTCAATATTAAATTGACAGGTGTAATAAATTCTGAGTGAATTTTGAGTTAAGAAGTCATTCGTATTTTGGAGAGAGTGTTGTGTTTGCACAAAATCCAGATTGCAGAGGTTGAGTAGTGAGTTGGAGGTGGTGGTGGGAGCAGTAGAATTAATGAGTTTAAGCCCTTTTTTCAAGACAGTTGGTTGTGAAAGGGAAGGCACAACTAGGACAGTGGCAAGAGAGAGAGACATCACATCTGGGGGAGTATGTTAGGTTTGTTCATTTGCTTTATAATGAGAGAACTTTAAGCATTTCTGTACAGTGGTATAGTGGGGGGAAAGTCGTAAAGGAGAAGTGAAAGGTTTGGAAGAGGAAGGTGGGTAAATGATGGCTTTGGATCCTTTAGGAGGTTGGATGGCTTGGGATCTGGAGCCTGGTTGAAGTTTACCTTTGGGAAGGATGAGGGACATCCTTCCTCCACTTTCTCAGGAAGGAGGTAAGAGTGTGGTTGTTGGTCACCAGGGGTGGAGGAAACCAAGGGAGTCTGACCTAATAACCTCTCTTGGTTGTGTGGAGGTAATGTCATTTGCTGAGTAGAGGGAAGAGTAGGAAGTATGAAGAAAGTAATGGAAGTTTGGAATTGATTCTGTGAGATGTGAGAGAGGGAGTTGATTGGGAGCCCACAAAGAGACTGTTGGGCAGCAGCAAGCGAGGGCACTGTTGAGATGGTCTGAGACCATGCATTTCCAGAGTCTCTGCTCCACTTGGTTGGGGATTCAACAGTAGCAATCTCTAGTATGAGTGTGGGAGTGGAGAAAATTGGTTTAGGGGAAGGACAAGCCAGACAGAAAGCTGAGTATAGGCAAGAGAGTGGGCAAAGCTGGATGATCAGATCCTAGGTTTATAGTGGATAGGAAGTGAAGCTTGGAGCATGGCTGATGGATCAGGAAGAGAATAGAGAGGGTATGGGGAGAAACTGAAATCTCGAACATATTAAGACCAAGTATGATTCATTCATTCAATCATTCATTCAATAAATATTGAGCATTTATCTTCCAAACACTGTTCTCTGTGGTGTGGCAGCTTAGATCAAAACAAGGTCCCTGCCCTGCTGGAGCTGGCTTCTAGAGGGGAAGTAGATAAACATATATATACATGAAAATGTTAAAAAGAAAAATGAAGGATAAGGGGGTAGAGAGTGATGCAGATGCTATTTTAGATGATGTGAACAAGAAAAGGCTCTTGGAAGAGATGCCCTCTGAGCTGAGACTGGCGTGTGGTTAAGACATAGCTGTGGGAAGAGCACCCCATGGTATGCCAGAGCTCTGGCCCAGAGCTTGCCTGAGCAGTGGCCGGGTAGCTGGGGAGCGTGAGTGAGGAGGAGAGTGGTAATTACCGAGGGCCGGCATGCTGCAGGGCTGCGGTAGGATCTGGGATTTTTTCATTCAAGTGTCCTGAGAAAGCCATTGGAAGGTTTGAATCAGAGAAGTGACGTGATCTGTTTTACTTTTCTGAAGGCTCACGTTGGCTGTTCTGTGGAGTTTTGATTGGCAATGGCAGGTAAGGGATTGAGAGAGCTAGAAGGGTAGGGGATTGTAGCCTCTAAGTAGGAGATTGGAGTTTAAGATTTCAGCAGTTGAATCCTGGGTGAAGGATCCCATTGCTGCTCTTTTCAGCAGGCACACCCACTCGACAATAGGCATTATTTTCAGTGGATAAAGGTCTGACCCTGACCCTTGGCTTCTGCCGCACCCTTTCCTGTTTTTAACTCTGCCCCTCACCAGCTTCATTATTCATTCTCCCATTTTGTCCCTGCGGGTCTTTCAGATGTGATGTGCCCTGTTGTCTGCCGAGCCAAGACTTCCTCTAGGTTTAGATTTACAGACCTTTTTGTCAGAGTCTGATTTTAGTCTTTGAACAACTTCCCTGGAAGCCCAGGATATAAGATGGGTGAAAGTAGGGGAAATGGAAGGCTGCGTGCTGTGTTCTGCCCTCCTAAGGCGGTTCCCTGGCTCCCTGAAGCAAAGCCCAAGCCTTTCAGTTCACCGTGTGGAAGAGCCCTGCGCTGGTCTGTGGCTGCTGCCTCCCTTGTAGCATGCCATCTCCGGGATCACCTTGGGTACCCCTCTCCAGGCTCAGCCTGTGCTGCCTTAATCTGCAGGCATTTAGCTGGGCAGAGGGCAGTGTGCACGTCCTCCGATTACAAAGTGGTGTGCAGTGCCATTCAGAACTACCAGTAGGCGTGGTACTCTCTTCCCCTGTGGTAGTTTTACTAGCTGTTATTTGATTTACTGATCCTGCTCAGCAAAACTGAATGTAGTTCTAGTTATAAACCATCTTTCTCAACAAATTCTTTTATTGACTCTAATTAAATATGCTAACATTTTTTAAAAAAGAAAATAGGTATATTATAGTTTGGAATAACATTTCTGTGGACAAAACACAAGGCCAAGAAATGTCAAGTTTGTGAGGGCCATTTCGTGCTATGCCTTCAGTCTCTGGGGGCTGTTTAGTCCCTCTGCTTTGCCTTAAGGATACTTTGGTAGGCCAGGTTTGAACTACCTTTTTAGGTGGTTGGATTTGTAATTCTGTATTTTTGTTTTTATGTTTAATGGAGCTATTATAACATTTTTATTCACATGGGGTAGGAACTGGCTATGATATAGACTTTGAGCCTTCAGGCTTTTCTGGTTAAAGGTAAAAATATGAGTATTTTCCTCTTCTTGGATTTCCTTTTGACAGATGCCATTAAGTAAACATGGCTGCATTAGAAAAAGGATTTATAAGAACCAAGTGATGGCCTAGTAAGGTCAGTACTCAAACAAGGTCATCCTGGGCCACAAAATAAGTTTGACACTTTGGATTTTTTAAAAAAAATAGGATATTCCTTGCATTAAAATCTATAATGTTTCTTCTTGAGAGTTGAGGGTAGATTTCTGAGCACTAAGATACTTTTTTTTTTTTTTTTGGGTGGTTTGCCATCAGGAAATTGATTTAGCACTCGGGATTTTGTATAACACTGCCAAATTATAAGGTTAATGAAGGACTTGGTCATGTTCACTGATGCATCCTGAGCACAGCACCTGCTACATTAACACATAATAACTATTTTTTTGAGTGAATGAATGAATCATCTGTGATATAACTGTGGAAATAATACTGTCTGGTTATTGATACAGGCAGCATCAGGATTGAATGAGGGTGCCTTTCTGGGCATGCTGTCAACACTGTAGCCATGAATATATGGCCCCTTTAAATTAATAAAAATAGGAGCAGAGCTATAAGCATTTTTTTTTTTTGAGTCTGCCAGTTGTCAAGTCTATTTAATCATATAAAAATGCCAGTTCTACCAGTAAAACGGGGATAGCAACACAGACTTTGTTTATTGAGTGTAGGTAGCTCCACCAAGATTAGATGAGGTACATAGAGTGGGAGAAAATAAATACATGCAAATCAGTTATCTGACAGTGGACTTCTATCCAGAATTTATAAAGAACTCTTACAACCTGGTAATAAAAAAACAGCACAATTAAAAAATGGGCAGAGGACCTGAACAGACATTTCTCCAAAGAAGATTTGTAAATTAAAGATAAGCTCATGAAAAGATGCTCAACTTCATTAGTCATAGGGGTAAGCAAGTCAGAATCACAAAAGATAGCACACAGTCAAAGACAGATAATAACAGGTGTTGGTAAGAATGTGGTGAAATTGGAATGAATGCTCATACATTGCTGGTGGGAGAAAAGGAGGCAGCCCCTTTGGAAAACAGCTTAGCAGTTCTTTAAAAGCTTAAAACATAGAGTTACCATAGGTTACCCAGCAATTCCACTCCTAGGTCTATACCCAAGAGAACTCAAAACACACATCCACATAAACATTTATACACTAATGCTTATAGCAGCATTATTCCAGATAGTTAAAACACAGAAACAATGCAAATGTACATCCGCTGATGAATGAATAAGCAAAATGTGGTGTATTACTCACACAATCCAATTGGATATAATTTAGCATGAAAAAGGAAGTGCTGACACATGCTACAACATGGACAAATCTCAAAACATGCTAAGAAGTCAGACACACAAATTGCCTTATGTTGTAGGACT